>NW_026782171.1:0-398534 GCF_031769215.1 Ylistrum balloti | reverse complement strand
CAAATTTTATGTTTGCTATTCTCTATGATACAACTATGTACTGGACTCTGGCCTTGCACGTACGGTCGAATTTCTGGGAAAATCCAATGTACCGTCTTTCGCCACTCTTGAATGAGAATGGTTCTCAGATTGTAAAATGATCCTCAAAGGGCGCGAATTTTTCATTCTACACAGTCTTTGTTTTGTATTGACTTGTGATGATATTCACCATGTATAAGGGGAAAAAATGAGTTATTTTTTACAATGCTATAAAGTGTACTTTCGTATCTTGGATACTGGATTTCTGGAATGTGAATTTGTTCCTCTGAACCGGACCGAGAAATTTATGCGGGAGCAATGAAAGACAAACTGACCAATCAGAAAGCTATTAAGTATGACAAAATGTTAAATATTTACATATGCAAATCACAAAAGGTCAGACAAACCCGTCTTTCAATTCTGACCACTATGAAATATTCTTTATTTGCGTTTGTACATACATATACATAACAATTTATAATAACATGATATGATAAATACATATGTAATGTAAGTTAAGCGAAATAGTTCACGACTTATCAAATATAAAAACAAATATAGGTCAGCGATGATCACAGGTAATATTTGCCAGCGTGACATCAATCTTAGTTGCATTTAGAAGTCGATCGATGCCTGAATCACCAAACGTTTTACTGATGCGACAATTTTGATCCTTTTACACGTACGAAATCAATTTATTTGTTTAATTGCATGTAACACTTAAAACTGACAATAATTGCACGGTACCAGTTAAAAAGGTACACAAATCCCTAAAACAGCTACATATGAAGCCTACAAATGCATTGTCCACCAACAATATTACGTGTATGGCTGTTGACAGTGGTTGTACACTATGAAATAAAGAGTGTCATTAACACCTGTTCACATACCAAAAGACACACTGTATCATCAATTGATCTGTTGTTTATGTCATGCAAGACATGATAGAAATTCTGTTGTGTTGGCTGATATGAACTATCCACCCCTAAACGACGTCAGGAATCGTCTGAATGAATTTCTGTTAGGACTGCAGAAAATCTGTTTCCTCGTAATGTCTTGTCAAAGTTTTTATGGATCCTCTGCCCTTCTAATAGCTTCCTGGGCTTCCTTCCGACTAAAATAGTTGTATAGAAACACTCCTGGTACTATTACAGCTAGTCCTGCCAGAGTGAACCCTGTTTTAGCGTCCATAACTGGGTGCCACAAAAGAATGTCTGTTTTGTTGTTATACGTGAAAAGTGTCCAGTAGATGGGTGCATGATTGGAGTTACCATTGCTTGAACGATGACAGCGGCACCGACCTTTGCAATACCTGTATCAGCAGATATTGAAATAGGTTCCCGAAAACGTAGCCCTAGCGCTTAATTTTCCACGACTTTCCGGCTAGTCCAAGGCAAGAATCGGCTGAACTGTACAGACAGGAAAACCCTTTCCCGAATTTATTGAAGAACTGAGAAGCTGAATCGGACTGAAATGGATACAAAAGGATAAATATAGAATAAGGTTTGTCAGGTGAACTCGTTCTAGTAAACATTTTGTCCTGCTCAAGACTAGATTTGAAACACGCAATCTTATTTACATTCCGATGTTCCAAAAAGCAACTCTTGACCCAAAAACTATCAAACATGAATTACACAGCAACGCGACCAAATGGTCAAGAGGACAAACGAGAACTGAAACTTTTCAAAAAAACATATTAATTACTGCATACGGAGTAAAAATTCGCGGCAGTTAAGCTTTTGACTGTTTCACACTTTTTTCAACTGGATAAAGATAGAATGTTGGCTATTAATAAACCTTGAAGTAGGATCAGTTTTAGGAAATGGCGGGAGATCATTGCACCTTGTTGTATGAAGTATACAATATAAATAATACACAAATTAATAACTTCAACAAAATTCAAAGTTAGGTACATTAATTAGCCAACTCATGATTTGATAACTGCATGAGCTGTCATACAGCTGTTCCATCCTTCTGAGAATAAATAAAATTACCAAATTGCATCATTCTAAATTTCAAATTATTTACTCTTAATCTAGCCACTGTTGCACATGGTATGTAGGGTTCCGGTGAAAACCTCAAGGACCTGTGTTCTCCTGAAAAGTAGAATTTCACAAGTTGACTGCAATGTTACAGCCTGTGTTATGTCAAGAGCATTGCATAGAAAATTCTTTTCTTACCATTCCAAATCCTGGTACAAAATCAGTCCAGAAGAAAAATACCATGGTGACGAATTGGAAAACGTTAGTCCACGTGATAAATCCAAGCGACTCACCCTAAAACAAACAAAATCAATAGAGAATATCAAACTTATCAAATAAGAATACAATGTTTCATACTTTTTTTCTAATCATATACATATACCTATTTATCCATTTGCTGGCCATAAATCTGGCCTATAAATGTGGACCGTCAATAATCCGGAACCTGTTCTACAACTTGTTTTTATACAACTATATAACAAGGATGGTACAAAAGACACACAAATGAATAACGCCTTACTTAGAGTTAATTAGAGTAGAGCCAAACAATGAAATAAAGAGCTGTTTCGTCCTTCTAGGAGTCGTCAGTGATGCTAAGGGTCTATATTTTGAAGTGTTTCATATTTTTTTTATTTTATTCATAGTCGACGAAACGTTTTCCCTACCTCATCTTTCTGTAATTCTTTTTCACAGAACACATTGCTTAACCCAATAGGTAGGAAACCAATCGTAAAACACAACGGCCAAAGAATTCTTTGGATGACGGTTGCACCCGTATTCTCTTCTTCCGAACCGTCGAGTCCAAACGTCTGAGGTTCTGTACTGATGAATAATCCAACCAATACCACGCACGTGCATAATGCCCTAACAGTACTTATACCTGAAATAAAATAAATAAATAAATAAACAGGGTTACTTACAATTCCTATTCCAAGATGACTATAAATATTCTTATCTTTAAGTGCTTTTCAAAAATATGCTTTATGATTTGCAAGGATAAAAAACAAGATAAACGACTGCAATAATTGACAAATCTCGATACAAATACTTGCATGATTTTTAAAAATGTGAAATGGTTGTGAGGCATTGATTTCAACATTTTTTACTTTTGGGCTATTGATCCATATCGAAGGGGAGCCATTCTAATCTTATCTAATCTATCTTATATATTTTTCACCTATTTCATCGGTTATACATATGAATGAAGATTCTGTAAACAGGCCATTCTTCTTGGTGGTGTAATGTATCAATTTACTGTATAGTAGTATAATTTCGAGGGGCTAGTATTCCGCGGCTCTTCCGGTTGGCGCTAGTTCACGAGTATTACATTTCGTGTTTACAGACTTAACAAATCACCTCATAGATTTTCATTTACAATAGAAATGTTCTCGAAATATTTTATTTTGCGCCGTCAATTGACGGCAAATAAAGTGAAATTATATCCCCGCGAATATTACAAACTTCACAGTATAGCAAAGAAAAGTTGAAAGCATTTTAAAATTGTATGTTTGGAAATTAAGCTATTTTCTTTACTGAAGTTTTACCTTTTCTGAGGAGGATGAGACGGCACAGAACCGTGTACGGTATCACAGTCGACGCCAGTATACCCTGTAGATAAGGAGGTGTTCTGTTGGAGGGACTTGCGTTTACAACCAGAATGCCATTCAGCGTTGTGAACAGTCCCATTGCAAATAAAACTTTCCAAGATGACTTTGGTCTCAGACTTGCGTTTGGGTCCATCTTTGAATACTTGACAAAGAGTGTCATCAACGCAAATAAAACAGATACTACTAAACTTGTATTGACGAGTAAGACAAAAGCGCCTCCTCCAACCTGGTTCATTGTATCGGCATAAACCGGAAGTGACGCATTCATCATGACATTCGTTATGACGTTGAGGACGGCTATAATAACATTTCGAAGTCTCGGTGGCAGGAAAGGACGATTTCTTTGTGACAAATCATATCTATCGTAAGGAACCACATTCACAGAGATTGCTTTACTCCTGCCAAGCAAAGATTGACTTTCATCAACATCACCTTCATAAGAGCCGTCAGACATGGTGTATGTCTTCCTTTCACCGATCGGAATGAAATGATGATCATTATAAATTTACACTATATATATATATATTTGAGCCACATGATGGTCAGCTTGACTCATCCTATATCTGATATCATCACCTGATCTATTGCACGTGGATGACCTTATCTGACCCCAGATATCTAATTTACTGATTACGTCCATCTTACAAATGTGAACACTTCTGATGATATATCTTCGTTTTTGCGATATTCATTACGAATTTTCGTCTAAAATACTTTGTTTATAGTCATACAACCATTCACAAGATCATGATAGGCACAGTATAACACAAGTTGTTTGCTAGGTGCTTGAAAATCAGGAAGTAATTTGAAAAGAGTATTGCACTTAAAATTTATATCGTTTTATAAACGACGTATTGTTTATGTACAAACATACGCAATGCTTATCACATACATGTATATGCCTGGAGTTTTACATGTGCAATGTTGTGCATCTCTTTCTAGGTGCCGTATTATTTCTGTTATGTATAGACGAAGTACACTTCTGAATGCTAAATTAATACGAATCTACAGTAAAGGTCGATGTCCAGATCAAATTTATATCGTTCAATAGTTTATCTATGTTTACATACACTTAATCTGAAGGCAGTGGCGGGGGAGTTCTGTTGGAAACATATGATAATACAATGTAAATATGTGTCTACTGTGCTCTAATTCTTCAGAGCATGTGATTCGCAATGTTTCAGTTATATACAGATACCCTATGTATGTTATAGATATTGTAGGTCACTGATATATATTATGGTTGGACTGTCTAGACCAGAGTAGCATATATCAGTGATAAAGGTTTCGTCTGGGTGCTTTTGTTTAGACCAAAACACCATAGGTCTTTGATAAAGGTTATGTCTGGACGCCTTTGTCTAGACCAAAACATCATAGGTCTCTCATATAGGGTTCGTCTGAATCAGAGCGTCGGTACAATTCTATAAAAAAACATCATGTGAGGAAAGTGCATGTGATTGACACAGATATACTCGTTCATGTATGACATATTCAAATGACCCCTGCAGGCAGAGTGTAAGAATTTTACTTGCTGTCCTCATTGTGCTATTCGTAAGAACCAACTAAATTTTGAATATGATATTTTGTCCTTCTAAGAAATATGTGTGTAATAAGATTAATCTATGTTTAACCTCTTATTTCACGTGTAAAAGTTAAAGTCAGTATTTAAACGTTTTATTGGTAAATGCTTTGTGACGTCATAAACAAAAAAGATATATCTGAATAATGTATGCAAACACACATAATTCAAGATCAGAGGTCAAGATCAAGGTCAGTATTTCTACTTTTCCTAACTAACATGTAATGCGTTATGATACATTTACCAGGGGTTATGAGTCAAATGTTAAAGCACACTTCCTTTTCCTTTTACTGGGAAGGATTTTGTAATGAATAATGTTTTATCTAACATTTCTTTTATATTATATTTAAGTGGTGTGTTGTAGCGTCAGATGTCTAGCTATACAATGTGTTGTAACATGAAACTATACAGCACGATATAACTACACCGTATAATAAGTTTGCGTGCCTTTAGGACAGAACAATGCCGACACGAGTATTTTGTAGAAGCCTATCGGATGTCTCGAAAAAAACCAGAGAAACAAGTTGTTTACCTGTTTGTATTATTCAAGGCAATGTTTAAATTACTGACTAAAGTAGGATGGATGGAGACAGTCGTTCTGAGATTTGGAACTAGCTTCAATGTACATATATTTCCTGCCAGTGGTAAAAATCCTTTCAATACTTCTGGAAAAAGAATTAATCCCGTAACTCACAGGCATTGAAATACTGTAATACCACCAAAAGAATTTTTATGTAAGTACAATTCTTTTCTTAATTGTTATGTATTATGCAAGTATAAATAGTGTGTGATTCACGCTCACTACCCTTGGCGGTTTGTGTTTCTCATGAAGACCGGACGGTGTATTTCGTCGGCCTAGAAATGATAAAACCAGACATTGCACTGATTAAAACTAAAATGCATCAACTCAAATTCTTAATTAGTTATTATAGTATAAAAGCAGGCAAAATAACTTGAGCCGTTAATAAAAAGGATAGGCAGTAGACCAGCTTTAAGGGTATGTTATAAGGATTGAACAGTCAATATACTTGGCGTCATGCCAAGCGTTTCAATTTGAAAAGGTTAAGAGTTAAACTTACATTTCAACACTCGCATGGGAGATAGGACACAATATGAGGCCGAGCAGGAAGTGAAATTAAAGGAAGTCAAATTCAACCCGTTATCAGATGACTAAACAATTATGTCTTGATAATTTCATACCATGGCTTTTAATAATAATAATAAATTTATTCGGGATAAAGATGTATAGATTTATATACAAAACATATGAGTATATGGCACATATAACATGTTATACATAATCAGGAATAAGTTGTTAGCTATATCTTTAATGTATCAGCTAATTATAATTATTAATAAAGACAAAAGTACATATATCCTAGGATTTCCCAAAAAAAGCGTTGAAACGCTTATTTCCATTGGCGTCCTTAAAATGGATTTACAAATGTATTTCCAGCAATAATATACATAATAGCTATCATGTTTCTCTTGAAATTTGTTTTGAAAGTGACGTTTCACTTGGGTTTTGAACTTAATCTTGTTTGGTATACTTTTAATATAATCTGGAAGAGAAGAATTCCATTCTTTTGTGCCTGTAAAGTAGAATGTTGTAGATTCTTTACCTTGTACTGATGGGAGACTGAAAATATATGCTGAGGATCGAGTATTTTGTAGACATGGATTCTTGTTAAAGGAATTATACATATAGTTTGGAGCCTTTTTCATGGAAAACATTAAACATACATGTAAGATTCAGTCTGATTTGACTAACCCTATAATTAATGTCTAACATGTTTGTACGCGAAAAATCACTGCATCTTATATTGTGCCTATTTTGAACATTCAAAATAAATCTTTTTACTTTGTTTTGTGCTACCTGTAATTTATATTTTAGTTTTTTTGACAAACCTTCATACCAACCAGCACTGGCATAGTCGAAATGACAAAGAAACAATGCCGAGCAAAGAGTTTTTCCCGACCTATACGATAGACATTGCTCGTTTCTGTAGAGAAATTTTAGTCGTTGATTTACCTTTTTAACAATGGAATCTACAATTTCTTAACCTGATAGCAAATCGTTAACGTCTATACCATGAGTTATGTCGTAATAATTAACTCGGAATGATACAGAGTGTTTAAAACAGGCTTTAAGTTTCTGTGTGTATAATGATTGAATCAAAATAGTGTCCATGTTTAGTATAAATGTAACAAATATACAAAGTAATATATCTCCTTGACATTTTAGCAATGTATTGTACCAGAAACAAATGTAAATATATTATCCATGTTCGTGTGTGTAAAAGTAGGGATTACGAAAATTGATCATTTACAAAACACATCTAACTTCAAAATAAGCTTTTGAAAATATGCAACCTTGGACATTTTGCAAATAATTTATGATTGAATTTACGGTTTATTCATTTATTTATTTATTTACAGAATGACGTCATTGGTGATATATATGATAACAATTGGATTTTGTATATTGGAAATTGACTCATTAAAATGTGCATGCGGAAAGATTAAAACACACGTGTTTATTGTAAATGATGATGACAATGGTGGAACAACAAAGCATGATTTCCTTGACCCTGGTCAGTGTCTGGAACTCGCCGCCGAACATCGTCGATTCTGGGTGGCTGTGTCATATTCTGGAAAGGTATGTGTAAGCTATGTCGTAACAGTCGAACTTCAGAGTTCATCTCGACAATAAACACTTAACTGTGTAAACCAATGTTACCATTCATAAAATTTTAGACTTTTCGTTCACAATGAAGCCATAATTCTTGGCATAATTGTATTTTTGTGTGTAAACAGTGTACGATACGGCTGTGGTGCCAGCGAACGTGACGTCATTGTTCCAGTAGAATATATCTTCTTTCCATTACCATTAATACTTAGTGATACGCCCATTATCATTATTAATTATCATCATCATTATTTTTTTCAGAATGCATTTTTACAGAGTCATGAAGTGATAATCATGGATTGTCAAAACGGTATGTACAGTGTATCAAGGCTATTGTTGTTAGTGTAACTCACATGCTGAGATTGCTTTAGCCAGAGGCGAGCTGGAGTCTATTTGTAGTTGGGGTTTGGGTTTTGTTTTGCTTGTCTCAAGCATTTTACTAATACACGTGTATTGTCTCCTACTTGTAGTATCAACTATTTAACTTTATTACACGTGTAATGTCTCCTACTGGTATCAACCATTTAACTTTATTACGCGTGTAATGTCTCCTTCTTGTCTCAACCATTTACCTAATACACGTGTAATGTCTCCTAATGGTAATAACCATATACCTAATACACGTGTATTGTTTCCTTCTCGCTCAACCATATACATAATACACGTGCATTATCTCATCCTTGTATCAACGATTTAACTACATTACACGTGTGATGTCTGCTACTGGTAGCAACCATTAACCTAATACACGTGTATTGTCTCATTCTTTTATCAACCATATACGTAATACATGTGTAATGTCTTCTACTGGTAACAACCATATACTTAATACACGTGTATTATCTACAGTCATTTACACGTGTAACTTTGCCATGTGTACAGTCAGTCTCCTACTTGTCACAACCATTCACCAACGGATAGTCCTTTATTACTGTATATATATCATAAATCAGACATTTACTATTTGATCGTTGTCTTTTTAACCTACCTGTCTCAGCCTTTGAATCTTCTTCGTCCGTTTTACTTTCTTTTTCTTATTATTTTGATTTAACCCTGAAAAAACATACAACTGTAATTACAGTGCTAACACACATTTTCATTCCTAAGTATTTCAGCTAACAGGTTTGGTGCGTGATATTGATTATGAAGCTTGTCTTATCACATGCATCAGATACATATAACTTATCCTAGCAGAACAGTTTCGTTGTTGTGATGTTGAGTATCAGCCGACTACATAGATTTAATGCATATCTAGCATCGTATGCTGTTTCTCGTGGATTAGGACGTCAACACATTGTGGGTCGATGCCTTCTGGAGATTAATAGCGGGAGTGGATGACTCCCCTATGAAGTATACTCAATAGGTATTACTTACTATCAAGACTAATTTCTGTTCACCGAATATAAATAATCCAATGAACGAACGAATATACGAATGAATGAATGAATTTCAGTAAATTTAAAACGAAAGTAATTTAATTGTTAGCTACTTGAATACTAATATAGCGAAAACGTTCAGTTAACAAATCATCTCACATCATCTTTTAATCGACATCTGTTTTTCATCCAGCTTCAATTCTTGTCATAGGACTACAGATGCTACATGTAATTCACCGAATTTAGTTTTTCCTCGAATCTCCTTACTTGACAGTTAAAGAGTTTGTCATTGCATGTTGCCAATAAAAAAAGTCTTTCTGTTCGTTATTGTCTATTTTATATTCCATCAAATTTTGGCATATGCCTTACATACCTCCGTCAAAGAAAAAGACCCCCCCCCCAAGAAAAAAAGAAGAAAAATCACAAAGTAAAAAAAGTTGCTGTCATGAATACGATAATCCATTTTTTTGCTATAGACTAGTTCAAGTGCAAGTGAAAGTTTACTTTGAGCTAACCAGTGGGTATTGGTTTATAAGTCGTTACTGACAAAAATGAAGGCTTTCAAAGCAAACACAATAATCAAGCTTTATCATTCAGACCTTTAATAGCAATGTCTTCGGCTTAAAAATGATTAATATATTTTCAATTTTCTTTCATTCATAAAAGTTTAATTTTTTTCCTGACCCATTAGGCCAGGTAATTTTTTTGAAAAACATGGCGTCTGATTATCGAAAACAATTGTTGATATAGAACTTCATACTTAAAATATAAGATTCATTTAAGAAAATATATCAGACAGGGCTATAATGGTTGTCACATTTTCTTTTTATCTCACAGATTTAATTTCATTTACGCCAAGAGTGATGAATGCTATATATAATTGTTCCGGCGGAAAAAATCGTAAGACGGTCACAGGGATGAGTTATCTCCCTTTAGACGACACATATTATGATGAACACGATATGCCACTTACTACGTTGCAGGTAAATTAAATTTTGTCTTTGAGTTATGTGTGGGGGTAAGTATATGCCGAACAATCAGCTACTGTTTGTTTTTAGTAGAACTCTTATATTTCATGACTTGTGTAGATGGAATCTTTGTAAACTGTTATCGCCATGATCTTGATCGAAAGTGATTTGCCGATTTGATAATTTTATATCAATTCTCAAATTTGTACTATAGCGTATCACTATTCGGTCACCGCCATATTAGTTCAGTTACCGTAGAACGCGGGTATAATTCAAATTTTATATTTAGCTCACGTAAATGACATAGATTACTAAGTAGCTGTACATAATGATATATTAGAAAATAACACTTCTCTGTAGAAGCAACCACACACTGGTATGATGGCGTATCAATGTGCCGACTAGCTGTGTCAATTCGAGTTACCTCCCTTACATTGATGACCAGCTATTTTGATCAGTTTCCATAAATAATTAGTTTTGACATAAGAATTATTTATACAAGAGTCTAGTGATCACTTGTATATTAATTGCAATATTTCTGGATATATTTACACTCTGACTGTTGTTTCTCTTAATGAATCGATCAACTGAAAATATCAAACGTTAGACCATGCAAACGCTATGAATACAGTCATATCCACAGGGATTTGGTCGTACCCGGTCTCGGCGTGGATTCCAAAACCAAATTTAGGATTATATTAAGGAATTTATATCTCAAGAACAAAAAGAAATCAAATGAATTTGAAATGTTCTTTAAAATCTATTTCAATATTAAAAAAAGTCTTACACTTAGAATATATAATGAACCAATTAGTAGTATCATTGGACTAACGAAATTTTCAAAATGGTGTTTTGGACTCGCTGGAAAAAAATTATGAAAATACTGACATTATGTAACAACTATTTCTTTTAATCCGAATTGATTCCACGTAATATATTATTGTATGCGAGAAATGTATTCGGTTAATATCATTCAGCACTGTCTATAAAAGTATATATATTTTGTTTCTGTTTCAGAACTTTGTTGATCGTTCGCAAAAATATGTCAGTGTGTTTATCGAAGAGAGCCTTGGAGTAAACTACGGAAGTACGATATGTATACCAGAACTCAATCAGATGTATCAACGTTTAATTATTTTCAGGGTAGGTGTCGACTGATGTTATTTATATTGTTGTTTATTTCCAAACATCGCTCATATTAAATTTAAAGTTAACAAAACACACAAAATAAATAACACCTTTTGTTAAAAAATTAGAATTAGATACTGTAGAGGCAGATTATGAATTTAACTGCATTATACAGCTGTTTCGACATTCGGAGGATTCATTAGGAATTTTATAGGCTTAAAGTTTGAAACCAAGCAGGCGATTGAGGATAATCAAACTTTATAGGATAAGAATATCAAATCTAACCACTAGCATCATAATTAAATAAGTTTCATAGTGTACATATGATTATATGATGATAATAATAATAACAAAAACAACCAATTTTTCGAATGAATGGCAATGTAAACATAAACAGAAACCCAAAATTTCAAAAAGATGGTTTGAAGATAAAAAACGAGGCTGAACAAAACAATCATGAACACTGGAAAGATGAATAGTTGCTCTGAAAGAATATCACTCTTTTTAACGCTGGCTTATGTAATGCGTTTGGCTCTGTTGAATTATTGTATGGCCATTTTCGCTGAAAAATAAACACCTGGAAAAAATATCGAGAATTTTGTTTTCATGAAAAATCACAAAGTTGATATTTCAGTTTCCAGTACCGTTATACATCGTAATAAGCCGCACGCGTTTATGACTAATCTTTCTTGACAACATAAAATGAAAAATTGCGATCCATTGCAACGCAGTTCGATATAGATCAAATCGACGGCTAACATAGCTTTGTACGTTTCTTAAAAAACATGTGTTTATTCGTCTGGATAATTGAATGTCGTTTTCATACTTTTTACCGATAATAATATATCGCCCGGTTTAAGACGACATAAAACCCGTAACAAAAATCTGATAACATTTCTCGCTTTTTAAGACATTCCTGAAATTTTAGTCATATGACCCTATCACTGTGTTATCATTAATTACATTTCATTCGCTGTTTTCAAACAAATTTGTTATTTTATTTTTTACAGGTTGCCAATACTTATCGACGTAAGACAAAAATGAAGGATTCCGCAAGCATATTATATGATGATGGTGTTAATGAAATAATACACAGGTTGACTCTAGTCTTACACTAAGTCCTGCTGTGAAAGGCAAAGCAGAAATTAAAAATACGCCATTGTTCCATCACGAACATTTTCTAATGTGTGTGTTATTTTTTTTTTTTTTTTTTTACAAAATTATAGATACAACAGGAAATGAATTTTTTTTTTCTCTGCTGCTGTACGTCAGACAAATTTAATATAAACCTGTAAATGTCGTGTATTTAAAATGGTAGCATACTTAGGGTAAGCTGACTTTTCAATAAATATGTAGTCAATACAGAAAAAAATCCAAAAATTTACATCGTCGATGTTTTCAGATAAGGATACATTAAAAAAATATCAATAAATTGAATAGAAAGTCACGTGTTCTCAATGTATCCAAATATAGCGGTGTATGTACATCTTTTTATTCAACACATTTCGTAAAATTGAAAGACGATAAACGATAAAATAATATTTGTTTCAATGTGACGTTCTCCGGGGAAATAACATATATACCATTGTCGTTAATGTCTTCACCAGATGTCAGTTTGGTGCAACAAAACCAACAACAACAAATACCAACATGTCAACATAATTGTAATCCAAACTCAAATTCAATAAAACTGAGACAAAATATGAACAAAAGAAAGATTTACACAGAACCGTCTGAAAAGGTATTACAAAAATACGACCAGGCCTCAGGATCGTGTAACAATCTCATGTCTAAAACTGTCTGACTTAACCAATCGCTGATAACGTCATGTTAAGAGACGCCATTTATGATTGGCTGAGCAAAATTTGAAGTTTAATTGTTTCCTAATCCCTAGGCCTGGTGTTCTGGAAGAGTAAGCGTCTTCTACTTCATCTTTGTCATCCGTCATGTAAACTTTGGATCACTACAACTAAGTTTTCAAATACGAACGAGGTATACAACAACGAGAGTTTACCAACAAGCGAACAACTGACTAGCATCAAACACGTCGAGTTTCATATCGCAATGTTTGACTCTTACAGGCAATCTATGATAGATAATAATAACCCCAGATTCCTATATACTGCTTTATTACAGCAGCATAACTGTCTAAATGTTGTTAACACATTATTATACTTGATTTCTGCCACTTGCCATAATCGTTCTCAATTATCCGGAGAGCACACACTTAAAGCTTTAATTCGGCGACTGATATCGAAATAGCTGTTATTATTATTATTATTATTATGACATTCGTAACGGACTGTCAACACATAAAATGTCATTAGGGCCATCAACCGGTAAAACACACAACGATCCAAAAAAAGGGAAACAACAAACAAACTTTAAGGTAAAAAACAAATGCTGAACATCTTAAATTGGTAAATTATCACAAAAGATTAAAATGGTACGTCATTATCTATTATATAGTCTAACATCTTTACAATTAAAAACATTCTCGAGTTCACAGAAGGTCATTGCAGTCCAATTTAAAATGTGTAACGGTGAATGGCTCATCACATCCTATGCACCGAGGATTGTCTTCGCCTTTCAACATATATGAATGAATAAGGTATGTATAGCCCATCCGAAGACGGGCAAGGACAACTTCGTCTAAGTAGTTGTCTCTATAGCTTACTGGCTGCCTTTCAATCACCAGCCCAACATTTTACCACTAAACCACTATCAAAAGCCATAAATACAAACCAATTGAATATTTATCGTCTCTTTTAAGTTGGTTTTCGATTTAATACTGTTAGATGTCCTATCAAGAGACTTTAAAGCCGAATTATAGTGCTCTCGCACTGAATTATACTTCTGAAGACATTCAGCACTTCCTACTCTTCCGTCTCGCGTTGCGTTGCAGCGACTTGGAGCATGCAAATTGCTCTGGTCCTCTCTTCTTCGATAGACAGGGCAATCCGTAAATCTACACAATTTAAAACCAAATGATGATTTTTCAAGTAATAAAGGTTTTGAGATAGCGAATAAACCGGTATATAAAGACCAATAAACCAATTTCTGTTTATTTGTTAAACATTCGTCAACAACTATTTGGACATTTCTGGACAGTATCCCAAATGAATATGAAATGAGCGCATGTGTTGACTGTTCGTGCTTATTGTAATACTACGATAGGTTCGAGTAAGCGTTTTTGTGATAGTAGGAAACTACTTCAGTGTGGTAGCTTTATAAAGTCAACTTTTTTCAATGTCTCCAAAGGAGTATTATAAACGAAACGATGTATGTGCATTAATTACCAGGTAAGGACGAGTTACGCGAGTTAAACGTTTAACGAAACACGTTGATCAGTCACCATTTCGTGTCATGGACTTATTTAACTTTTTTAAAACCCAAGTGGAATATTAATGTAGATCAGGTTTTATTTATAGCAATATATCAACAATAAAGATCTGCTCCATAAAACATGAATCTTCCTTCTCGACCAAACTTACTTACTACCTAATGGTACATAAGACATACCACTGAATAGCACCTTTCGATGTAAATCTAGATACAATATTAAGAAAAAAAAATTAATTGCATCACACAGCTGTTTCGTCCTTCGTTACTGATGTTAAGGTCACAAAATTTTGAATCCAAGAAGAGGAAAACAGAAATGTGAAAATCTTCGTAGACGGAGAGGCTTACTGTCCCTGATATTCGATGTATTTGTAAAATATAAGTAATTTTTGGAATTTATATTCCATGTTTTAATTGTTAATTCGTTAAGCAGTTAAAGTCTGTTTAAATGAAATTCAGATACATTTATCGAAGTTATCGCACGACTGACACATCAGAAACCTAGTACTTAATTAGAAAGTAAATTTTATCGAATTTAGCCAATCAGAATTGAAGTACTAATTATTATTAAGTTATTAATTATGCATAAATATCCACAAACGACGTAGCTGGTCAAACTCTGGTTGAAATAATGTAAACTACACATTTGATTAAAACTCAGTCACACTTACCGATGTTATCGTATAGAAACTAAAACGGGACGGACAACTTTGCGGACACTCCCAAATATCCTCTTAGCATCGGAAATCGGGGATAATTAAGTTAAAATTACAGTAAATGGAAGGTATATGAATAAATATCTACTAGAAACCAGGTAGATATTCACACGCTCGTGGCTAATATAATTGTTAATGTATATGTGAAACGTCAAAATTTAATACAAGTCATAAGAAGTATTCGCCAAACTCTTTTATCTGATACAATATGTGATATGATGCCGTGTTCAGGATTACAAACAATATTATGCCCCTACCTGCAATAAGGGTACACTATTATAAAGACAACACGAAAATGCCGACACGATACACTGCATAAGTTTGCCAAATATGATTTTAAAAACAATGGCTTTGTACGCTAAAATGTAGCCCGAACATGTCGTTATGATGAACCCTAAAGGTTTTTTTATATCAGTCATTAATAATGAGGCTCTTATACCACCAGATTAATAACGGCAATTTTTTTTAGACCTTAGCAATTTTCAGAAGTTCACGAAAGAATAAATTATCATTGATTTTGGTGACGATGTTTATGTTAGGATTTTTCTGGAGCTGTTGATCCCAGTCGATCACCATCCGTCCACGAGTAAGTTTCCCGCTGATTTCTACTGTTGTGTATATATGTCTACTTTGCAAAACAATCCCAGAATTCAACATTATTGCCGCCAAAACAGCATCCGGGGAACAATAGTCTTGACCATTCCTGCGGGAACAAGCCACTGCATTTCCTTCAATACACTTTAAAAATTGATTTTTCTTGCCAGGGAAATTCCGTAGTTGGTCATACTCATCCTGTTATTGTAATGAAAGCAGCATATAACAAAATGTTTGCGAGTAAGCTATAGAGATAACACATTTTTTCTAATGTTAATTGATCAATCGTCTTTGCTGCAAACCACTCATAAATGATAAAATTTGATAAATGATATTTTATGGCTAGTTGTTTTGCCCGGCACAGCTGGAAATGTTATACATTCTCTTTTGCTATTCGGTTGAAGACTGGATTTCTTTTCTAGTAAATCGATTCCATCATAAAAACATAAATAGAGAATTTAACAACATTAAATATATTAAAAGCACAAAAACATACATTTGTCACAGAAAAAGAATGATATACCAAGAGACCAAGGAGGTTGTAATTTTCATGGGTGAAACAACTTTAGTGATTTTTTCTTTCAAGACCATCGAATCATATTTTCGTGAATAAAATATCGATGTAGACGAATAATCACTGCACACTATACCGCGGCCGAAAAATTGCGAAAATATAATTTCCGCGAAAATGACCGACTATTCGTTATAAAGGTTTGATGTATAACACACATCAAGTAAATTACATACAATGTCTGAAACTATGATTTGTATTCGAATGTTAGTTGGAAGTAATGTCGTTAGAGATCGTGCGAGTGTGTCTAGAAAATCTACATTTACTGCTAGAATAGCTATTCATAAAAAATCATACACACTGAAATTACAAACCCATGTTATTGCGCTTTCAGTAAAAATCTCTAGACCAACAAGTGTCTTTGGACATCGAAGTTGTGACAGTACAACACAAGCTGCTTCGGGGTCAGCAAAGAAGTTAAACTCCGCACTCACAGTGGCGTTCCCTCTGCCTAATGTAAATAAATAAACAGTTGCGTAGACAGTAAATGGACAGTAATTCAGGTTTAGATAGTTGATAAAATGTGATTTGAAAAGTAAAAAATAGAAAAATCAGTTCGAACGCAAGTGACTTGCTATTCAGAAAACCAATCAATATTAACTAACAAAAGTGAACAAGCAGTATATTATAAAGGAAATAAATACCAATCTACATAAAAGCATTATAAACCAGTAAGTCATATGGCAAATACAGTTTCATTTAGTTTGAAATCAACATTATTGAAAAATAAGAAGTAGTACCAGGGTAAAAAAGCAGAAAATATCCAAAAGCTGTTTTGAGATAACAAGTGGTTGGACAAAATTTTCAAACGTAGATTAAACAAAATAAGGAGCATTACGTATCGATTCACAACTGTAGGTTTGTTGAAATACGCCAAATTGATATATTCTCTTGTTTGTTCAGTGGCAACCAATTTGAGGTTTTACTAACCACTGGTTAATTCTAACCAGTCCTTGAGCAGCCGGAACAGAAATTAACTTAGTTGATAGACAGATATTGAGAAAAAATAAGTTATGTAAACACCACCAGTGATACAATATATATATACTTAGTGCATCAGCGGTAGGGTTGTATATATACCATAATAGTTGCCTCCCAATATGAAGCAGTCTCGCAGACGACTTCCGAAGTGTTTGTCCTGTTTCAAAGCAGTACCAAGATTGGTTAGTGGTCCAATACACATTAGAGTTATTTCCCCTTCAATAAAACATATATTTATATTCACATTAGGGTTTAAGAAAAACAAAAATACAACAAATGATCAAGTGTAAGCTATGTGTAACACTATAATGTAATGATTTCTAGTAAAATAAGAGTCATTGGTGAAAAAAGAAAGCTGATGAGTACTACCAGGGTTATCCTTTGATAAACGGATCATTGTTTCTACCGCTGTTTCATTTTGCAGAAGGCCAAGGTCTGGTTCTTCAAAACAAGAATCTCCTAAGCCGTCATCTCCATGGTAATTACGACATTTCAGGTTTAACGAAACTTCACCTACGATGGAACAATCACATCCCCGAAAAACTGGAATCTGGAAGGAAATAAAAGAGGATGTGCGTGACTTGTCAATGCAGGTTGCTTCACAGACAAAAACGAGTTTTACATAGTGTAAGACAACGCATATCATGTAGATATTCTACCAACACATACAAAGTGTTTTGCCAATGACAAATTCAGCACCCCGAATTCTAGTGTAAACATACTTTTTCTTTTACATATTTTCGTAATCAAATTTGATATTTACAATTGTCACCAATCTTCAATAGTGAAATAAGTGCATACGGCATTAAGGGTGGTTGTAAGAATTCCCAATTTCCCCTACTGCCTGTTCTCTCTCTCCACCCCCCGAAATTGTAAATTTATATCCGCAAAAATTGTTACGTTAAACAACATACTGATACTGCAATATGTATGTTCATAATGTAACTTGTACCAATACAGTGTGAAATAATAATTTATGATCTGATTTATTGATATCTTCTAACAGACAACTTACATGAGATTTCCCTGCTGCAGCGAGTATTTTTAAGACGTTCCGTACAACTTGATCTACGTCACTATTACCCCTGACGCAAGTGATGCCAATGACGTCATACACAGTTGAGTCCAACATCATAAAAATTGTCGTCAATCCCGCCATCTGTATCGACTATTAGCTTCTTTCTCTGCACAGCCATTATGACTATTCCATAAAAAAAAGAATTTGAAATATAAGCCCTGGATAATACGTTTTGTAGGATTTTAACGGCATATTTTTCGAACTTATGAATGATTTCTCCCAAAATTCAATACAAATTCGTTTAACAATGATGACATTGAGAAAAATGAAAAAGTTAGATTTGTAATATACACATTGCCACATCGAAAAAAAATTATATGATTTTTCTAACGAGAGAGGGAGAAGGCAGGGGCTTGCTTTTTAATTTCAGCTAATATGTTTTATCGAGAGAAAAAAAACGCCTATATGGGTTTTGTTAGTGTTCCCCTCCGACACAGACGGCACATATTAAACCTGACTACTACACCAAACATTTATTCAATGAACAAATTCATCACATCCTATGTCATAGGTAGCTTGCTCCAAGATGAACCCATTCCTTCTGAATATATCGTTACCTATGTACTGCTTGCATTGAAAAGGACCAGAAGCTCAATAATAAATATTGAAAATACATTCAATTTATGTTTAATTAACATATGAGTTACGATCATTAATGAGACTAAAACAAGATTTTTAGTAAGCCGTTAAGAGAGATATGAGAAGGAAAGTAAAAAAGAATGAGGGGAAAAGGGAAAGGGTTATCATGAGAATTAACGATGTCTACCTGATGTTCTAATGAAATGCTTTGCTGCTGTGGCAATTTTCATATTAGCATTGCGTGAAATATTTGCATTACCTTTACCAAAAATATCAACAATTGTATCACTTTCGTATCATGATAATTCTGTATGAAGAGTTGCTCGTTGATAAGCATATAAAGGGCAAGTAATAAATAAGTGGCAACAATCTTCACAGGGATGTCCAAATTGACACGCGGCAGGATCGATAAGATTTGCTCTTAAAGAGGTTATAATTAAGAAAACTACTGCAATTTCTTAGACGACAGTATATGACATTTAGTCTTCTCTGTCCAAAGGAGGCAAACGCATAGTTAAGTTGTTTTCTTCGATAGGTTTTTGTTGCATTATCTTTGAAACAATTTATAGAAGGAGAATTTTTATACCGTCGTCCAAATAATTCCATTCATTTTATTTTATGATAGAAAAAAAGTTCTGCAATAGTTGAAGACGAAGATATTGTTCTCTAAATAGGTCGGCATTTCTTAAGTTGTATGGTACTAAATTACTGATAACATCAGGTAATAAGTTTGGTGCCATATTATTGAATACAGATCAAACAAGGAAAGCTTGCGAGCTTCTCGTCTATTAGGAAGTGGTAACCAACCAACTTCACGATATAAGAGTTCTGTTTTTGTAAATAAGGGCATCCCTGTGACAAGTCTTGCAATTTCTAGCTGAATGTTTTCAAGTATTGGTTGCCCTGCATATTCAAGCAAAGGTCTAGTGTAGGTAAGATTGTTCCTTTCTTAAGATAAGTTTGAGTTTTCGAAGGGTTGCTCTGTATTTGATTACTTTGCTTTCAAGATATTCTCTATGGACATTCCACTTGCAGTCATTAGACAGAATAATACCTTAGGGTGTATGATGGTTAATAATTTGGATTGGGTGTTATGGAAAGAAAGTGTTGAATTAAACGATAGTGGACGATTTGTTAAGACTAGAGCCTCAGTTTTATATGGATTAAATCACATCAGCCAAGGTTTCGACCAAACTTCAAGTTTTCTTAAATCGGAATAAGCTTATTTTCGATTATGTTTAAGTCAATGAGATGCAGAAGAGAAGGAATAATGATAAGAAAAGTGTCTAGATAGACAAGCAAGATTAAAGGAAATATCATTTATATATGTGTATATATATATATATATGAGGAAGAAAAAGAGTCCAAGGACAGAACCTTGTGGAACACCTGCATTTATAGTTTGGAAAGAAGGTAGTGAATTCTTAATAAAAACTGCTTGCCTCTGTTAGACAAATAACCTATCCATCGGAGAAGTGGTCCTGACATACCATACTAATTCAGCTGATAGATAAGGCCTTTGTGCCATACTGGGTCAAATGCCTTAGAGAATTCACAAAATATAAGGACAGAATATTAAAAATTTTCAAGTGAAAAAAATTAATGAGTGATACATCTCGATAAGTTGATGGGCAGTAGAGTGCCCAGGTAGGAATCCTGCCTGGTATTTTTAAATGAGAAATTGTATGTATACTCATAAACCACACGTTCAAATAATTTACCTAAAGAAAATATATTGGTCTGTAATAAGAGGTGATACTGGGATCATTGGCTTTAAAAATAGGCATAACATGAGCAATTTTCCAAGGATGAGAATATACACATGACGACAAAGAATAATTAAATATAAAAGATAAAGGAACGGAAATCTCTTTGGATACCTCTCTAAGCATTTTGTGACTAATACCGTCAGGTCCTGACGCCTTTCTTATGTTTATTACATCTGCAACTTCATTGAGAACAATAGATCAAACAGAATCAATGAGACTTTCAAAAAATGCTAAACCTTTTTCCAGATCGTTTTCCGTCAAAGTACACACGGAAGTAGAGTAATTGTTCAGAAGTTCACATTTTTTGTTATTGTCATATATAATTTCATTAGTAATACAGTCTAACAGAGCGGATATTTCTGTATTTGTTCCATCTTTTGAAGAATATTACACAGGAGTTTCCAATAAATAATTTTCATTTTGATGACTTTTATCAATTACTGTGTCTATGTTTTTGTTAAAATAATTCTTATTGCTTATAGTTATTCCTATTACGTTCAGTATTGCGATTAAACACTATCTTTTAAAGCCTGTCTCTTTTTCTCGTATTACGTCTGTCTTTATCTTTTAACTAATATTTCTTTAGGGGGAAACATTTTTTTTTACAGCATATTTGAATTTTTCAGTAAGATGCACATTTGCACAACGTTAGACATGCTTGTAAATATATCTAGCCATGGAATACTATTTAGCATTACCTTTAGTTCCTTAATTTTATCTCGATCATACAGTCACGCCTTTCTTTCATACGAATATTTAATGTTAACAGGATTTTTTATAATGATAAATGCAGCATCATTTTAATACCAAAGGTGACTTGTAAACAAGATAATTTGCGATGAAAACATTCTTTGGCAACTCTCTATGCAAATACATCGTTACACATCATGGTGGATAAAACATTAAAATAGAAGTAGTGAGTAGGAGGTCTGCCAGTAGTACATGCATCACTGGTGCACATGCATATTCCAGGAAAGGGGATGGATCGGGTGAAAAAAGGAAAGGGGATCCTGAGGGAATATGACAGAAAGGCATAAGCAGGACAGGACAATAGACAACGTTAGATCGACAGGCTACAATATTGTACAAACAGGGGGTATAAACAATTATAGGGAATGACAGTACTGCCGTTAACATAAATGTCAAAATCAAATAAAGTTGTTACATATTTGTTATTTTTCATATAATTATCCGATGATTTGGATTAGGCCACAGGGACTCAAGAGCCTGAACCAGTCCAGGTATACCAGGACATATTCTATTGAGAGTAGCCTAGACCGCCACAGGATACTCCTTGCAACTGTGGTTACTATTATTTACTATCGAGGTTACTCAACTGTGACGGTGCATTCATACACCTGTAATGCATGTGCTGTCCGCAGGGCAAGTCAGAAAACTGGTTAGACCAGGCCAGGTATTTACTGGGTGTTTCTCAGGTAAGTTGAGGAACTTGTGCTGAGCATGCACGTGCCAGGTATTTTGTCAGGTACCCTAGGTGGGGTTGGGGAGTATCAGACAGAACTTCGACGGTGGAGGTTGTGTTAGGCTGGGCTCAATGTATTGACAGAGTACTATTGGGAGGGCTGTTTGCCTACTTCCAGATGATGTTGGCTTTTGGAGAGCCTAGGATTGGTGTCTGTCCAGCATGACAATTTTGTTAGCTGGGTGCTAATGGTTGTGTGCTTGTAAATAGTTTTTCTAAGCTGTGTGTTTCGAAGCGGTGTTTGTCCATGGTTGTGTGTCCATGGGACTGTAAGCTGTACTTGGGCTGTGTGCCCTCTACTTTGTCCAGGACTGTGTGTCCAAGCGGCTGTGTGCAATGTCTTTGTAAAATAGGACTCTCTTTTGGGCTGTGTGCCATATTTCTGTAGGAGTGTTCCGGATGAAGCTACCTGGGAGTTGATGTGAGTATTATCAAACTGAGTTTGTTAGTAGATATATATTGAGTTTGTTAGTAGATATATAATGTATAGGATGTATACTAAGTAGATGAAATGTATATTGTGTGTTTATTATCCAGTGGGGTTTAATATAAAAGCGTGTGTAGAATGTCTCTTGGAAGGGATGATTATGTAGTGGTTATATTCTGTATATAAATAACAGGATAAGGTTATAATCCTGTGAACAGGAGCTTGGTACGTTAAATAATGTTAGATTGATCAAATAGACGTAAATATATGTACAGAATAGATAGGTATTGTATATCGCTGGTTGTGCCTTGTAGGTAACCTCGTAATGTGGTACTGAAAATATTAAGGCCTGCTTGGAGAAAAGTGTGACCTTGTGTTGACCTTGCCCGGGATTGAGGAGACCATTTATACTGTGACCTCCATAAACGGAACAGGATGGAGTTCAAAGTGTAAACCGGATTATGAACTTTGTTCACGGAGAAAAGACTTTCACATATCGCGTCATCAATTTTATGTTCCATGTATAGGTATAGTTTAGCATATCTGAGAATTGGGGCTTAAGTGTCTTTGGGAGCTAAGGTATGAGAGGTAGTGAAGTGTGCGACGTGGATATTAGTGTTTTCTGTAAATGTGTTATTTTGTTTGGTTTGTAAATATATGTATATATTGTTGGCACATCTTAGTGGGTTTGCTAGTTTTCACCAATTTGGACATCCTTACATTACCACATCTCGTGACATACATATACACTCAAAACAAATATGCAGAATCACATATATAGCATACACATATATGCAAAATTCTAAATTCACATTAAAGCCGGATAAGCTCCAACATATATAGTACAACACAGACATAAATGTCGTCGCTTTCAAGCCAATGCAATCTCACCTATACCGCATATTTTTCATTCGGAAAAAAATACACGTAATAATTGAAACTCACCAAGCAGTAAAATATACATCAAACTTTGATCATCGTATTGTCTGGCATGGTAAAAAAAAAACAAATATAATCGTGCATGCACAAACGTCAGACTATATAATAGAGATATTTGGCACTAAGGTGGAATGACTTTTTGACTGTCGTAATATCTCACGAAACGGACAATGACTTTGGTCTTGCTGTTTTTGATTGGACCAAGGATGTGACTTTTTGATATTGCTTTGTCTGGTATCTTAACTCCGAGGGAGTTTCCACAGATGTCTCGAACTGCTGCAAAAGGGTCAGACGCTTGACTACTTTCAGTAGAAGGAACAGATACATTAAGAAATTTCAGACACGTACGTCGGGAGTACTGTGATGAAACCAACCGGTCTTATAAGTTGCTCTAGAAGAGCACAAATATGTTTGAGTAAGAGCAGCCCAATCCGTAACACGTCCACACAGTTAAGCCACCATGTGTCAATTCGTTTCCGATTATAGCAGAAAATCAAAGATAAAAACCGAAGCAATATGTACTGATAATACCTACATAAATAATATGTTGTCATTACCTCATGAATGTTCGAAAAATGATAATCATTCGAAATGTCTGTCTGATCCGTTTAGGATGCTGACATAAGATTTTTGGTATATCTTTTTCTCATGAAATTCATTATCTTGTTTAAACTAACAGAATCATTTAAGATTGAGCCCACATAAAGCGAGACATTTGAGCTCAGGTAAATATGTTAAAAAAAAATAATGGCTGCAAGTTTTCACATTTTATTCCATAAAACAAGTGGGCTGTTCAGATTCGCCTTCGTCCGTGGGCCGTTGTCTGCCTTGTTCAGTAGTTGTTACCGATGTTTCTTGAGAAATGCTAAAAACTTAAATTTCATATGAAAGCCCCAATCCTACCCCCAGTGGTTCCTGGTCGCACATTATTATTTTGTTTCTTTATTTCATAATTTCACATATAGGTTAAGTTTTCATTGTTATTTCTATAAAAATCCTGGATCGATTTATGCCGGTTCCCCATTTGTCCTGTGTTATGTATGCTTAAATTTGATCCGGTAGAAAAAACATGAATATCTCTAACAAAGTATAATAGGAGGAAATATTAGATAAAATGGACAAATATTCAGTTTATATAAAACTTATAAGGACAATACATTTTATGGGCGTCAAAACCACTTTGGGATAACTTATTTTTGGTATCTAACATTGGTTATCGTATATATCTGATGAAGTGATAAAAGACGTTTCGATTTACATGGACTGATCAAGATTAACATAACGGGTTTGTTCCAAGATGTGCTGTTCGATCCCTGTCTGGGGTGATATGTGTTTCTATGATATAACAAACCGTCATCTGCTTTAAAGATTGTACAAAAGACACACAAGTGATAAGCAGTTTTTTAATACAGGAGACGACTGAGGAAAATCCGAAGTGATCAAAGAAGGTTAATATCTATACGGGGAGGTGCATCAACCCCATAATTCACTTAATTTCGTTAGAAGAGCTGTTACCAGTGCTATGATTGAGATAATCAAATAGTGTTCTTTGACTGCAGCATGCACACTCTGATAATGACATCTCTGTAGGAGTTTTCTGTAATAAATTGTAATCTTTTGATAATCATTTATGATCATCGTAGAATTAATATCTTTCGAAGTGCTCTTCTCTCATGTTGTAAAATGGAACTCTTACCTGAAATCTGCCTGAAGCGAGGAATATTTGTATCGTTGATTTACCTGCTATGCGTCTGTTCCTGAGTGATATTCACTATTGATACAAAATGAGGTATCACAGTTGGCCTTTTTAAGGCGGAATAAAATAATCTTTATCAAATGCAAAGTCAGCTGCAGCTCTGCTGTGAATAATATTAGGACAACAAAGAAAATATCTACATGTCAGCAGAAACTTGGTAAAATCAAATTTAATAAACTAGGGCAAAATATAAAAGAAAAGATTTTAGAAAAAAAATACAAGGAGATTAAGACCAAATATTGCGGAAGGGGAACCTCTTCTTCATCGATGACAACCGTAATTCTATGTAAATAACAGTAAGTGATGTCACTTTTTGACATTAAAACAAGGATAGCAACAACGGAACCAACAAGCAAGCTACCCCCCGGACGAACCCTTATCTAGTGGCAAACCGTGAGTCAGTTACGAGGACGAAAGAAAAAATAGGTTTGAGAGAGGATTGAACGGGTACAGTAGTGAAATTATAGCCGCCCTATCTACAGGTTACTAACGAAAAGAGATGTGATACTACTGTACACCAAAGATATTAAATCAGTTCGTTCCGTTAATGTAAATGTGTGTGTGAGAGTGTGTGTGGGTGTGAGTGTGTGTGTGGGGTGTGTGTGTGTGAGAGGGTGTGTTTGTGTGAGTGTGTGTGTGTGTGTGTGTGTGTGTGTGTGTGTGTGTGTGTGTGTGTGTGTGTGTGTGTGTGTGTGTGTGTGTGTGTGTGTGTGTGTGTGTGTGTGTGTGTGTGTGTGTGTGTGTGTGTGTGTGTGTGTGATGGTATTGTGTGCATGTGTGTGTGGGGGGGGGACGTTTGTTACAGGGTTTGGTATTATGGAAATATTTTTTCCGATGTGCACAAATACAAAAACAGAATGTTCTCAGTATAAGGAGGACAGAGGACAAATATTGTCGTGATGTCATTAATTTTCGAAGTTATATTAAATATGTCTTCATAAACTAATGTGAATGACACCCATACTTAGTGTCCCTAGATCATACCGCATATCGACCGCATGCAATTTACGCTAACTAATTAAAAATTCAATAAACGGATTTAAAAAAGCCTGTTGTAACCACGCATATAGATTAACATCAAAACAGAAAAGAAAGGAAATAAATTAATGTATACCACAGACTAAAACAAAGCTTTACAATCTACACAGAAACCTCAAGACCGTAACGGACTAAGCACGTTCGACTTTTTAACGGCGATTAGGAATATAGGGTCAATGAGAACACTACCTTTGGGAGCTTTGTTCATGTGACAACCCAAGCTTGCCAGGAAAATCACACTTGGCTTCGCTTTGAAGACGTGTTGAAATCCTGCTTTTGTATTCTATATATACAACAGGAACAAATCTTAGACGCGGTGTTTCACTCCATTCATTCCAAAATACGCCACTTTAAGAATATTAACGGAATCAGACAGCAAAGTAATGTCGGGTATTACATTTTGTAAATTGTGACAATCAAATTCGGTTTCCACACTCGTTCAGCTAATTGTTTTAACTATGTTTAGATGATATCATTGTGTATCATGAGAAAGTTAACGTATATTGAACGTATGTAAAACAGATTCACTACACCAGAACCCATTAGCTTCAAAATCTCCCGATATTTCAGCTTTATTTTTCCTTTTAATTATTTGCGAAAATATTGCTTCGTAGCTGGTTATTTTAAATGTGAATACCTTTCGATAAGTTGCTTTTATAGGTTGCATTGAATTTTAAGTGAATCAGCACCGTGTATGCTAATGACGCTACACCCACAAAGACGATTTCATGAGACCAATATGAGAAAAATACAACATATTTAAATGAGTTATTTTAATATGCAAACTGGATTTTATCCTATATTTCCGGTCTTCGCTTGATCAAAGACTTCATATTATTTAAAAAAAAGTAATACACAAGGACTAGAAAGGTTATTTCTTAATTTGCGAGTGAAAATATGTTTGTATTGCCTTTTCTTTTAATTATCATTGAATCGTAGTAAAATGTTAAAATAATTTTTTTCGTATTTCATTTAATTACACGTGACCAGCTACTAACAGATAATTAAATCCAGGATGAGCTTTTGTAACGATTTTACATAATTCATGGAAAATGTAAACACACTGGAAGCGTCATCTTGCAACTGTAATACAGGTTATCTTAAAGAAAAAAAAATGAATACAAAGTTCGCTTCCCCAGTAAGATTGTGTCATATATACTATTTGTTTGTGTGTGTGTGTGTGTGTGTGTGTGTGTGTGTGTGTGTGTGTGTGTGTGTGTGTGTGTGTGTGTGTGTGTGTGTGTGTGTGTGAGTGTGTGTGTGTGTGTGTGTGTGTGTGTGTGTGTGTGTGTGTGTGTGTGTGTGTGTGTGTGTGTGTGTGTGTGTGTGCGTGTGGTTTTTTTTGTCTTTTTGTAAAATTATGTCATTACATTATTGACAAAATATTTACAAAATTGAAATAGAAGGAGAACGGCGATCTGGAAAAAATACAACGGTCCAGATATCCCTATCATGTAGGCGCAAACACAGGAATGCATACTATAGTATATGTTAACGTTGATATTAGAATGTAAAAAATGATGTGAAAATACAGGTACTGTAAACACGAATTAATCATAAATGTGTTAGGTTTACCTTTATAAACAGGTGTGCCTGAAAAAAGGACTATGCGTGTATGGTATCGATTAAACGAGAATTAGCACTGTGTGAAAATGACAACAGTGCCATGTGTGGGACTTACGATAAGGCTAAGATACGAGATTGAAACGTAAACCTGTACTCGTATACGTTTCAAACATGGCTGCTACCATACACATTACACAAGTATTCCAACTATTGTTTTGGTGCGCGTGCCTGTATTCTAGTAGACTTGCGTCGGGTGCAGATTATGATGAATTCGATTTCGATGGCTTGCCGGGTGTGCAACATGAATTTAAGATTGAAGTGCCGGCAGGAGGAGAAGAATGTTTTCATCAGAAAGTGGCGGAAGGGGCAAACCTACACATGTCTTTCGAGGTTTGTATACGAATTATTCTTAACCTGTCCGATATCTAATCCTTTTCCGATCAGACGTGACCTGTGATGTTTGTATTTTTGCATACATTTGTCAATGATAAATGAGTCTAATAACTTGCTTGGTCTTTTGATATTTAATACAGTTTTTCAAATAATTTTTTTAAGTTTTATATATGTGCATTTATTTATATAAATCTTCAATCCTCCTTTTTATTCCCATCCGTAGACCTAATATCATCTATGAATCATACACATGTTTACCAATAGTATAGTCTATCTTGGACGATAACAACGTAGTAAAACTGGAGCTCGGCGATACGTCGACATTCTAGATAAAAACATGGATACCAATATATGCTGTTGACACTGTCGCGATTTTTGTGATGTCACGGACGTGATAACACTGCAATATATTACAGGCCGTCCTTTCGCGAACACTATGTCGGACAAGGGTTTCTTACTCTCCAATGTAAGCCACATTTGACCTCTATCGTGACGCAGGATAGCACGCGATAAATATTAAATAGGATTAAAAGGTATATGTCATCTCATTTAGTATTCAGTATTTCACTGCTGCATATTTAGTGACATCTGTGATATACGAAAATGAACAGGTGGAAGTTACATGTTTATTAGAGTTCTTAAACATTATGATAATTTGTCTTGGTCAAGCATGCGTTTGAAAGAAAGTGTTTACCTTAGACTTAAGCAAAAAAGAAGAAATTTTCAGATTATATTCAACCGTCAAATAAAAATGAGACACACACAAAAGCAGCAGCGTGAAAAAGGTTACAGAGTAAAATCAAGACGAAGAACAATTATTGATAATTATAATTTAATGGAGATTCTGACAAGAGGATTCGTAAACAGAGCAAAAATTCCCCAGACAGCAGAGAAATATTTCGTTTTATGAATATCATAAATCATTAAATCATTAAATATCTAGTACATCTTATATAACCTGTAATTTTCCTTTTCATCATGCGTCTTGAGTAAATTACTTTCAAAAAGAAGAAAATGGCCGGCAGCACCATTTGATCACGTGATTTTTAATGAGACAAATAATTGTTCTCGTATTTCATTCCCCAGTAAGATTAAGGCTGGCAAGATGAATCTCAAAAGACCAGTTACATTGGCAAGGAACTCGTTAAGACTTGTGGAGCTACTTATCTGAAAGAAACCTATGTGTATAGAACATGAAATGAGTAAACACTGCAGAGGAAAATCAAGAGAAGAAGAAGGTTTAATGGGCAAGTTATAACTTAAACAAAGTAGTAATCCACACACATCAATATCAAACAAATAAAAAAAAGGACTTTACATTCTGAAGTGTTACATTTTCACAGGATTTACTTTGCAATTGTCTGGAAAAAACTATATGGAAAATTTTAAATAGCATATAGCTTCATTAAAAATTTTCGCAAAGTTATTAAAAGAATAATTAAAATAACCCAAGCGAGAGGAAAGGGAGAAATAATACTACAATGTGTCGCTCTTTTCTATCATATAGCGCTCTTTATCCCCTAAATGATAACGATAAAAATGAATACCATGATGGGGTCTTCCTCTATTGTTATTGAAGAAATACAGATAATCTATATTCTTGCTCTGGCCAAGTCTAATAATGGGTTAATTGCGGTTTCCTTTCCAAGGAAAAAGACATGACGTCACCACAAAAATTGATGACGTCACTTCAATAACTCAAAAAACTTAACATAAGTAAATGGCACTCATTGCGCAATGTATGACTTTAGTATAACCCTGAAAGGTAAGTGTAAAAAAAATAATCATTCACTGCCAGGTGAGAGAAAGGTAGGGTGGTCTAACCTTTCAAAGAAAGATTTAGTGGGCAATCACCCAGCCAGACTCGTGTCTTCGAACTCAGGAACTCTGGTTCAGATCACCTTTCACACAGATGATCAACGATTTTATTATTCTCACCTGCTTGTCATGTTATAGATAGGTGAATTACAGACACATTTATTGTGTCTTCCCGCCATATTACAATTTAAAGAGACACACACGATGATCGCAATGTCATTGGTTTAAGATGGAAACAATGGACTCCTCTTAATGTCTTTTTTCGGTTTATAAACACTACCCATTTGTTGCCTCTTGGTATTGTGATGCTTGTAGTTATAGAAGGATATTTTCATAAACTAGGATTTTGTCTCAACTATATTTACACGTGCGTTTCATTGTCTCTAGATGAAACCAACCAAACTAAATATGCGTAGTTATCAATATTCATTTGTGGAGATAAGGCTTGTGCAAGAATACCAGTCACTAATGTAAATAGAACTACTTGTTTGAAAATAGCAGTGTCTGATTCATCCTTAAAACAGGTAAATGCGCAGCTTCAAAAGAATGCACACCACGTAATATTTAGTCACATCAATGTAAATACATTTCGCTGCAGGCATAGAATATAAATGATAAAACACCTTAACTGTTTTTTCTACAAAACAAATGCCTTACAAAGATATGGTAGGCGTGGAGGGATGTTGTATTCAGTCTTGATATTCCAGAATAAGTTACTGATTTGAAGGTTTAGTTATCTTAGGGTCAATATATTGTACCATAATGATTAAACGATTTGCTATTTGCTCAATATTATTTTGCTTCTTTCTTCCCTATGGAAGTGGTACTGTTCTTATCGAATTTCCATACTAGACTTGTATTCTACAAAATTCAGGTGACTGTCATGGTGTTATGACGCATTTGTGTGTTCCCTAGGCAATATCATTTACGTCAATTGTAAGTGATAATATGTGGTTTACATATATGTAAACTCAAATTTACATCTTGAAGTTAAAAATACATAGTTTATATATGATAGGATTTTATTACAGTAAAATATTATTTTGCTAATGGTCATTTCACACCCACGATTTATATAGATTATATATTAACTGAAGCATTATAAATCTTAACAAAAAACACGAATTGGAATAAATGAGTTTAAACATGTATACTAAAATTAATCGTATTTCGCAATGTATGAAGTAAATGTCCTTCAGTATTTCATGATCTCAGGGGCATAGAGTCCACCATTTACATAATTTCTAATCAAAATGGCAAGTCATGAATGCCTTTATTTACTATTTTGATATAAATGCTTTATTGATTAACATTTTGTATCAATGATACCATTCGGGTTTGTTATATATGCTGTAGCAGCTGCGGCCAGATATAACGATTTTTGAATTATTCGTTACACAGGTGTAAATCCCTACCTGTGTTTTGTATTAAACATGTGTTACCATAAAACTTCATCACTGCGGCAAAGAGTTTAAGAGACCTGTCCGGAGATATTATGTATATTATTACTGTGCTTTATAAAGTCGTGATCTTTTACAGACTTAAAAGGCGAAGTCTTGAATACTTAAAAAAAAAGATATTATATTTAAAACATGTGACCAAAGTTAGAATTCAAGAGTAAGGTTAAGATTGAAATTTATAATGAGTGATAAAAATACTTGCCATTTAGGAACATAAGTAGAAATAAGATTTATTAGTAACAATGCATAATTAGATGATAAATCGTAAAGGGGCATTGATGCCATTTTTTATTAATTATGCATACATGTTCTTTATCTCCAAAAACTTTCAGAATTAAGTATAAATATATGACATATAATAAGACCTAATGGGTATTGCTTGTTATGAGGCTATACCTGCATGCTAATTGCTCTTATCCAAAACTCGGTTTAAATCATAGTAGGCAAAATAGATATGTCCTGCGTAGATATATTATATCAATTTGACATTTCATACGCTGAAACATACAGGGAACATTTCATCTCTTCTGTCTTAAGCGGTATAAGTGGATAATCGTTCCTTTTAAATGGTGTATATATACACAGACATATGGATTTTTTTCAATAACTATATCTTTTGCAGGTGTTAAGAGGAGCTGATCGTCTGGTTGACGTTTTCTTAAAGGACCCTACTTATTTAGTAATATCATCAAATTTAGCACAGTCTACTGGACAGTTTGACCTACCTACACGTATATCTGGTAATATGTCTGTAGATACTCTGTACATGTGCTAGTTATCAAACCATTAGCGGCATGTTGTTGATATAAATGTAACAGAGAAAATAATCTAATTCATTAAATCGTTCAACCATTCATTAAATTAAAAAATGTTGTAAAAGACGGTATAAAGAAATAACACGATCTTTAAGAAAGGAAATATAAACTTAGGAAAGCGTTTGGCAAGACAATATACAAGATTGTATTAACAGTAAAGAAATTATCAAGATCTATGTAGTAAACAGTAAACAGGGATGTTTGAATAATATAGCAGAGTTCAGATCACTGTTTCTGTGATATCGTCAGAGATTAACAACTTCACAATAGATAAGAAAAAAACAAGAATTTTTTATCTGTCATCACATGTAAGAAAAATGATTTTCATCTATACCCTTCTGAATGAACACTCGGGTCTATGGTACTAGGCAAAAACTTTGTTTTCAGCACTCACCGCGTAATATACAGATAACCTAAACTACATTAAGGTGTTAGAAAAACTGTCTAAGTCAAACAGCGGTCAAACAGCAAGATGGTCCAAGACACAATTAAAGTCATGAGAAATGAAAGGGGGTACAGATGGTGATGTTAAATGTGAAAAACACGTGTTTTCACACTAGTTTAAGAGTTTTGGAGATGTCAATATCATAAACCTTGGTATATGTTTCCAACGTTGATAAATACCACATTTATATATGATATTTTCATGTAGAAAACTCAGGTAGAGAATTAGGTCACTACTGTATACAGTGTTTATTATATACCGGCAACAAGTTGATAACGAAGTTGAAACTTTGTTTCAAGATCCATGACGAATAGGAACGTATGTCCCCTTTGATTGTTTTTATCTACAAACCATTGCTGTCAAATAATGTCAAGGACGGAATAATGTTGACGTAACTTAATCTATTACTTTCACTATTATTATCTTTCTATTAGAGCTAGTGCTTTGTTGTGTGAATATATAAACTTGATGTGTATTTACATTGTAAGCAAAAATATACAATAAAAGCCGTTACCAGTCATTGCTAATATTAGTTATTGTGATACTGTAATCATGCTTTATGGATAGAATGTATGTATAAAACATTATCTACATTTAAAGTTGATCAAGACGAAAATACTTATCCTCCATATGGTTGCATTTCTCTTATATTGTTTGAAATGTGCCTGTGTTTATCTTTCTTTTGTGTTCTGTGTTACCTTCGTTTTTGACGTAGAATAAAAGTACGTTTTTTTGTTCTTTGCATTCTATTCCACTTTCTTTCGTTCATCAATATTATAATTACAGCTTAACAAATAAAAAAAAGAAGAAAAACGTAAAGAAGAACCTATCATGTTAGTAACATAATCATCATTTAAATTGTTTTGTATCGTATAATTCAACTCAATCAGACAGACGGTTTTCACAGTAACATAATATTTGGAATAACGTTTGGAATTGAAGTTTGTCGATGTAGTGGTAAAATTTCATGTCCACTCGAACATGATTTCGGTCGAATAACAAGTAAGATATGTAAGATATGACATCATTTCGAGCTATCATGAATATTGCGTATGTTTAGACAGTAAATTAATGAATATTACAACGAAAAGTAAAAGTTGGGAAATATGTTATTTCAATATGAAAAACAATGTGTTCGATGACCAGTAGAAAGTTTTCGATTTTACTATACAGCTCCTGTTTTGGAAAGGAAAATAGTTTTATTATTGCAGCTCGAGTAGATGCTTGAAGAAAAGACACTGACGTGAATAACCCTTTTAATACAAATTGAATAAGATAGAGTAGAACCAAATATTGAACTGTATGAAACAGCTAATTCATCCTGCTATTGCTCATCAGTGATGATAAGGTTTACGTTTTTCGTCTACCAGGCTCTACATTTCGAAGTTCTATGCTTTTTGCTCCCTTTTCATGTTTCCGAATGTTCTATATTTAGAATCTTCCATTTATACGCAGCATGCATTTTGTATGTTTGCTGAGTAAGAAATACGGTTTTGTCTACATTTCAGTATCCTCTTGCTTGACTTGTGTTTATATCCTCCTGTATCCAGTCTAAAATTTTAAACTTCTTCATTATCTAAAGCATTAAACCTGGCTGTAATTATATTTCTGGAGACGTATATAAATATATTTATCAAATGTATGTTTTGTAGAAATGATATTTTCTCTTTTGTGTTTCGCACGTCTGTATAATTTTTTACTCAATATCAACGTATCATTAACATTCGAAATTTTGTCATCAGCAATTTGCATCTTCTATGTGAATAATCTAATGTCTCCTTTATCATAACGACAAGTTTCGATAGTAAACTATGATTATTTCATGATTTCCGTTTTCATCAGGCTATCGAAACTTGTCAATCGTTTGTTTTAAGGAATTTGTTATACAAATGAATTCCGCATCCAGCTTGGGGGATCAGAGGCATTCTCTAATAATTTTGAAATTGTATTAGACTCCTGAACAGACAAACCCAGAAATTCTGACCTTTGATCGACGGAATTGTTTTGTTACATCAATTTGTTTGTCACACATTTCAAGACGTAAAATGAAATAATTAGACAGAGCGAGAGAGGGTCACGAAGTCCCTGTGATCTTCAGTTTCTTTTCCAAGAAGCGTTATTAAGATTTCGTTATTGTTAGAGCTGGTGGGAGTGCTAACGATAACTAGGTTTTATCAACTACACAAGCGACTTGACAAAAATAGTGATAATTGCAATTGTTTATCGAATGGATGACGAACGTCACGATCAATTTGCATAGAAGTCTTCACAAATTATCGCTACACAAATAGTGTGTAGTATTTGACCTCCTTGATTTGATCAAATATTTACATGGCGGTTGTCGTTGGAGCAAAAACCGATAACTCTTCTGGAACACTTCGTCGTATTCTCTTGATACTTTTTAGTGAGTTATTCATGGTTTACTCGATTTCCATCGGATTGGAGATTGAATTAGGATTGTCTTGATATGGCAATATTGCCTTTGTTGTTTCCTGGTAACATGTAAACAAGATAAGCAATGTCATTTTTGATTGTACATGCCTCCATATATTTATTTACTTGGTATGGCGATAATGTCCTTGATGATTCTTAGTTACATTTTAGCAATTTAAGCAACGTCAATAGTGATTGTACATGTCTCCAGATTTTTATTTTCAAGGACCTTGGTAACTTTCATTTTACAACAATTAGGGACGCATACCCAAATATTCATGCTTTGAGCCAAACTCTTAAGTCAATACAAGTCATTTCGTTTATTTCATTTGAAATTTTTGAATAACAATTATAGCCTATAACAAATACGACATTCTTTGATTGTTTAATTGGTTTACTTTATCATAGACACGTGTTTCCTGTTTATGTCTTGGTGGCCTGTCCTACTTCTGTATTTAATTTTGTTGAATATAATGTATAATTTTCTTTATGATTCAAAGAACCGGACACTTTTTACACTACGTGATTATCGCATTTAAAAAATAATAAGTACAAAGGAAGCCAGTTACAGAAAGCAAACAAATGAAATAGTAATTAGCAATCTGTGAACAAAGTTACTTTATGGATTATAAACTGACCCATCTGTGGTATTGACTTTCAGGTCCTTAGGGGTGGTACTGAGAGGCTGATCGACGTGGTAATTCGGAACCCCACTAATTTTATCGTGGAAGGTCACTATGGCAAACCGGAAATCGTTATTCAGCATCTTGTAGAAATTGCTGGTAACGATAATATGATTTTTGACTATATATAACAAAGTGGAAAGTTAGCATTTTATTCGTCCTAATCAATTAATTTTCAAATATTAACGAGAGGATTTTATTTGATAACCTGGTTTCATGTACGTACCGCTACAAAACGTCATGAAATACGTATTTGATAAAGCATTAGTGACGACATTTTAAGTAAAGCCTCGAATGATTTCAGCTGAACAATTTTCATATTTTTAAAATTTTCCCGAAGATAAGGAATTTTGTAAAAGAATAAGACCGACTATCATTCGACGTGTTATTGTCTTGCATCACACTGTATCATAAATGTATGGTTTATGTTGGTGTACTGCAGGTGTTGGACAAAAGACTATATATAATAATTGATTTTCTGTCCCATTCCAACTTCCTGCCCTACATTCCATTGGAAATCCCCTTACGCATTGGTGTATCAGAGCAAAACAAAAAACAAAATAACAAAAAAAAAAAAAAAAAAAATTAAAAAGTTGACATTCAGTGATTGTAAACAATGGCTGCTCCAATACAGTTTTCTTTTATATTTGTAAGGGAGCTCTGTATATTTAACTTACAGCTCGACCTAGTAACTCGAAGCTAAATGGATTGATGGGAAACTGGTTTTAGTTCGATCATAATTACGATAACCTGCGACTTATGAATTGTTGATATTAGTATGTCAGCTTAAATTAACGATGATGATATAGAATAAATCACTAATATCGGAAACACAGAAAGACTTCCAGTTATCAAATTTCGAGTTGACAAAGTTTTACTGTATTTGTAATAAGAAAAGTTGTTTTATATATGGCTTTAATTAATCACTCCTTATATGTTAACATTAATGACATTAAATATATTATCACTTCATGTTAATAATAATGCCATTTTGTAACTGGGGATGATCATAATTCTTTTATCATATATAGTCTTTTGAGGAATTCCCAATACGAGAATAGTATGTTATATTTGTGAGTCATTTTTTTCTTATATGTTATCGATGTAAATGCAACCCCGACTGACCGATGGTCAAAAATGTATTAGAATATGCGAGCTTTTAACGCTTGTCATAGTGATTTTTTGGAAATATTCTATTTCTTTGGACGTGTTTGATGCTCGTTTGTTTGCCTCTTGATTCTATTGCTGTATACCTTATTCTCATTTGGGAACGTGACATAACTTACTTGGATTGATATAAGAGCAGGCGATGCCTACCCTTCCGGTACATATGGTCTTATTCTTGTACCTGTAATGAGTCTCTGTGTAAATCTTTCTTTTGTTCATATTTTGACCTATTTTTGACATCATAGTAAATTCTTGTTATTTTTTGTTTACTATAAGTTATCAGACTACCAGGTTTTTAGACAAGTGTCGGATAATCCTACCATGTTCTCCGATTCATGCTTGTACTGCAGCAATTATTATCGTTTACATTGTGTATAGTTCATATATTGCTCTCATTTCAACGATTTTGTGTTTGGATGAAAACTTTCTTTAGATGGCGATGTGTTCTTGTTATGTGTTGCGTTCAAGACAGGTATCTTTTTTCATCTTGTTGTTAAAAATACTGATGTGTAAACAAAACCGTATTTTAATTGGAAATAAATTCGTTAATGTTTTCAATAAATAAGAACAAATAATTTGAAATATTTAAAATTCAATAAATAAGAAAAAATAATTTGAAATATCTTAAAGGCCAAACATTGATCTAATTAATGACTGGTGGGCTTATTACATGGCGTGGAGTCCGTCGTCCGTTCGTCCCGCCGCGTCCATCATCATTCACTAGGCTTGAATTACAAGGCGGATTTTGAAATTGTGTCTGAAACATCTTTAGGGGAGGAAGACTCAATTTTGTAAAAGTGATGTGTCTGGACCACCTTCTTCATGGAGGTAAACCGACTAACTTTGTCTGAAGGTTGATTGGATTCTCTTTTGTATAAATCTCCGGCACCATTTAAGGAATACGAGAAGCAGGGGTAATTTTTTAAAGTGTGACCAAGCCAAACCAGACGAGTATTAAAAGCCATATAGGTGTATTTTTCATAGCTGTTTGAGGAAGAAAAAAAAGAAATAAATCCTGACAGTATTTCAGCGACTTTTTATGGAACCAACATCACCAGAATGCTTAGACAAGATATAAGCATTTGTGGAATGTCTGTCTAAATATCAACACTAGAAGACTAACTTATAGATTGCATGGCTTCCTTTTGTTTTAGGTACTTAATAGTCACTCTGAGGAAGTCAATGTTTTTCTAAAAGACCCTGATGGTGGTATAAATGATTCAAGTAGTATATATGGTCAAAATAAAGGCAAGGTTTCGAGAAATGCTGAATATGAAGGTAACGTTTCAAAAATGCAGTATCTATTTTGATTTCGTTTTTATTTTAGCCGAATATTTCATCCCAGCCTTTTTAAAACATTTATTTAATGGTTCGGACTATTTTCCACTAACATATTTTCTATTGCTTAATTCTTTTTATAATCTTTACTCCAACAAATCCGTTTTATTTTTAGGAACCGTGAAAGCTGCTTATGTTAACAATCAGAAATCATTCTTTATTCGTATCGGAAAGTACTAAAGTACGACCATCCATCCCCCCACTCCCCTCCTTTGATTTGGATTTCATTTAGTGGACTCGATTTATACACTGGATTCTTTCTTATATAATATTCCTGATAAAGTATTTTTTCTTTATGTCCTCTTTACACACCTATTTCACCTCGTGGCATGCGTTAATTTTTTCATGTTTTCCTAAAACCTTATATATGCTTGCTTTTTGTGTTTTGTTGTGACTGGCTAGAAGTCGTTGAGGTGTTCTGTTCTAATTATCAGCTTATAGTAATGTTAACGGTTATGGAAACGTATTCTTCTTTTAGTTGGAAGGAAAACGTATTTATAATTAAAGAATGACATATTACAAAAATAGTATTTAAAGCTGTTAACGAAGTCGTAATTGCTCACCTTCCTGACGATATTGCTGCAGGAATTTAGCTCATTTCTCAGTCAAAGTAATAAAATTATACAACTATAAATATTTGTCAATTTCCAACAATATTTTATATGTTCTACTCTGTATATCAGGAAACTGAATTACTTACAGCCATAATACATCATATGTAAATCATTATATTTCGAAATAGAGTGATCCATAATAAGTTTATGTTAATGGCTTTTAAATTAATGGAATATACAATCATTAAATATGCTGAATTAGATTACAGGTTTCTGCTGAATATCTAAAACATATGTCATATTTTATCTAAAGAATATATGAATGTGTGGGAATTCAATTTCATTTGTTTATTTTTATTTTAACCAAATTTGCATAAGATTAGATCCTCACCATTTGTGATATTTGTAAACTTGGTTCTTTTGGAAATGATACTGAAAAATAACCTTCGGAACTACTTACGTTATCATCAACTGTACGTAAATATGTATCTTTCCGCGGTTTTCTGTATTATCTATAAGCACAAACGTCTCCTACTTTAGAATTCATATCATTTAACCACAAGATGATTAATTAATAAGTTTCTCGATATTTTTTCAGGTGTTTATACAATATGCGTGGATAACACGTTTAGCAGGATGGCCTCTAAATTAGTATATGTGTACATAATTACTTTTGTTCCTGCTGAGTGGACAAAGTACGTCCAGGAGATTGAAGACATGGATATGACTGTTTCCAACTTTACGGTTCGTCAATTTCATAATCAAAACATTGTGAAACTTTGTTGTTTAACATAAAAAAGTACAAAAATATAACGATAATTGTATTACACTGAGAAATGATTGGACGATTAAGACTTGACTTTTCGCTGATATTTTGCTATTGTGATGCTAATTGTACAAAGTTAGATAATTTTTAAGACAGTCTCGTGTCGACGTTGCTGGTTATTTTATGTTTAAAACACAATAATCTACTGGATATATCGTCGGCAAACATTTTCTCAAAATCTTAATGTATAATAATTAAAAACCTTTGGTAATCTTATACATTTTTCAGATATTATCATTAATGCCATGAAATACACATGTCATGGAAAAAATTGAATGTTATCTTCCCCATCAGAAGCGTTGTATTATTCAAAACCATTCCAAGACTCAAAAATTACAAATTTGGCCATTATCATCATAGAACAGTCCTAGAAGGACGAGAAACATTATTATTTAAGAGTGCTGTACATACACTTACAACTAATTTGTAGATAAATAATTTTAATGTTGTTTTTCGCCTTTATGTCATTATCAGCCTTTACCTTATTGTTTACCTGTTTTAACTGCTTTTTTGTAGCATTCTATATCTGAAGTACAGAAGTCGTTGGAGGAGGCCAAACTACATCAAGCCAGTAGCCGTATGAATGTTGTGAAAGACTGGTATTTGATAATGGGAAACAATAGTTACATAGTGAAATGGTCCATAGCTCAGATTTGTGTGGTTGTTTGTTCATCTGTATTTACTGTAATTTTCGTCCGTAGATTATTTAAAATTCCAAATGTGACACCATCTCAAAAACCACGAGCATAACATATTTATACTTAAAAAAGATATGTTGTTTTTTTGTTTTAGTTCATATGTATACATGTAGTTGGCATTCTGGCAATAATAAACACGGCTTCATCTCAAACATAATAATTTCTTTTGGCATTTTTACTAGAGGGCATTGTGGCAACCATGTACACATCAAAACGATTCATGAAAAAACGAATGTAGGTCAAAACATATTAAATCATAATGTTATAGTTCCAGTCGTCTAACAAATTTATATGTGCATTATGTGTCAGATGTAATCAAAGTTATTAAAAAAAAACCATAGGCGGATATATTTGTATTTTTGCGCGGTATGTTATTGGCAAACCATAAAACATATCATAATCATTCATTAACTAGTGATTCTATGTTAATTTTGTTTATGGTAGAATAAGCATGGTTTGCTTTGATATGTTTGCGATTTCTGTGAATGACGTCACAGTGTTTACAGCGGAGTTTCTGCATTGGTTGACATTTGACAATATTTTGTGTTTTTCATCGCATTTGCTTGTGTTATTATGTTGAAATTGAATAGATGATATTAAATATTACCATACAAAAACAGCACATGTTATTTTTTTCAAAATTGTTCGAAACATAATACATATTATCGGATTACATTGCATAAGAAACAATGAAATATACTAAACTTTATTTCAAAAGTCGGGATATCTTTCTTAAAATGTATATGATGTGTCGAGATATCGCAGTTGTTGGTATTACTGCGCATTATTAACACTGCAACATAGTTTTTTTTTAAATCTGAAAATGTACTGTATGTTTCTTCCGTTTAAATGCATCCCTAATTTGTATATCAAGTTTGTTTTGTCGAAAAATATCGTTAATCAGGTTTTCCGGCAAGGTTTAGAGACAAAGTGTTAAAGAAGTCTCACGCGACAGTCACATGACCAACTGAGTACATACGAACTGGTTCATACGCCTTGGTAGGAGTCAGTGCATCGTGTATTGTGGTAACACTATGGAAACAGTGCCGGGTTAAAAGAAATCATTGAAAGAATTACCATAATTTTCAAAATATGTTTATTTTCTGTGTTGAGTTTTGAAATAAAAAAGCATTACACATACGTGTCGATAAAGAGTTATAATGCACAAAGCCAATGATGCAAACGTATTAATCTTCTTATATTTTTAGGAGTCTGTATAAAAATCTTTCTTTGTTTATACTCTGCCTTAGTTTTCTAGCAGCAAACTTGCATAATTAGTATTATATATCTTATTGTAAATCAAACATTCCGATCATAACATCTAATGGCAGTATTAAAATCAAGAGTGCACAGATAATTGAATATTATAATACTACATTTACGTAAGCTCAACAATATCATATGTTTAATGCAACAAAACAAGTCATTCTTACAGATTTCATTAAATAGAAAATAAGAATTTTAATCTTATATTTTGGACAAAATTCAAATTTAAAAGAAGTTTTTGATGCTGTATCTAGATATGTCTTGAGTAAGAAAAGAGAGTAGCTAAAGAAAATTTTTGATAATTTTTCCTTTGCTTTATTTCAATGTTTTGCTAAATAACAATGCTTTCTACACATTCATGTATTGCCGTTGATCGGTATGTACTTTATCTCATTAGAAAATATTTGTCAGCATCACCTCCATCAACAGCTTTATCATTTCATCTAAATATATTATCCAATCTAGGTGTTAACTAGTTTACAACGTATTTTGAATGAATAACCTGTGAAAGTATAGCCCACTTTAAGTTTTCCCCGAAATCAACTCAATTTTGTATGAGGCAATATGAGCCCTCAATTATTTTTGTAGAAATTCTTCCACAAGAACTACAAAGTATTTAACTCCTGTTGCTAGAAAATGTCATGCATCCATACTCTGTTATGAACGGTTCCAAATGATAATTTCATGACTTCCTACATCAACATGCAGTCTTAAATGGGATTAGTTCTGAAAAAAATGCTTGGCAATTTCAACCAACTTGAAGTATACTTGAACTTATGCTTTCCTTACATACACATTTTCGAATCGTAGTAATTTGAAGAAATTAATTTCGTTTTTGCCAAATTTCGGCAAAATTAATCTTTATTATTGATCCAGTGTTCTATTGCCATATATTGCTTTCACTTTATAAAAACAAAATGACGTTTATACATGACGGGTACTTATTATCATAACATAGTGACATTGCCCTGTGTTTTCACAAGAGGAGTCTGAGCAGTAATACATGTAGAATTTGAGCTATATTTAATGTTTGGAAGTTAAGTACATTCTTAATCTATCTTGTTTCGTTACCATTTTAATGCCATTTCTTGAAATACTTTTTTGATAAATGACAACAAAAATAATTGTAAGATGTTATCACCAATTATATATTCTGTGGTTATAATACACAATGAGTTTCTTTGGTTTGTCTTTGTTCGTCTCTGTTTCTCATCAGTCTGTCTTCCATTCTTGTTTTACACTATATTTCAAACATATATCTACGGAATCGTATGAAATAGATATAAACATGACCCATTTTTTCATTTTGTATTTACAAGCAATAATTTCAAAGCAGTTCTAATAAAATTACAAAAAGGACTGTGCAAATATGAATCAAATGACCTCTCAATGATTCTGCGGCATTCACATCGGTATTTTCGCTAACCAGGGAAGCTGCGCAATTAGAATCGTCTCGGTAATCACCAACACAGGAAGCGAACGCCATAACGTGTGGAATATAGTGCTGTTCGTGTACTCCTTGAAAGAGATGTGACATCGGTCCTCTTGCGTATATACCGACATCTTCTCCCGCGTGAGTCTCGTAGTCTAGAGGGATTGCGGACTGTGTGGTAAAATCCTTAAATTCTGTTGGAGAAAAGGAAAAAAATGAGTTTATAGTAAAATGGGAATAAAATACGGAGAACACGTCCTTTACAGACGAATTTTAAACCTGAAGGAGAAAAAAGTCTTATATCAAAATATGAGAATCTGGTCGTACGTATATATTCTTGGAAGTAAAGTAGATGCAAGAAAGATCTCTCATATGAATATGTACAATTAATGTATCAGAAAACGCCAGATAGGAATGAGACAATGTAAGCATAGAAAACACAATTAACATGAAAGCAGTTTTGTTTCGCGGCGTTGAATATGCTTTCTTCGATATTGGCCAACCTTCCAATGCTCCGGTTTACTTTCATTTCCATCAAACTGTAATTTCGTTTGGTTTTATATTATTTGACGTCCTATTTACAGTTATGGTCATTTCAAGACGACCTATATATGTTTGTGAAGTGAGGGCATGCGTTAAGTGCGTATGTCTGGGATGCCCGATGTGTTTGCTTAAGACTTTTTATGATAGTGCAAGGCTGATGATGACATTATAGTGCTACCTGAAGTATCGAGGCGAAGGCTTCCAACAGGACCACCCGTACCGTCAAATTATATTGACGACAGTCAAATCAGTCGTTTGACAACCACAATACTGAAAGTTTTACAGGGAGTAAAACTAACATATTTAAACATCCTTGAATGACTCGGCCAGGAGACAGAACCTGAAGCCTTCCTCATTCTATCAGCATGTCAGTATCAGCAAAGTCAACTACCAAGTTGCAAAAGTTGCATCAATTACTTTTTCTTCTGTCAAAAGCGGGATGGAAATTAAATTATTTTTGTGAATCTGTTTGTATATGATATTTTTGCCGACTATACCATTACACAATCTAGTTACAATGAATATGTAGTATTTAAAATTTTCATCTGTCACATGATGTGATGTCATCTATCTTTGGCAGCTAATTGTAACCAAGACCTGTTTAACTCAATATTACTCTAAATACATACCAGTGTGAACAGCAGTGAGATTATGTCTTCCAGTATAAGTTTCATTCGCCATCAGCGACTGCATCTCCAGTCCTCCGGGTCCGTTTGTATACTGGAGAGTGGTATAGGGTTTGTTATCTTGTGCAAGTTTGACACCACCTTTCATGTCATCGACCAGACCTTCAGAGAAATTATTATAATGGTCATTCATAAACAAAACCTCTCCGATAACAGTAATGATTTCCTAAATGATGAAATATATCTGATACTTTTTTAGATATCCCGATGCAATTTGACATTGTATTTAGCAATAATTATCGGCAAGCAATCATACCGGCTACTCCAGTTGACAATAATTCTGGACATACAACATTTTGTCGTTATCATTCATTTATTCATTCGTTATATTCATTTAAAGTGAGCAACATGGAAAACTTCAGTTTGAAACCCTTTTTTGTTTATGTCCAGTTTAACGTTCCGTTGGAAGTGATGAATATAATGATAATTTCGTAGCATAGTACTGTGAACATTAAAATCATACCTTTATATTCCCTTCTGTCACCCGATGGTAATATTAGAATATTTGTCATTTGATTTTAGTGATGCTGGATCAATCAATGATTCTATTACCGCCCAAGCATGACGAAACAGTGAAATGGTTTATACTCATTAATAAAATACAATACAACATCCAATAGTCAGATATGAAAAAATTGCAAGAAAGTTACTCTTAATGAAACAAATTATAACTGGTGATAGTGCAACATCACTTCTAACTTTAGACTTCTAGAAACAATTTGGAGATTCACTACCATAGGTATGTGAGGAATTTTTACCAACTGGTGAACAGACCAATTGTTATTGTTCTGTTTCTAATCATTATTATTCTTCTTCCATGATTTTGTGGCGTCGAAATTTCGGAATCGGTAAGAGATATGTTTATAGTCTTTTTTAATTACAAAAATGAAATTCCACTATTGCCGATATGACGTCATATGTCAAACGTTCAAAACACTACTCACTCAATAAGTATTTACTGTCCGGGGTTAAATTTTATCATTCTTTTTATTTGAAAAAATTCTTTTTGTAGTCGACAGGGTATTCCATTCCGATGAAGTCTTCAGCTTGTTTTTGACAATAACCGTTAACATGGAACGCCATTTTGAAAATTTGAAAAAAATGGATCGTTTTTAGTTAAACTTTAAACGATCTCTTCCAAATAACCAAAAGGCCCAGACTACTGTTATTTGACCTTGACAATGTTAGAATGAAGGGCTACTTCGTTGGGTTGGGAATAATTATAATCGTACCACAGTGAATAACGAAGCACCACAAGCTACTCTAACAACCGTTCGATAACTGAACAATTTGGTTTTTTTTCTGTAACATATAAGGCAATGTGAGGCCGCTATTCATATGAATGATTGCCTCATGAGTTATGTGTCATTTGATAGGTATAGGACTATCTCGTTAAGTTAAATGTTCTCACCAAGTATCGGATTGCCTCTAGACGGGTATCCTGACAAAACAAACGTATGAGAGTGGTCGGCGGTGACTACGATCAGTGTGTCTTTCTCACTGGTAAGGTCCATTGCTGTTTGTACAGCTTTCTCTAATGCCAACACATCGTGCAATGCCCTGTCAGCAAGATTTTCGTGATGGGCGTGGTCAATTCGTCCTCCTGGAACAAGCATATGCTTTCATTTTACGATTTTCAAGCACCTGTTTACCTGGTGCTTAGGATATCCTTCATAATGAAATATCGGTTGAAGAAGACAGACATTTTAACACATTTGAAATTTGCTAAATATTCATTTTTCGACAATTGCATCAAGACCAAAATTACGCGATCGCATTCGTTTTGACAACGTAAGGTTGTATAATATAATGTTTACATTAAGCGTTGTAATCCTTACCCTCAACGAGTAAGAAAAAACCCTTCTTGGTGTTGCGTTGTAGTATCTGTATAGCCTTTCCCGTCATCTCCGCTAGAGAGGGCTCCCCTGCTGTCTCATACGCCGGATCCTCTCTGTCAACTTCATATTGCATATGGTCAGCTTCAAATAATCCTGAATTCATCAAAAGCACAACAAAGCGATCATGAAAAAAATCATCCGGAAGTATTTCATAATACGAAATTTAAAAAGTAATTGTCAAGATTTTTCATAATTCGATATTTCAATCTACAATAAAGCAAAAATATGTGTAGTCCGCGGTATCTCTCGGCACACAGATGCAAGTTTCTTGTCCTTTGAGCTATGTCTAATGAATAGGCATATTTTGAAGGCAAAATAAGGCCAAGATAAGCGTAACTTAAGACTGTTACTTTTTCTGTTTAGTAGACACGCTTACACACGACAGGCTTATATCATATGCGTTCAAAATCGCTTATACTAACACTTATGCTAAAACTATCGTAACGTTTACGTATCGTCTGTCAAAACACGCGATGGACATTAGTATTTAAAAACATAAAGGGAAAACAATTTTAAAATTAATTTTGTTTTTACGTCTTTAATGCTGTATTGTTACTGCATAACAAGTATTTTGTTAACGATACGAATATAGACACACATGCACATCATATGAAACTGAGTACGCACGACATCCTGTGTAAATACTTTTGTTAGAAACCAGTTTAATACTTCCGAAACTGACGAGCCGTAATAAAAAAAATCATTATTATCTGTATGACTTTATGCATAATCCACTTCCGGTGAAAAAACTTACCTGATGCAGTTTAATTTATTATCTGACTCTATCTAAATCTTATTTTTACGTTGATGACAAAGTAGGTCGGGTCAGTTAAAAACATCCACATGGTCCTTGTCGATCCATGAAAGGTCTTGCTTTTGTGCATTGAATACCGTATAGTCGGTTATTTTTGCAGGGCTATTTTCGCTACATATTCGGTACATAAGAGTGATCGCGAAAATTTGGTCCTTGAAATAATGAGACATTTATGTACAAGATATCGTTTATACATCCAGTGCCGCGAAGTTAAACTTTGTTAAAACTGTAATTCGGACGTTTTAAATGAAAATCACGAAAGATTTGACCCGCAAAAAATACCAGTTATACGGTATATTTTTCTCGTAATCATCACATGCATCAATCACATACCAAAAACTACATTTTGTGGGGAAAAAAAAAAACAAAAAACAAAAAAAAAAAAAAAAAAAAACAAAGAAAAAATAAATCAATTTAAAAAAAAAAAAAAAATATCGAAGTTTCCTTACCCAGTAAGTAGTCCGTTTTGGTTGGGTCGACAGAGTTGAATTCAGTCAGATTCCATACAAAACGATGGGAAAGTTTTCTTTCTTGTTTGTTATTAATCCACTCCTGTTGATATAATAAACTATCTATATTTATCACTTCAAAATATTCTTAATATATAATAAACGTATAAGTTTGTTAACAAGCTTTCTTTTTAGTTTGACTACATTCGTAGGGTCGAAACAATGCTTTTAAGCATATTGTATTGCATTATGAAATATCATATAATTATAAAAATTTGAAACCCTTCTTTGATAACTCTAAAGTATAAGCAAAATATTTGTCGAGTTACTTCCCTTATAATATTCTGATTTAGGCATCACATCTTAGCTGTTTAAGTTATAATCTTTAAAGAGAGCGGCTGGAATCATTTAAGAAAAATTGCTGAATCGATAATCAGTGTGAAAAGAGATTATCAGAATCTCTTCTAATATTTTAGATTAATTACGAAGGATTTAACGAGAATGCAACAAAGGGTGTTTCTAAATGTTCTGTTCCTTGCTTTGGTTTGTATAATCATTTATATTTATTTAAAAAAGAGTATTCCACAAGTAAAATGTCCTTTAAATGGTTGTATCCTATGATTGATACCGAAAGTGATTTACAAGTTTTGAATTGCAGAACATTGTCATTCACTTTTCGTCATATTTAAGTTACAAATGCTGCGGTCATTTTCAGTAATTAAAACGACTAACAGTTGCAACGATACCGAAAACTTGATAGATCAGAGTACACCTGTATCAAATTTTGTCTGATACCTTTAGAGATCAGAGTACACCTGTATCAAATTTTGTCTGATACCTTTAGAGATCAGAGTACACCTGTATCAAATTTTGTCTGATACCTTTAGAGATCAGAGTACACCTGTATCAAATTTTGTCCGATACGTTTAGAGATCAAAGTATACCTGTATCAAGTTTTGTCCGATACGTTTAGAGATCAGAGTACACCTGTATCAAATTTTGTCTGATACCTTTAGAGATCAGAGTACACCTGTATCACGTTTTGTCCGATACGTTTAGAGATCAGAGTATACCTGTATCAAGTTTTGTCCGATACATTTAGAGATCAGAGTATACTTGTATCAAATTTTGTCTGATACATTTAGAGATCAGAGTAGACCTGTATCAAATTTTGTCTGATACATTTAGAGATCAGAGTATACCTGTATCAAATTTCGTCCGTCCTTTCGTCCGTGCGTTGTAATGTTTCTGTTTTCCGGGTCCTTATCCGTGTTCCGTAATAAGAATTTCCTTCCTCCGCCCATTAAGACCTTAAAAATGAAACAGATTTCTATGATAAAATAGATATAATACTTCCAAAATTAGTTTGGAATATCTTCATTCATAGTTTATATAAATGAAATTCTATACGGTTGAAACATTTCCAATTATCACGATAACCATTGCTACGGGCTTATCTCACTTCTGCCGATGAAGTCAATTCGACCCATATATGTAATATGTTGTCTGTTATAGACTCTTTGGTCAAGCTGACCTTCGGGGAATAATCGTCTTAATGGTCTTAATCCTCAATATGTTTTTTTTTAATCTTTATTGTTGATATCTCTACTGGGTAAAATGCAGTTAGGGTTATGTGAGGACGGGGTCAAGAGGGAAACCAAGAATGGGAGATCGGAAAATAAGATCCAAAATATAGCAATGGGGCAGTAGATCAGGTTTGGTCTCCAGAATGTCCCCTTGGTACAAATGACAGAAGAAAACAATTCCAAATCCACTTGGCTACGTCTTCTACGATCATGAAGCAGTATAATACAGCAGACCATTTTTTGGCTCTCTGAAAAACAGCTGCGACTTCACCAGTCTTACAGGTAGAGGTGCCAGTATAGGCCATATTTTACGATATGCGAGGGGAAAGCAAATGAATCTCATGTTGTAAAATTCTTGTTCTTTTTTCATAGAATGTGACACTAACGTGTATTGCAAGCTATTGACATTTCTGCAGCCTGTATTATATCGACTGGCCCTATCACCAGTAAACATCGCATTTATATAACCCAAGCTGGTCTTCTACGTTAATTTTGTTTAACGATAATGAATAAATTGTGATTCATTCGAGATGTAAACGTGGAATTTTACTGATCATCGAAAATAATTTGAGACAGCATTACCACGATGTACCATCCGCAAATGTTTGTGCATTGTTAATAACATGGATGACCCTAACGAACATATCGCCAGAAGCTAAAGCCTCATTCTGCTAAATTCATATAATCAGAATCTAGTCAACGGTACGTCAGAAAAAATTGCAGCATTATAACTACGAAAAAGGGTTATATTAAAAAGTACGTATACAAAAATAAGGAAAAACCTTTTGTTTGTTTATAGGACCTTACGCCCTCATCACGGCCATAGACATTAGAGGATCATGGCACCACTGACACGTGCTTTACCTGGGCCAGAGTTCAAAGTTCAGCTTAGACATAAATAGATAAACTTTTATCTATTCAACAACAATTGCGAAACAATTTTTCCCAACTTATATTTATCACTCTTGTTAGCCCGGATGGAAGCGCGCGAGGGCGAGGGAGGAAACCGAAGTGCCCGGGGAAAACCACGTGGTCGGGTAGCTGACACCATACTGATTCTGGTAATCGAACCCCGTATGTCTGGATGAAAGTCGAGTGCGTTACCACGGCGCAATCCGACCACACTGGACGTGGTAGAATGATACCAGAACCGGTGATATAACACCGACAACGGTCTAACCAAGTATTTGAGTATAATTCAAGACTAAGCACAAACTACGGAGCCTAAATACCACCTCAATCACCTTGATACGGCTGCGGATAGAACCTCCTAGAAATGACCGAAAGCAAAGTAACATCAGCTGAGACATTGGGCAGCAATATGACTGTAAACAAGATAGTTATTCAGGCGCATTCGTCTTTAACGGTCATTCACTTTGGCAGCAAGCACAATTCTAAGATTTCTCGGTGGAAAAAACTCGGTGTTTCACGCGTTTTTTTAAAAAGTATTTTCTTGTTTTTAAATGTTGCACAATGATATTGCAAATAATTCTAAATATGAAATATAGATTCAGTATGCGAATGTGGGCGTATTTCCCGGCAGATGCAACCTTTGAAGTTCTATCAACAAGTAGGTTGATTTTAGGATGACCTTCCGGCGCATTCGAATGGAGTGTTTTTGCTCGTGTTTATCGGAAAGCTTTGATATGTTTGTTTAAGTCTAACTGTGATAGTGCGCAGCTGTTGTTATGAAGCGAAACAATATGAAACCAAAGTCATGGAATAAAATTTCATACACAGCGCACGAATGGTATTAACGCCATGAATTTGGATTAGTAGAATCTTTCACCCCCTTTGGGATAAGACAGGGGGATCTCGACCCTCGGGGGGATTATTAAGCTGTTAAAAAAATCTCACACCGGTAGAAACTGTGGATATCCCTGTCCGGGGTAAGAGAAAACCAGTTCTTAACATTAACATACTAAAAGTACATTTTTTGGTATGTTTCTTTCATGACACAGTCCCACAAACACTTTCGAATGTTCGGCGAAAAGGTCAAAGTGTTACCAACAGAGGCGTTTCAAGGAAAGCAAAATGACAATGAATTAGAAATAGGTGATTCATTTCAGTTGTCTTTAAATACAGGTGAGGACAGTAACGAAAACAAATGCATTGTTATTTGTCCTGGCTCGTCCGTTTAGATTCCACACAACAACTTCGACTGTTTTGTTCGACCATGCCCATACTTGGTAAACATGTCGCTTTGTTTATGAATATTCTATGTCGGATGTTGTTTCTTTATCGTCATATCACAAGTTATTGTCATCTAAAGATAACCACCTGATGTAAGTAAAGTGCATATTTTGAATACGTTTGTTTTTGGGAGATTGTAATATGTATATATAAACTTCCTTGTGATAGAGTGGAACTGATGCCGACTCCATAGTGCTACCACACTGAAGTATACTGCTTAAAGTACACTGCCGGACATTTCAGAGAGTCACATTATACTGAGAATAGGCATGTGATCATTTTCGGAATAAACGTAACACCAAGCAATTACTGCATATACGCTAATTTTCACGGGTCAAAAATTTACTTGTAAAATTGAAAGATAATATTCTAATTTCGCGATCTGTATGTAAAAACATATCTACTTAACTCGAGTCTCATTACGTCACAGATTAATTATTGGCGATCACAATAAGAATCGTCAAACACGTGAAAATATCATACCCGCGAATATAACCACCAATACGATTATCAAATTAACCAATATCGGTTGTAAGGGTATCAACCATAATGAGCTCGTGACTCTCACCTTAATGTCGGCGTTTTCCTCCACTAACTGTACGGCTATGTCTTTACAGCCTTTCCCAAATACTTTCCCCATGGGAGTATCCCCTTCCCAGTCCCGATCAGCTACGTTGGCGTATCCGGCGGCCGGAGTTGCGTGAGTGATACGTGTAGTAGTTACCACCCCAACTGCCTTTCCTGATAATAATTTTTTTTAATATAAAAAAGAATCCGATGATATCTTTGTCAGCACAAAATCGGAATCCAAGTCCAAGATCTCGGAACCATTTTATGTATTTAACAACAATATTTCAGCTTTTCACGCTGAAATATATTTAAATATTTGTATGGTGACTATGTAAAGAATAATTTTGATATGCTAATACCGCATGAGAGTCAAGGGTGCTTTAAAGTCCGTGACTGATTAGTGTACTCATAAAAAGATACATTGTTGCAAAGTCAGCATTCAAATGATGTCACATCTTTCCCGGGTATGTGCCACAAAACTTAACATTTGAATAGAATCTGCATACAAAATCATAAATAGGAATATATGTATGAGAAGGTTTAAAATTATCGGGTTAGTATGTATTATTTTTGTCTATTTTGTTGAAAATTTGCCCTTTAATACTGGAAATCTTCCTGATTGTGATATGAATAATAAACTTATCTACAGTGAATCTCAACTGCTCTTATATATAGATGTACTTTATCTTTAATAACTTACCAAGACAAATGAGGCCGTGTAATATACGGGAAAAGTTTCTGAACGGTCTTTATGTTGCTTTAATTCAAAGTCACGTGACCCAATTGAAGGCAACATAACTGCATTATGTTGTGTATACCAGCCTATATGTACCATAGTATGTTAAGCGAAAGATAATTTTGTGACGAGTGGACAAATAAATTGTCGAGAGAACTTGATTCATTTTACGTCAACATTTACACCTATGCGTCATCATTGCATCAATTTGCCAAAATAACGCGCTTAACCTGGATACCGGCAAATGTTATTCTAGTACGGAATGATAAAGGAAACAAGGTGTGATATGTTAACTGAATCCTGTCCCAATGATTAAGGAACATCTTAATTACGTTAAAATGCATTACGTTTGTTCTTTGTTGCTACGATAAACAAACTACAGTAGAACTTTTGTTATTATTCAAATATAATTTAAATGATATATGTTTAAAGTTAACTTATCATAAGGCGTTACCTTTTGCCATTGACCAGTCATAAATAGACGTTAGATGTGCATCCTTTGAGGCTTCACAGTCCCCTCTTGTGACCCGTGCCTCCAATCCAAGCATGCCCAAGTTAGATTTGACACCACATAGGTACTGAGTTCCAGTTCCAGCAGAATCCGGGGTAGTGTGGTCTTGATTATATGTCTAGAAACACGAGAATGATTTTTGGCACAGGTACAACAATGAAGGGCTAGCATGTTATACCACGAGAAAACATTGAATGAGTAATCTTTTGAGAATCATCATCGTACAGTTACTATAATATCATAAAGAGCATAGAGAGATTCCGTTGTTAATCTCACAACCAATCAGAGGACAAAGTAAAAAAAAAGTCGATAATGAATACTATGTATTGAAATATTTTTTCCGCGTGACACCCTGCATGACGTAATTATTACTGATTTATCACACTGCAATAAAATTTCCCCATTACTATGACAACGATTTTCTTAAAAATAAGAAAAAATTCAATATTTCATTATACAAAGAGCAAAGCACATAGCATGATTAAATGAACTCGAATAACGGGTGCTAACTCTTCAGAAGAAACAATTGAAGTGTTTTATTTTTTGTTAACTGTTAAGGTATTTAACGTCCTCGCAACAGCAAGGGTCATGTAAGAACGGGTGCCGGGAGCGACGTCAAGAATTGACATTACGGCCCATGAAGGAAGAGCATGATCGCAAAGAAATAGCAAGAATCCAAGTGTTGCAACCGAGCCAGCGTATCTATCTTGATCTCTCCAATGTTCACTTAGAAGACCCTGACGAAAACCCCGACTCTGCTGAGGTCCACTTTAATTACCCATCAGAATTTTGAAATCAAGTCACGACAGACTCTCCTACATCAGCCGCGTATTTCGATCCTTTACTACAACGAAACAAACATGGACAGCTTTCCACCAAGCTGTATGATAAGCTTGATGATTTCCCTTTTGTGAATTTTCAATTTCTCGTTAGAAACACACCTGCATCCCCAATCCATGGTGTTTACATGTCGCAGATGATTCGATATTCAAGGTTTGATACCATTATCACGATTTTCGAGGAAACTGACATAAAAACTCGTTTCAAAAGATGCAGGCTGGTGAAAAATTATGGGGAAGTTTTAATGTCGTTATAATCATCTCGTTGAGAAATATTTCATTTCTTTGTGCGATATGAAGCAGGCCGTGTTTGATGCTCGTTAGTTTGCCTTTTGGTTCCGTTGTTGAATGCATTATTTACCTGCAATGAATAATGTTTACATGGCAGGTGTCAACGACGAAGCCGAACATGCCTACTCTTCCGGAATACCTGGTCTTATTCGCCATGCACTTTTTTGTGGAGTCTCCATGCCAATCCTTTGTTCATTTTTTGACCTAGTTGTATTGAATTTAAGTTTGGATTATGAATATTTTGATATGTTTGTATTTTCTTATCGTTTTCCTCCTCCGAACATGTAGTGGAATACAGACAATATCCGTGAACCTTCCTATGTCCCCTTAAGTAGATGGCGTAAGAGAAGTAACCTCTGATCTGCAAGCAGTGACCAACATAGCCGTATTTTAAGACATGCTGCTAGATACAGCAGTCAAATTGATTCACAGTCATTTCCCCTGTTAGTCAACCGTCTGAACTTTTATAGAATTAAAGCACTTCGCTCGGGACATTTGTAAATTATCAATGAGTAGTTGTATTTCACTGTAGGTAGTTACTACTTTATATTCAGTCAGGTTTGAGACAAGGCCACATTTTATGTCAGCTGAGACAAAGTTTCATGGTGACCTATATTGCGACACCCTTTTGTCCGGCGTCATCCCTCGTGCGTCTGTACACTTTTTATACTTTTGACTTCTGGAAAATCCTTGATCTGATTTCAATGATACGTGACAGATATCTCACATGCCAAAAGGAAAAATAAAACTGTAAATTATATAGTGCGAATACCCCAGGGGCCTGAGAGACGAGGTCAAAAAGGGTTAAAATTCAAAAATTTTCTCAATACCCAACTACGGTAGAATCAAATACCCATTGACGGAAGGGTCTTAAGGGGCATTTCCAAAATTATAAATTACATGACATCATAATCTCACTACTCCTTCTTCGGAGGCGGGGGGGGGGAGGATTTTACTATAGTTTATTTAAGAAAATTACATTTTAGAACATAGTTTGTTTATTTTCTGTTGGAAATAGATCATACGTGGTTAGAAATATTAGAATAGGACAAGGGGCTGTGGGCGAGACAAAAAACCAATTGACTGAAATTTCATAAACTCGTCCCAATACCCAAATATGACCAAATCAAATAACATGCCCCTTGTGCAATTAGCGTGTTTTATTTTCTGTTCTATCTACTGTGCATTAATTCCAGTTGTGTCCGTTTGTGAGTTCACTAAGGCGACAATTTAGGACCTTGGGTCTCTTATTTACTGTATTAACACAACTTTTCATAATAACACTGTAATGTTAAAACTGCCCTCAATTATTACTCCATTATTTTGGATGCAGTTTCCAATTATTGGTCTAGTATAGTGACACATACTCGGGGAAAAAAGTTGCGCACAATTATCATTAATGCTGAAAAAATATTTTGGACCTCTTTTTCTGTCATTTGGATATTACAAAACCAGTACCGTTTTTGTTTCATTCCAACCACCGAATATAAAGTTATATATTTATACAACGTACATGAAGTTTAGTGGCAAATATGCAGTGTACTGGATAGTTTATGCTTAAATTGCATTTATTGGGGTACTGTCATACAAATATTATCAGAAAATGACATACACACAAATGACAAACACTCAAAGAAACTCGTTTGTAAGCCGATGCAAACTAAACACAGCGGGGTTAAACAACACGATGTCCTTTAAATGTTGACACTGTAAAACTGTATCTTTAATGTATATAATAATGACTCCTTGGAAAGGTGTTAACTCCCACGTGTTGATGAGAATTGTGTATACAAAGAGGTGCTCTCTTGTCTACATAAGCTGTTGTGTAAATTTGACTTCTGCACATGGCGCTTAACTTTTATTTGTTCTCGGGTTACTAACGACGTGATATTCTGGAGATAACAGACGGTTGCTAAGGTCTAAATCTAATCTACACGCGATCGTGCACTGTTCAGTATAATGCCAGAAACACCAACTATAACTTTTTATCAATTTATTTCGTATCATTTCTTTGCTGTGTACAATAGGCCATTTGATTTATTCCAATGAAACATATTATGTTTATATATACAAGGTCTAATACTCGAATTCTTGTTCCCTGTCGAAAAGATATTCACAGGAGCGAGGAAAGGAAACACTAGCTGTATATTGCTGCATTTTGTAGTATCAGGGATAGGGGAACCTATTAAGGGGATATCGGTGAGTTCAAGAATAAGGTGTTCTGCATTCCACGTGTGCCGTGTGCAGAACTGTGATTTTTTGTCTATTACACAAGACACATTAAGGATACCAAAACCGACGAGTTAGCCCCATTACAACATCTGGATTGATGACATTTCCCCTTCTTTTTTTCTGCAATTTGTTCTGCACTTCATGTGACCCAAACATTTATATATGTTTTCCGGAACATTTACAATCCATTTTGCCCGCTTTTGGATTGAAAATTAATTTACTGTTGATGGCAAGGACTGAGTGTTCTGTTGTTCATCAAATACCGAATGGGATCTAGGTATTGACAATTCATAGTGATTACATTATCCGTCAGTGACCCATGCATTAATATTAACAATTTTCAAAAGACCCTTGCTGTTGCGTGGACTGAAATCTTTAGACAAACTTTACAACTACTTCTTGTACATTTAGGTCGAATAATCAACAATTCACCCAGAAGCTCGTCTACTACTTAAAACACTGACCCTGCTTAATGCTGCATTAGGGAATTCATCCCAGGCCAGCTGTCCTTCCTCTCCAGTCCTGTTCTGCAGTTGGCCCTTCAGGATCCGTGCTGCGGTCACCGTGGATATACCCATTCCGTCTCCAAGAAAAAATATCACGTTTTTTGCAACGCCCACATTTGGTTTCCAGTTAATGCGCCTGTTCAGATCTTCCTTAGCTATGTTCCTCCAATGAAGTGGTGCTATGAGAAAAATATATATAGTTATCTAGAATATAAGCCGTCGACGCAAATAAACAACTCGTGATTTTAGAATATTTTCAGACAAAGAAATGCCAAAGATTAATATTCCAAGTATTTAATGGAAAATACTGCAAGCGTAAGCAATTTCCACGTTTATCGAATGAATTTTGTAAAATAAATAAGAAAAGTAGATCAATTAGAAATTAAAAAAGACATCACCAGAAAATATGTCCTTTCATGTAAACTTATTAGAGAAGAATATACTTCGATACTGAATATTTCTTTCTGGGTATATAGAATACTGCGTGATGGTGTTGGAATCACTCGTGATTGTTAAATGGACAACTGATAAATCTAAACAGTTGCTATTAGCACTAGTAGTATTACAGGGGTGGAGAAGATAAGAATTGAGTTGTAACACAAATAGGACAATAACTCGAACTTACCGGCGAACACCCATGATTATCGCGAAAATCAAAGGTGACAAAAATATCTAAATACCTTCGATACATAACATATTAGACATAAAATAAATAAAACGATTTCGCTCTTCAACACGGTCGTGCGGATAGTCATTTGATGGAGTCACAAATTCTGTAGGAACCTGTCTCACGTATGATCACGGTGGGCCCTTAAATGTGATAAGTTAACCCGATAATCACTTCTAAAACTAATAAGAAATACTTCACACGTGCCTTTATCGCAGGTTTCAGATAACTCGAGTTTTTGTCTTAAGCCATACCCTTGTATGTGGCAAATTCTTGCTGATTAATAACGTTCTATGATTTATAATATTGTTTACCGGATATTGACTGAATGAAATACTGTAAAATTATATTTGTTCGCGGGGTTAATATTTCGCGGTTTTCAAGAAATAAATTTGTCTTTGGCACTTGATTTCGCGGATAAATATTGCTCGCGAAATCCATCAGTATTAAATTCTATGTGGTCTTATTGTGGGATGAAACAGGAGTACCCTTGGAAAACCAACATGGTAGAGCAGGTGACCGCTTACTTTTCCATGTCCGTTCCGGGAATAGAACTCCGGACGGCTAAGTGAAAGACGAGGGCGTTACCACTGAGCTACCCGACCACCCATTTTCTATTAGTTTCTACTGAATAAAAGAACGAACAGAACCTTCAGATTTATAGACCACTTATAGCCAATTAAGTGACATCATGATCAAAAAACATTTACCTCAAGAAAATAACGTCATATTTCCAACAAAAAATGAAATTATCAAACAGGCTTAAAGAAAAAGACATGGAATATGGAAAGTGACGGGAAGATTCCGTTTTATACTTTCAATTTGATATTTTTTTTTGGTGAAAATGACGTCATATTTCCAACAAAAAATGAAATTATCAAACAGGCTTAAAGAAAAAGACATGGAATATGGAAAGTGACGGGAAGATTCCGTTTTATACTTTCAATTTGATATTTTTTTATGGTGAAAATGACGTCGAAGACTGAAAAATGACGTCACGATACCGCAATGTTATATGGTAATGTACAGAACCTTATTTCATTTGATTTAAATCAGATATATTTATTTAATGGGACAGGGACTTTTCAGCCGACGGGGAAAAGATGGTACAACGATCGATAAATCAGTTTAAAGAGGAAAAACTGAAATGACGGGATAATCGTTCGTACAATTTCTATGACAAATTTGAAATTATGAGTAAGGGAGTTTAAGGATTAAAAAGATTATATAAAAGACACACAAGTTAATAGCACATTTTCATACTTAATAGTAAAATACAGTAGAGTCAAACAATAAATTAAACTGCATCATACAGCTGTTTTTGTCCTTCTAGGACTCGTCAGTAATGTTAAGGGCCTAAATTTTGAAGGACAGGAGACGAGTAAGGAAAACACGAAGAGATCAATAGAAAAGTCAAGATCTAGAGGGGGAGGTGCAGCAGCCCAATAAATGTTATCATATCAAAGATGTGATAATTTAGAACAACGTCAAGTACATGTGTATTTTGAACCGTGTCACTAATCGAATGAATTAAAACGTGGCAAGCAGGTTACGCCAAATCTCATTGACTTAACGTCTACCAACTACTTAACTTATTTGTATGTACATCTTTATATTTTAAAATGATACCACACTCACATAGCTGTGTTTTAAAGATAAGATATTTACAGTGGTCTCAATTCCGTTACATTAAGATATATACTTACTTTCTTGGTTCCCACTGAAACGGCCATCAGTCATCTGTCCATTTTTGTCAATCGGTACCAGCATTCCATTACAACAGAAAAAAAACAAGAAAAAACTCGTGAAAATTTTCGTTAATTCAAGCATCGTCATTACTAGATGTTAAAGTTAGCCTTACTTCGTCAGCTGATTCTCCAATAATACCTGGAATATTCGCCGGGACGAGTTGTAGATACCCGAAGACCTGATACCACGTGACATAATACAAGCCTGGTGAGTAGGATATGTGGATCAAAATTAGCATACTTCTTTGTTATAGGGTTGTAAAAGGTGACGAATAGACATATATATCAGTCATTGTAAACACGATAACTTCTATAAGGGATCTTTATTGGAAATGGCATGAATTATTGACAATGAAAATAATAAGATATTGATTTCAGGACAGTTTGGTATTTATGATGTTGATTTTTCTAATCTTCAGTGAACAGTTACATCACTGTGTCCGTATTGGCATCCAAATTAACATTTAAAACACGATGCTATCTAACATAATGGCTTTATCTTTGATACAATCATATACAAAGTCATGGTAAAATGAAAAAAAAATTGGATGATTATTTGTAGATGACTGTATCAATTATAGACCTTTGATGAGGTTAATAAGTTGTTATATCAACTTAGTGGAGATATATTGACCGAGTGCAATATTTTTACCAGATTGACACAACAGCATTTTAACAGAAATCAGAACCCTTAATCAATACAATATATTTGTATCAAATGCATACATACATAATGATATATAATCGGGTTAAATTGTTTAAGAGAAAATCTAACAAACTCAGTGTTTTAGATACCTCCAAGTTTTTAATAAAAGCTGCCATTCACTAATTGAGATTAGACTATAACAAATGTTTCCTCTTTTCAACAGGTAGGGTATAAGAAATGTACCTGCTGTACCCTATTACATGATCGTAAGAGGCGACTAAACTTTGGAGTTTAGTATTTCCTCCCATTGCAAGTCTTAATGTCTCCCTTGAACTGCCCCTGTAAGGAGGCTTAGGATACTGTACCCAGGTCAAGACATACCAGTCTTTGAAAATGGTGTTAACAACTTACTGCGTAACATGGAGCATTGAGGTAACGTAAGAACTGGTTTGGCCGTTATCAGTAAACGTTTTTATCCATTGAAGTTAAAAAAAAAAAAAAGGGGGGGGGGGGGGGGGTTGGGTTGGGTTGGGGGGGGGGGGTGACAGTAAGGGTAATAGATAATAATTAATGTGTGCCGTAAAAAAGTTCGTTCCCGTTGAATTTTCGTCCATTGACTTGAAGAGCGAGAATTTAAGATGGAGGCAAACATCTGTTACACTTAAATAACCCTTTCATTTAAAGGGCGAAATAGGAAAAAGATTAAAGATAACTTGTGGTGAAAATACCCCGGAATACATTACCAGGTCCATAAGCTATTTACATGGTATGTTAGTAGAGAGCAAATATTATGTTTCCTTTGTCCTTATTCGGACATTACTATTTACGTGCAGACGTACTGGTCTGTCTTGGTTATTGATGGTGTAATATGGTTACCTGTCTACATATCATAACATTTCATAACAAGTGTTTTACGGAAATTATCATCATAACGTGTTCCTTTAACGCCTACAAATCAAATCCTTTTGTTTACTTTAAATTTAAAGTTCAGTGATATTTCCAATGCAACAAAAGCATGAGTCCCGACGTTCTAATGTATAGTTAGATTTAAGGATCAAACACTAAAAAAAAAAAAAATAAAATTTGTCAAGGCGTCTTAAAAGTATGTTATGTATGTATATGTTATGCTTGTCTTCGGAATATATATAGGAACTCGTAGCAGGCGACATAACTTTGTCATCTTTTTATTATTTTCATTTTCTTTATTAAAAATAAAATCACGTTTACGATTTATTCTTTAAGCTGTTTGTGAACAAATGCGTTGTTGCCCTGTCTGAAAGAGTTGTCTTTGCATGGCGATATACCTATGTAAGCGTAGTATACATGTCGGTGCATACAGGTTCAACATGGAATTCTGTATCACCAAGTATGTAGCAGAAGCTCAATTCAAAGTATATCTAGGGACACTTGGGCAACCCATACCGGGTTTGAAGCTTTTTTAAAATCTGTTGCTGTTATTTTGAAAGATACCTTGAAACTGCCGACGTGATTATATTGTATACAATAATATGGGACTTAATAATACCATGTACATGTAGCTGCTATTTTTCACGGGTGAAAATTTTCGCGATATATGGAGTTGTAATACGTACATGTGTCATTATTTCATGTATTATATTTTCACGACAATGTACCGCGAAAAAGCGAAGATATCAACCCCGAGAAAATAACCGACTGTACGATAAGTCGTCCAGGAAATCTGACCATACCGTGAGAGTTCCGATCACTAGTCTAATTACTGACTCTGACCATACAGTCTGACGGACTGACCATACAGTCTGACAGACAGAACATACAGTCTGACGGACTGACCATACAGTCTGACGGACTGACCATACAGTCTGACGGACTGACCATACAGTGTGACGAACGGACCACACACAACACAGTCTGACGGACTGACCAAACAGTCTGACGAACGGACTATACAGTCTGACGAACGGACGATACTATCTGACGGACGGAATATAAAACAATAGCTCGTGAATTTGAAGTATAATATAGTCATGATATAGCCGATTCAGTTGCATACATAATCAAGTAATGTTATGAGACAATACTAAAAAAGTCACATCTAGTGTCCTAGCCCTCTTTCCGTCAGTCTGTGGCATTAACATAATAAAACATGACGCTGCAATCAACAACATGTATATTTTAATAGCATAAGACGTCCTTAGGACCGGGAACCGTTTTCTAAAATAATTTTATTTCTACACTGCAGCACAGACGGTTCGAACCAATGGAAGGGATGCAGGTCGCGCCTCATGTTGCTAGAACACTGATGATAGTTATCTAGACAACAATATGTTATATGTATTCATACAGAACCAACCTGATATGTCCTGATTATAGGTAAGACGTTTATGTTATATGACATACAGAGATTTCTCAAGACGATTGCCTTTTCTAAAATAATTCTAGGCTTCAAAATTAATGCTCTCAGCATCACTGACGAATCCTAAAGGACGAAGCAGCTGTATGATGCAATTTAATTTATTGTTTGGCTCTACTATGACTAATTCTGAAAGGTCCTATTCACCTCTGTGTCTTTTGTAAAATCTCGGATAATGTTTTCTGGTTATCAGCATGTTTGGCAAGTTTAACGAGAAGCGAGGAAAACTTTTCGTGCGACAAAAATGAACATATATAGACTTTACTTTTCAATAAAAACCACTCGCGATGCGTTTCTCATTTGATACAAATATAAAATGAAATGGATTATCCTATGTTTGTCTTAGTCCTGCACTTAACGTTTGAATAGTATTGAGTATTAAATCTAACAGATGACAACAGTATCATAAGCGCTCTACATCGAAACCGAAAGTTCTGTATACCTGTGAGCACACTCTGTGCGACCTTCAATCACTGATAACGGGCGATCACGTCATGTCCAGTGTCAGTGCACATGCACCAATCCAAAGGTATGGTAGTTTACCGAAATGTCACCGCTGAGTCACCGAGTCCTAAATTGACAGACTCCGTACGTTTCGCACCAGCCCGAAAACCAATCAGTGGTATTGTTACGGTGGCTCATTCGAGACATCGTAATATCGCTTTGTTAAATGGAACGCGATATTGCGAGTCTAAGATATCGCAAAGCGAGACTCTAACTCAGGGCGGCAGCCCTACTCGCTTCGCGGTATGGCAGTCTCGAAATATCTCATTCCATTTAACAAAGCGATATTATCGTAGACTACCATAACGCGAAGCGAGTAGGGCCCTCGCCCTCGAGTTAGTCTCGCTTGGCGGTATCGTAGTCTCGCTTCGACGTATCGTGGTCTCGTTAAGCCTGTTTCACATCAGCCGTGCGATTTTTTCGTCGTATGATTTCCGCCGCAAACACAATCGCTACCTTGTCGCACCCGTCGCACATACTTCAAATTTGCAAAGCGATTTCCGTACGTTGGTGGCACGGTTAACTCACGAACCGTACAGTGTTCGCAGGTTGAACGTACGAAAAAAACAAAGCGACGTGTTCGCATGGCTGTCATGCGGTTATCGTTAGGCGGCTGCACAAATTCTGAAGGCACCCGCAAGACTGCCATAAGAATCCGCAAAGTTCCTTACGACCACCGCACGGCAAGCACGAATTTGCAAGACAGCTGTTCGGTGTTCGTGCGATCGCCATTAGGAGATTTGGATATATATACAATGGTATGCGGCAACAGTATCATTCTGCTATCCAATGATCTTTTCTGCTGTGAACAGAAATAAAAATGAATACATTATACCAAGGATTATATCACATTTTGGCTATCATTGTGGAAAAAATGACACGAAACAAATCGATACATATATAGTACAACTACTTATTTTGCGTTAAAGTCTCTAGATACATTCGAACATGAAATCAACGTAGACACACATCTTTGTTTTGGAGGTATGACCTCTTCCTGAGATCTCGACAGCGACTGATGACTGATGACGAACAAGACAGACAAGGACAGAAAGAGGAGGGATGACGCTAACTTTTCGCAAGACATTTGCGGGGCAGCAGTTCCAATTTATGCGTTGTTCATACGTTCCGCAGCAGTCTATAGACATAATTTTCACCAGACGCAAGGCATTCGCAAGTCAGCCGCAAGATATTCGTACGATCACCGTGCAGCCTTCGCAGGACAATCGCAAGTATAAAATCGTACGATTGACGTGCGATGGTCTCAAGGTAGCTGTACGGCTGCCGTGTGGTAACCGCACAGTGCCGTACGAACTCCAAAAATCGCAAAGAAATCGCAAAGAAAATGAGCATGTTGAAAAATTTGTACGGCAGTGGTGCGGAGTCCGCACGAAGTCCTGCGAATTGCCAAACATGTTCCCGTACGGCTGTCGTAAGGCTGATGTGAAACAGGCTTTACGCTGTATCGTAGTACCGAAATATCGCGATCCATTAAAAACTCATACTCATCCTGATTACAACGAAGCATGGATACCGTGTCTGGTAGACAATGTGAGACGTGTCCTGGTGATCGTAAAATAGTTTCCTAGCTACATCAAGTGTTTCTTATCACGCTTGCATAACCCAACGTCCCCAATAATGACAGAAATATATGGTACATAAACATTTGTTCACTAATAAACAAACAAATGTTTGTATTCGACTGTCCAATATCAATTCAAACGCGAAACGACATGTTACATTTTGTACTAATTTTATACAATGCATTATATCATTTTCATTATCGAGTAGTCACTCCAACGGGATAGATAAATATAAAAAGCGTAACGATAGCAGTTTGTTTGTTTACCAATCGAAAAAAGCTTATCATACTTCAAAGTATATTTCGGTGGGAAAATATTTTCATCATTTCTTTACAAAATGTTTAAGTATACACTACAGAAAGGTACAAGAGCACAGCGACAACACAACGGTTTGGACGATACCTGACTACATATAATTAATATACGGGAAACAGAATAAGATTGTGCAAAAGCACACAAGATACGATTTATTTATTGCAGTAATACTAGAGAGTGTTTGTGTGTTAAGGGTTTAACAGCTGCGCAACAGCCAAGGTCATACATGTACATATTGTATGAGTACAGGTTTCCAGATTGGGCGGGGGGGGGAGGGGGAACAGAAGATAGAGGGAGATCTTGTTTACATCCCAACAGTTAAAATTGGGTTGGTAGGTAAATTTTATTGCCTTTGATGTCCCCTGAAAATGAGATAAATGCATAGAAGTGGCCCGCGATTCACCTTGTACTGTTTACAGTGTTATACAAATGTACCTGTACATCCCGGTCAGAGTAAAATAAGACGTAAAAATGGCCTGATTGAAAATGTATCGTCAGTGCTGTTGAAGCTTTGCACTGAAAGATGAAAATAAGAAAAACGATTCCGATATCTCTGGGGAGACTTCAAATAAATGTTAAATGCCATGTTTACATTCACTTATCAGCAGCCGCTGAGTGCAGATAAAATGGCGTCTACATGTACACCCGTATTATTTCGATGAGGAACAGATAAAGAACAAACGATTGCATGTTGACCTACCACGATACAATGTAATGTTACGTTAAGGAACACAAGCAGTCTATTGCCCTTCTTAAAATGCACCCCTGCAAGTCCGATGTTTATCTGTATTGTTTTTACGACTGCTAGAAAATGAGTATTCCGTTTCGTGTAATACTTACAAATATGTAACTATTTTGATCGAAAAATAAATTTAAACATAAAATGTAAAGACAGTTAGATTAACCTTTAGATGGTGGTTCAAGTTTGAGAATGAAAACAGAAACGCGTCGAGAAAACGAGGCTGCTTACCAGAGCATACAGCATAAATCGAAATAAATGTGTATGCATTTCGGAGTCGCGTAAACTCATCTTGAGAGCCAACGTGCAACATTTAATGGTTTGTATAAACAAATAGGGCAGGTTTGTTTGTAGTTTCAGGTTTCCCCAAAGCCAATGTCATATTGATACGATGTTGGGTCCATAAATGGTTTTGCTAGTGTCATCATACTGAAATGTCGTTAACTGGACACGGTAGCCAGTTAACCCACCCGGTCACAATATATTGACTAGAGGCTAACGCTTACCTGTCCTTGTGCCTCTATAATCAGCCTTGGGTGACAAAGAAGGGACTACCATGACTGATGCAACTCTGAAAATGAACTCAAATCCATTTTTACTTCGGCGGACGTTAATCCTGGTTACGGTCTTCTCATGGTGCTCCGTACAGAAGGCCAGACACGCACTGTACAAATGTATATATCAAATACATATGTAGTCATGATCTTGTCTCGCAGATAATAAGATTGAGATTGCACAGCTGTTTTGAGCTCAAACCCTCATTTCACTTGATATTAACATTAGGAATCGCCATTTCGGCTCCTTCGTTGGCTACCAAACGGACGTTCTGCAAAACGGGCTAAAGTGAGGTAGTAAAAGAGGCATTTGAGTGATAATAGAAAAGAGAGGAAATAACAATTGGGACGGAAAGTGATTAAGACTATTCTGATGCCTCATGTTTCTAATAATCTGCCATAAAAGACAGAAATTCGAGGCAAATCATTGAATAACACTAAACTATCATCACTTAATAACTTTTTATATAGACACTATTTTAATACTCTGTACATGTGATTATTAAAAATTGATGACGATAATACACGAAATACATGTAATATGAAATAATTTTGTATAATCATATGTTTGCTCTAACCCAGTGATTTTCATTTAAGACAAATATTTTTTTCTTCGAAACGGCCATTTTCTGTATAAAATCCCCTTAGTCATTGTCTCACTTTTGGCCTGAAGGTGAACGTTCGCTCCGGTTAGAAAGTCTAAGGTATTCCTCCCTGGCCGAGACAAACCGGATGTTTCATATATAGTATTATAGGTGCTGCTTCTTTCTTAAAGCTAACCATTGTGGTAGTGTAAAGCTAGTGTTCCCTTGTCTATATATTGTGACCATGTCCAATGTCATGCTGGTTGCTGTAACTTCATTTTTAAAAACTGCTCTAGACTTTCGAACGTCTCCGGGACTACTCAATCGGAACAATATATACTTATATTCAGACACACATATATATACACTATGCAACATATCCCTTTCTTATTTAGTCCAGGGAACAGCGAGGACAACAGTACGTTTCCGAGAGATTTGATTCCTCTGATGTAATAAAAAAAAGGTACCATGAAACCATTGTAGCAATAATAATACCGTATCATAGGGGTTCCACCGCCTGGTTCACTGCAGATAGTGTTGAGTCTCTGAGCTCTTTTGCTACCATTCTGTTACAGCCTTGACTAACCATTCTTGAACGTTGCGATCAAAAACACTTTCGGTCATGATTCACAACCGTCACTGCATTCAATAAGCAGTCGCGATATACGCAGGGCGATGATAGCTCAATATTAACACCAGACCCCTTCCTTGTAGGTTAGTTTTTAACACGTTCAGGTAATCGTGCACCTACATGTACTTCAATACTATAGTCCCCCTCCATGTTTCACTGACTGATGTTGCGAACTGTCCTGGCCGTCTGTAAGAATCGCTTCCTCAATTTTTCCCATGTAACAATTAAGGTCAACTGGTGGAACCCTCCATCGAGGTCTACCGATGGTTTGCCTCCTTTCCTTACGTCAGCTTATTAGCTGTGTAGTCAGTCTGGTGATTCACATCGTGATATTCAGCCTGTTGCATTAGATATTAATTCCACTGTTCTGTGGATCGGATGAAACATCTGACAGCGTCCATTAGCGTCCTGATGTAACTCTCTACCTTGCCTTAATCTAACGCTAGATAAGCTGATAAGCTATGGGGCGGCCCTTGTGTATGTGTAAAACCTCGAAAATTGTCTAGAAGAGTTTACGTTCGAAATTCCTTCACTGGTCAGGAAGGATCTGGATGGGCTAACAGAACCTAGGCAAGAACTAGTTTACTGAAGCTTGGGCGTTGGCCTTCGCAGTCTGTGACTATAGAGGTATACATTCAACCCATATCGAAAACTGGTCCGTTATCATGAGGATGAATTCTTTCTCACGAGCAGTTCACGGCAAAGACCTCAGGAAATGAAGATCATCACATTCCATTGGTTCCCCAGCGTGATATAACGTCAGCGGATACCGAACGTTTCCTTGTTGGTTTAATGTTTCGGGTGCATACTTTGTAAGAAAATTCTGTCTACCGCCAACCGATACAAGTTTTGTTTTCTCCGCACCTTCTCCTCTGTTCTGTTTAACCCTTGGTAACAAATTGCTGGTATGCTATGACAGAAGGCTATCGATTTCTCCCTTTGATCTGGTAGCAAAATATGTTCACCACTTGACCTTCAGGTTTTGACACAAAGACACCCTCTTTGTCCAAGTAATAATGCTCACGGTTTATCCTGTAATACATAACGGCCTTATCGAAAAGGAATACATCTATTTCTGACGTTTTTTCTTTTTGCAATTCGATAGCCAGTCATGTAACAAAAATCAACAGGAAATACGAACATGTCATCATAATCATTCAAACTCAAAACAAGGTAAAATAAAAACAAAGGAAAAACTTACAAGGAGACTCCTGAACATATACAAGGAGAATATTACCAGATGTTCCGGAAGTTTGGAAATTATGTCTCGATATTCGCAGGCAACACGTGTAAACTTCTATAATTCCTCTGTTTTCAAGCGATCCCCCTGGCATCCTTAATAAGTGCTTCTGCATTTCTGGGTATACCATTCCTGATTTCCCTTTCAGTGGAAATTTCGCACACAGATACTTTTTGGTTTTCCGACTCTGTGCTGATGTGTTTCTCAACTCCTAATGCGTTCGCAATTTCCATCTCACGTTTGATGATAACATAAGTAATATTTATGCAACAGATGTGTCACTCTTTAGCAGATTTGTGTGAAGTTCTAGGAATGAGTATCTTCCGTTCATCAGTTGGTTTCACTATGAATTCTGACGTTCAACCACTGTGATTTAATTTGCACGTTAACCTTTGTACACCGTCCTTTTTTCTACGCTATTTCAACACCTTTAGTAGCTGCTCTTTCAGTGTGCAGATCCCCTTAATGTAAATTTAACGTTGGGCGTTCTTTCTAAAAATATGCCTTAGTGGTCATTAAAAGGTCTAACCCATTTCATGAAAAAAAGAAATGACATTTACCTATAATCTAGATCTAACTTGTCACTGTATAGAATTGACTTTAAAAGTTGTTTGTTGTGGAAATTGTTTATATTTCATTGGATATGCCAACTTTGAACGGTGTACATGTTAATATACAATTTGTATGTGAAATATTAAAATCGATTCTACTTTTTATTAACACCAAATTTCAGGTGAGCGATGCAGACCCATTGCGCCTCTTGTTTTCTTTCTTCTTTTTTCACGACTCCTTATGTACAAAGATTGCGGATGAGGGTTCCATCTTCAATATACAGCCTGCTCCGAATATTTAAACCAAAATTTTGATTTGTTATATACATGTGCGGTGCTCGTGACGACAGTGTTATGCTAATACATGTGTACATTTGTATGAGCTCTAGCACTTCTTTCTTACATGGGAATATTCTGTCAACCTTTGACCTCGATAAAATTATGTACTTCCAATTCTGGAATGTTTTCTCTATTTAAGGGACAGAATGAGGTTTCTTGCTTCCTACGGATATCTCCCGAATGTTCCGAACGTCTCCTGGACTGTTCATTCGGAACATACCTACTTATATACACAGGAACACACACATAAACGTTATAAAACACAACAGTGGGCTTAATTGTAGTAGCATAACAAAGTCAACATTTGTTCCGTGCTATTTTAAGTAGGAAATTTCTGTCCCTCTTACTATAGTAGTCTTGACTTGATGTTTAACTGAGATTTAGATAATTAACTGGCCCCACTTGTATAAAACATCTCAACTTGAGATTTCCTCAAGTCGAGATTTTCCTCAGCTGATATCTCCTCAAATGTTGAGATGTTTTATACAAGTGGGGCCTGGTTATCTAGCGGTGAGTGCAACCTGCCGGAAGGACGTCATGTCCTGTACAGTATAGTATTTCACTGCCATGACATTACTATGTTCACGGATTTCTCCCAGATGTAGTTCAAATTCGGAGGAGTAGGGCAAAATATCAACAAAATGTTCTTCTAAGAACACAAGAATACTTATCTTCGACCACATGCCGCAAATGTGTGGAAAACTTTCATTTAAAAAGTCATATTTCCTGTGTATTTGTGATCTAATGAGTCTTTATATGGTTAACTCGTCCCCCACAGTTCAGAAACAGAGAAAACATGACGAACATCACGTTTGTTATACACACACCCCACGTGTTAATAAGCGACTTATTCTGAAATTAAAAGAAAAAAAGCCAACGGTGAGTTTACTTGATATTGGTCTTGATAATTGCTGTAAAATTCACGAGGCTCACCTTGATAACAATATTAGAATGATAATATTAGACCGAATTGTTATACAATTACAATATTCTCGTTTATTATTCTGTCATTGATATTTACAGTTCACCAATGATACTCATTTTAGATCTGAACGGAGGTGTTCCCAAAGGTGGTAGAAACGCAGACACCATTGATGCGGTGAATTAAAGAATTATTCCCGCAACGTACCTAGAAATCATGGTTTCATTTCAAAGCAACAATAGTTTATTTGTCTCTATAACCATTTCAGACCTATTCTAAACCCCATTTCAGTGGGGTTTTTTTTTTATCTCACTCTCTCCGTCTCTACTGAGAAACTCAATTGCACTGTCATTTATCAAAATGGGCAGTATGGGACTGTGTCAGGTAGTAATTAGCAGTTCCCAACGATTCCAGCCTGTAATTAGTATAACCGTTTGTCAGATTTTTTGATGTTTGTTTCAATATAGTAGGGGTTATCTAGGCCACTATAAGTTGATGATTGGCGGTCATGCTGATGTTTTTTTTTCCGTTGACAGACGACAACATCATGAATGCTCTTGTAAAGTTTTGTCCGATGTCAAAGTTCAAAGATTAACCATTTAAAAATGGAGGTCAGAGACGACCAATTGGAAGTTTTGAAAGTGTTTGCACACCAAGGAGTGTACAAAAAGTAATACACTGCTAAAGTTCCGTATCACACAAACGGTTTCACGATGCGGATGTGCGCACGATGTCTGCTCGAGGTACGCACGGTAGGAAAATTGGACAATAAGTGTGGGATCGGGTTTATTTATTTTCTGAATATACAAGAATACAACTAAAATTATTGATTAACTGAGACATTAATATATAGGTTGAACACTTGTATACATATCAAGTACACACCGAATAGTTAGTTTCACTCGTAATCTTAAGTGTTTTGCAAAGAGTCACAAGTGACCAGCCTTAGTGTATGGACACGTATTATATATACTTTATATATGTAAACATTCAATGTACGTTTTTTATGTCACAGCAATGAATCATTTAAAATCTGATGCCGTTAGACAGGAAATTTCATTTTCATTACTTCTTTATTACTTTCATTTTTCATTCAAAAACAGAAAGTAGATGCTCATGTAAATCTTAAGTGTTGTGTTTGTTACATGGGCGACCTATCCTATACCCGTATACAGGTAATTTTTTGCTGCCAGTTTCACATCACAGAAAGTGATAAGTAGTGACTCGCCACTTTCTGAAGTGTAAACCTATATACGATCAGATTAATCCATACAGGTTCAGTGTTATTTCGAAAACTGTCTAATTGAAACGTACTTTTATAATCATTGATCAATTTTAATGTTCTTTTGCTCGCTTTTTATCAATGATTTACGAATTTTCTGTTTATTTTTCAATGTGTAATATTTGTCAACTATTTTTACCAAACAGCACAAAATGTGCGATCCTATCGCACAGTTGTGCGCACAATAGTGCATCGTGCGTGTGGGTGTAGGATGTATGCACGATGTGCGCACGAAGGTTTTGGTGCGTTGTGCGTTACCACAACTGTACAAAGATTATCACCTGGCATACCCATATATGAAACAGACGTAGTTGTGGATCAAGTGAAAATGAAAGCCGCGCGATTTATACATGTTCATTTCATGGAGGACGTTTTAATAACGATAAATAACGCTTCTAAAGGGCAACTAAACTTAGGTCGTAAAGTAGGACCAGGAATCAGTAACGGTCTCTCCATAAAAAAGAGACAAGTTATTAAGATAAAGAATCCATGTGTTAAATTGCTTATCCGCGAGAGGAGAGGCACGACACACTAATTGTGACAAACAAACGTTTCATTGCTAATAAAATAGAAGATATCATATTCATTTTCATTGTTCATGAAAAGAGTCATTAAATCAAATGTAAATTGGTTTGGATAAGTTATTCTGTTGTTCATATTTTGAGTTTCTGAGCGATGATAAGTCTTTGGTACATCCTCCGGTTCCAACCATCATTCCATTGGGATTTTAAATCTATAAAGCTGTTTTAGTTTATTGTTTTTTTTCGTCATTTTGACAGTCAGGGTCATTTAAAAATTTGTTTGGTGTGGTTGGTAGAGGAAATCCGGTGTCCCGGAGAAAAAACCGCCGACCTGTAAACCAGTACCTGGCGACTGCCATGAGGGTTAATGATATAGACACTCAGATGCCTTAAGTAACCGCTCGGCCACCGCGGCCTTCTTTGTGTCTGTACCTGATTTATTCTAGTTGCATAACATTGTGTATATTCTATTCAACATGTGCAGGCACTCTGTATAGATCAATTTCGTTCGTTATAGTAAATGGCGACTCAACTTATTTATCATTATAAGTATACCAGGTGTGACGATGATATGTTAGAGTTATGATATCAAGGTAACGAGACTATAAAAAAACGCGCGCTACTGACCGCGCCATCGGTAGACAATATCTTGATATGACCCCAACTATTACAAGCACCTAAATACCAAACAAATAATTATCTAAGTCATGGGGTACACCTATCTTTTCCTGAACAGTTTGGATCACTGCTTTCAGAAACAATTCAATTGAACAATGTATGGACCATGAACGGTATTGTTAATGTGATAATAATAAAAATAGCGGTTGTCGCCTTTTTTCTAGTCTTTAAATAAGACGTTTTATTTTTTTCTATTCCAGTTGCGTAAATATAGTTTTTATTTATTCAGATTGGCTTAAAGTATAATTAATTTAAAATAAAGTATTCATTAATCATAAACGTTTGACGCAGTCGGAACAAATCATCTCATCTTATCAAAAGTTTTAGAATTTGATGATCGATTATTCTGTTAACAAATTGTAATCACAATCTCATTTTTTATCTACACAATGCTGATGTAATCCATGTGCATGTTGCAGAGAGAGTTGCCTTAACAGTAATCATTTACCGTAATCTATAACAGCAATCAATTACAGTAATTAATAACAGTAGTCAATTACAGTAATCAATTACACCAATCAATTACAGCAATCAATGACAGAAATCAATTACAGCAATCAATTACAGCAATCAATTACAGTAATCAATTACAGCAATCAATTACTGCAATCAATTACAGAAATCAATTACAGTAATTAATAACAGTAAGCAATAAAAGTAATCAATAACAGCAATCAATTACAGTAATTAATAACAGTAAGCAATTACAGTAATCAATTACAGCAATCAATAACAGCAATCAATTACAGTAATCAATAACAGTAGTCAATTACAGCAATCAATTACAGCAATCAATTACAGCAATCAATTACATAAGTCAATTACAGTAATTAATAACAGTAAGCAATTACAGTAGTCTATTACAGCAATCAATTACAGTAATTAATAACAGTAATCAATTACAGCAATCAATAACAGCAATCAATTACAGTAATCAATTACAGCAATCAATAACAGCAATCAATTACAGTAATAAATTACAGTAGTCAATTACAGTAATAAATTACAGCAATCAATTACAGCAATCAATTACAGAAGTCAATTACAGCAATCAATTACAGCAATCGATAACAGTAATCGAGTAAAGATGTGGCCAAGTGTCAGTAAACATGTGAGGGCTGGAGGTTGTAAATATGTGGGTTGGTGGCAGTAAACGTGTGTTGGCTGGTGTCAGTAATGATGTGGCCTGGTGTAAGTAAACGTGTGGGCGATGTCTGAAAACATCTGTTGGCTGGTGGCATTAAACATTTGTGGGCTGGTAGTAGTAAACATGTGTGGGCTGTTGTCAGTAATCATGTGGGCTGGTGGCAGTAAACATGTAGCCTGGTGTAAGTAAACATGTGTGACCTTGTATTATCAGTCAACATGTGATCTAGTGTCCGTAAACATGTGGGCTGGTGACAGTAAATATGTGTGGGCAGGTGTCAGTAAACATGTTGATTGGTGTCAGTAAACAGGTAGATTGTAGGCAGTAAGCATGTGTGGGTTCGTGTCCGTAAACATGTGGGCTGGTGTCAGTAAATATGTGTGGGCTGGTGACAGTAAACATGTGTGGGTTGGTGGCAGCAAACATGTGACCTGGTGTCAGTAAACAGGTAAATTGGTGATAGTAAGCATGTGTGGGTTGGTGTCAGAAAACATGTTTGGGGTGGTGGCAGTAAACATGTTTGGGCTGGTGGCAGTAAACATGTATTGGCTGGTGGCAGTAATCATGTGTAGGCTGGTGACAGTAAACATGTGAATTTGTGTCAGTTATGATGTGAGCTGATGTAAGTAAAGATGTTGGCTTGTGTTCGTAAACATGGGGTCTGGTGACAGTAAACATGTGACCAGGTGGCAGTAAACATGCGAGTTGCCAGTAAACATGCGAGTTGCCAGTGTCAGTAAAGATGTGGGCTGATGTAAGTAAACATGTGGGCTGGTGTCCGTAAACATGTGTTTGCTGGTGTCATTAAACATTTGGCCTGGTGTCAGTGAACAGGTAGATTGGTGGCAGTAAGCATGTATGGGTTGGTGGCAGTAAAGATGTGGGCTGGTGGCAGTAAACATGTGTGGGATTGGTGGCAGTAAACATGTGACTTGGTGTATGATAACATGTTGGCTGGTGTCAGTAAACATGCGAATTGGTGTCATTAATGATGTGAGCTGATGTCAATGTTAATGGAAGTTAGTGCAAGTAGATTCCAAACGTGCTAATCTAGATAATAAGGCATGTATTGCGTGTAACATTTTACGACAACCGTGTATCATTTTACTGTGATGATGTCACATAAAAATGCTACAAAAGCAGAATGATTCCAAAAAATAAAACATAATGAAATTGACTGGCTTTGTTTTTTATCATTATTTTATAATCCTCATATAACCATGTCACCAAGGTTATATTTCACGTATGTACAATTAAATTGCTGGCAATTTCAGAAGAAGGAAACATTATCTCCTCTGGAATATGGTTTCGATTAACGCATGCCTTTACAGAAGTGAACAGAAAACATTTACAAACGTCAAAAACTGAAAATATGAATGATGCGACACATCAAAAAACAAATTCAATTTGTCATTGTCTATATTTTTTTAATATTTTAAAGGTCAATTTGACCGAAATAGGTAGTCACATTTTCTTTAGTCATGGACCGGATGTGACATAATGATTAGGAGACCACCAAACCTTCTCTATACAATTATACAAACCTCGATTCAGTCCCGGGAATGCGACACAGATCTATCAGAGAGGGACTGTTACGTTAATCAACAAAAGGCGTCTTTTATAGTCCTACTCATTAAACAGTACTCGTCTTATGTTGTACATAACATAACATAACATTCGCCTGTTGTGATATACTTAATTTTTCAGTACGATAGTCGTGTGTTGTGTTATACTTAATTTTTCAGTACGATAGTCGTGTGTTGTGTTATACTTAATACATTAGTACGATAGTCGTGTGTTGTGTCATATTTAATACATTAGTATGATAGTCGTGTGTTGTGTTATACTAAATAAATTAGTATGATAGTCGTGTGTTGTGTTATAATTAATACATTAGTATGATAGTCGTGTGTTGTGTCATACTTAATACATTAGTACGATAGTCGTGTGTTGTGTCATATTTAATACATTAGTATGATAGTCGTGTGTTGTGTTATACTAAATACATTAGTATGATAGTCGTGCGTGTGTTGTGTTATATTTAATACATCAGTACGATAGTCGTGTGTTGTGTTATACTTGTACACTAGTTTGATAATCGTGTGTTGTGTTATACTTAAACCATTAGTATGATAGTCGTGTGTTGTGTTATACTTGTACACTAGTACGATAGTCGTATGTTGTGTTATACTTAATACATTAGTATGATAGTCGTGTGTTGTGTTATACTTGTACACTAGTACGATAGTCGTGTGTTGTGTTATATTAAATACACTAGTACGATAGTCGTGTGTTGTGTTATACTTGTACACTAGTACGATAGTCGTGTGTTGTGTTATACTTGTACACTAGTACGATATTCGTGTGTTGTGTTATACTTGTACACTAGTACGATAGTCGTGTGTTGTGTTATACTTGTACACTAGTACGATAGTCGTGTGTTTTGTCATACTTAATACATTAGTACGATAGTCGTGTGTTGTGTTATACTTGTACACTAGTACGATAGTCGTGTGTTGTGTTATACTTGTACACTAGTACGATAGTCTGTGTTGTGTTATACTTGGACACTAGTACGATAGTCGTGTGTTGTGTCATACTTAATACATTAGTACGATAGTCGTGTGTTGTGTTATATTTAATACATTAGTACAATAGTCGTGTGTTGTGTTATACTTGTACACTAGTTTGATAATCGTGTGTTGTGTTATACTTCAACTATTAGTATCATAGTCGTGTGTTGTGTTATACTTGTACACTAGTACGATAATCGTGTGTTGTGTTATACTTAAACCATTAGTATGATAATCGTGTGTTGTGTTATACTTAAACCATTAGTATGATAATCGTGTGTTGTGTTATACTTAAACCATTAGTATGATAGTCGTGTGTTGTGTTATACTTGTACACTAGTACGATAGTCGTGTGTTGTGTTATACTTGTACACTAATTTGATAATCGTGTGTTGTGTTATACTTAAACCATTAGTACGATAATCGCATGTTGTGTTAGACGTAAAACATTAGTATGATAGTCGTGTGTTGTGTTATATTAAATACACTAGTACGATAGTCGTGTGTTGTGTTATACTTGTACACTAGTACGATAGTCGTGTGTTGTGTTATACTTGTACACTAGTACGATAGTTGTGTGTTGTGTCATACTTAATACATTAGTACGATAGTCGTGTGTTGTGTTATACTTGTACACTAGTACGATAGTCGTGTGTTGTGTTATATTAAATACACTAGTACGATAGTCGTGTGTTGTGTTATACTTGTACACTAGTACGATAGTCGTGTGTTGTGTTATACTTGTACACTAGTACGATAGTTGTGTGTTGTGTCATACTTAATACATTAGTACGATAGTCATGTGTTGTGTTATACTTGTACACTAGTACGATAGTCGTGTGTTGTGTTATATTAAATACACTAGTACGATAGTCGTGTGTTGTGTTATACTTGTACACTAGTACGATAGTCGTGTGTTGTGTTATACTTGTACACTAGTACGATATTCGTGTGTTGTGTTATACTTGTACACTAGTACGATAGTCGTGTGTTGTGTTATACTTGTACACTAGTACGATAGTCGTGTGTTGTGTCATACTTAATACATAAGTACGATAGTCGTGTGTTGTGTTATACTTGTACACTAGTACGATAGTCGTGTGTTGTGTCATACTTAATACATAAGTACGATAGTCGTGTGTTGTGTTATACTTGTACACTAGTACGATAGTCGTGTGTTGTGTTATACTTAAACTTTATTATGATAGTCGTGTGTTGTGTTATACTTAAACCATTAGTATGATAATCGTGTGTTGTGTTATACTTGTACTTTATTATGATAGTCGTGTGTTGTGTTATACTTAAACCATTAGTATGATAATCGTGTGTTGTGTTATACTTGTACACTAGTACGATAGTCGTGTGTTGTGTTATACTTGTACACTAGTACGATATTCGTGTGTTGTGTTATACTTGTACACTAGTACGATAGTCGTGTGTTGTGTTATACTTGTACACTAGTACGATAGTCGTGTGTTGTGTCATACTTGTACACTAGTACGATAGTCGTGTGTTGTGTTATACTTGTACACTAGTACGATAGTTGTGTGTTGTGTCATACTTAATACATTAGTACGATAGTCGTGTGTTGTGTTATACTTGTACACTAATACGATAGTCGTGTGATGTGTTATACTTGTACACTAATACGATAGTCTGTGTTGTGTTATACTTGTACACTAGTACGATAGTCTTGTGATGTGTCATACTTAATACACTAGTACGATAGTCGTGTGCTGTGTTATATTAAATACACTAGTACGATAGTCGTGTGTTGTGTTATACTTGTACACTAGTACGATAGTCGTGTGTTGTGTTATACTTGTACACTAGTACGATAGTCGTGTGTTGTGTTATATTTTATACTTTATTATGATAATGTTATATATTCTCCGCTGATTATATGAATGACAGAACGAATATATAAGAATAATTGTCTGATAGATATTAATATGTACAATTTATGGAAACAAGTAAACAAATTTACATAAACACAATTTCATGCATGCAATATGATACAGCTCTCCTCAGTTACTAAGTTTAAAAAAACTCAACCATCCAACGGTATTTTGATGCAATGCTTAATTCAAAATTGATGCCGACATGATTTGGTTCATTTCAATTTTTCATCAAGTTTTATGTCTTCCATTAATGTCTCTCATTGTTTATTAAACCACCATGTGGTTTTAAATCAAAGAGTTCTTTTAATTTCAATTAGATGTACTCTTTTAAAATAGATAATGTTTCCTCATTTAAAGACTGTAGACTTTTAACCATTGAAGCCGTAATAATGCTACATGGCATCTGTGTGACTAAAAAGTTAATTTATTCTTAGCGGCCATGTCACTGATTGGATAGACATTGCGATCCATGTCCGTATTCCTTAGGTCAGTTATGCTCCAGCTACAGGCTTTTGTGTTTGTTTAGAGTCATATCGGATGCATGGTATTCTTCAAGCTCTGTAAACAAATCGCATACCCAATTCCACTTGACGATTCACAATGAGAACTACACAACAGAGCCCATCGTCGAGACATCAGATCTTCACACACTGAACATAGTAGACGACAAAATCCACGACGCACTCGTTTTTTGCGTACTTTTTCGCCGATGTCTTTTTCTGGCATTTCGTTGTGCTCGGACTTTAAGAATGCTGAAACTGGATGGACGGAGCTAGCTGAACGTACTACCAATTTTTCCTTTTGAGTTGCCGCAAAAGTATCTTTTATTGTATTTTCGTTGACAATAGCCCTTTGGCTTGCACCTGTAGTGCTAAACAATGGCACCAGCATAACAATTCCCATAGTTATTGCAAATGTCTTCATTCTGAAAAAAAGCAATGAAATGACAATTATCAACAAAATTCCTAAGTTATGCTCCAATGCTGAAATGTTTATCTATTTTCGTTGTTTATACCTCTAATAATAACAAATATACAAAGACGTTTCCATGATTTGAATAGAAGGAATGTGTTTCGCAGAAATATGAAAATTGTTTACTGTACAATAGCATAAAAAATGTCTACCCGAAATATCGTTTTATTTGAGGACAGAGCGTCTACAAGTTTTTCGTTGCTTACATTGACTGATGAAAGGGAAGTTAATCTCGTGTACGTGACGTGAACTGCGACGGAACGTGAAAATAATATCAAACGTGAAAATGTAATAGCAAACGTGAATATATGATACTAAACCACATATTAAATGCTTCTCTTGGAAGTTTTAAAATCGGAAGTGCATTTCATAGTTGTTCATGCATATTGTAACTGATTAAATAGAAACAATATCTAAAAGTAAAAAACATACATGTCCAAGATTTCAAAATATCCACTGGTCAAATTTGGTTACTCGCGTCTTTCGATCCATTGTAGAATTCTCGACATCGTAAAACATATATCAAAGGAGGTGTTTGTATAGTTATACAGTTCGCTCGGCAATTCCATAAAATGGGTTCTCGAGAAATTTCTAGCTTAAATTTCAAAAGAGCAATATTTTCGCGATCAAAAATCGAAATTACTCTGTTTTATCGTGAATTTGCATTTGAAGACTTTCTATAAACGAAAGACATGACCATTTAGTTAAACATACACATAAAATCCGTCTATGCAACAACTGTTCAGTTGTTCACTCAAATGTTACTGTAAATAATTCAATTTTAGCGTTCTATTTATTTTTCCGATCGCAACACAGAGCTAAAACAGTTAAAGTGGCAAATGGTTCAAAATATCAGATGAAATAAATAAAATTGGACATTTCTTAAGATTAAGCTATAGATAAAGTACTTTACGAAAATATCTCTTTGTGGGGGTTAATTGTTGCAGACGTTATGTTTTGTAGTGATTGTAAACGTTTTTAGAAACAAAAGAAATATTTGGTTTACAGTATCTCGCGATAATTTTTTTTAAAATGTGTCTAAAGCTTCGAATATGGCGATGGAGGTGACATAAACGCAATAATAAAATCAAATAGAACTGCAAAGTTTCGAGAAAAGTACACAAAGACATTTTTGTCTACTGCTGGTGTAATTTCGTGAAAACGAAGTCCTGCGGTATGGATCGAGGGACAGTAGTAACGTGCGTAAGTCGGAAAGTCAAAATATCGCCACTAATTGCAATTGTCTAACAACTCTGTTGGCATAAAATATTACTTTAAATATTTCATTAAGTCACGCACAAGATAAAAATATGAGAATAATGAAAATATATTTTGAAAATTTAGCAAAATTTTATGAAGATCTTAGAAATGTCTCGGTCTGAAGAACAGATTCGACACCATTGCTAGATATAGATATATTTAAAGTGATTGATAACAATATGACATGTAATTGATTTTGAGAATTATATATTCTAATTTACATGTTAGACAAATTAAGCGCTTGTCCGTGTTAATATCACCAACAGAAAACATTTCATAATTTAAACATAATTGAAGAAAATAATTTATATTTATTGATTTTTGATGATGTCTGCGTAATATAAACAACAACCTGAACTGATTATTGAAAATAGTTACTCATATTTATTTAAGAAAATAAGAAAAAGAGGGAAGCAATTTTACATTCATAGATCCAGAGCTAAAACTACATCAAAAAATTGAAAGAAAAACTCATGGAATGGCGTCTGAGAAACGTTCAAAATATTAATTTACATAAATCACTCAGTGGTAAGGATAAGACTGCAAACGAAGTTAAAATTTATCAATAAATTATATCTATCTTTTGGTAAAGATTAAATTCATCTATAGGTATGAAACTAGATTTAGCTGTTGATATAGAATTGGATACATGGAGTCAAACTTCCATGTTTCGAAGTTCAAGGGACTACCAAAATAACCTTTGATACATCGAGACTTCGAATCATTCGTGGTGGGTTATATCAACAAATACCAAAACAGAAGTTAAAAGGAAAAGGTGTACTTCTATTTTAAAACAAAACATTCATGAAAAAATAAAAACATAACTTTGAATGGAAGTAAACGAGAAAAGAACAATGCGTGCTAACGTTACATTCTTGCCTTCAGGTCATACAGTAGATGTATTTTACGGATCAATTTTAAATGAAACGACGCGCAATATTTAAGTGGTCTTCACATGTTACATAAATTATTTTAAGACTGATACATAAACGCTATAGGAATTAATGAAATTAACAAAAACAAATGAATACCGTAATATATTCTGTCCAGGAACGACAGCACTAACACCACACATCCTCGGTCGTACAAATTACAATAGTGTTTGTCGATATTCAGACAACGTCGAGTTTGAATCAATAGGAGAGCGCATGCTTGACAGATTAATCACAGTGTTTACATGTTGTTATGCTTAAAACTGTAATATGACACTTTAGGAATGAGAGAAATCGTTACACAAGTGGTATGATTTCCGCCAATTGTTTTCACAATTCCGTTAATTAGTACTAACTAAATGTCATTAGCGTAATGGCGGCGCCGAACGTCACGCCATATCCCTCCATCTTTGATTAAATATCAAGGTTTGTAAGTCAGCAATAAAACTTTTATTTGTGTCCAGTCATTAATTAACATTAGAACACCGAGCCGATGATAGCGCGGTGTCGTAATCCCATATCTGGTGGGAAGGTGTTGAAATATGCCACGAGGCAAAAATGTTTGTGTTCGAATCATGGGGTGGCAATGACTATATTATCATAGCTAACGGTCCGTGGTATAGAATTAGATACACATGTATCTATATGTATATAATATATTTATATATTAGGTATGAAATTATATTTATCTATATGTATATAATATATTTATATATAGGTATGAAATTATATTTATCTATAGGTACCAAATTATATAGATAAATTTATCTATAGGTACCAAATTATATAGATAAATTTATCTATAGGTACAAAATTGTATTTATCTACAGGTATGAAATTATACAGATAGATTTATCTCTATGTACAAAATTATATTTATCTATAGACATAAAATTTTATTTATCTATAGATATGAAATTGTATAGATAAATTTATCTATAGGTACAAAATTATATCTTTCTATAGGTACAAAATTTTGTTTATCTATAGTTATTAAATCATATCTTTCTATAGGTACAAGTTTTTTTTATCTATAGGTATTACATTATATTTATCTATGTGTTTACAATCATATTAATCTATATGTATAAAAGTATATTAATCTATATGTATAAGATAGGTTAATTTTACCAATAATACAGGTAGACTTGATACATGATTTAATAATATTGCGTACCATACTCCATGTCAGTGTAAATCTGTCACAGAAATTTTATTCAATTTAAAGAGTTAATAAATATCATTCTCGCTTTCGAATAAAAAAACTTCTGAACCATGCGGCATTATAAAACTTCCTATAGAGAAATTAAAAAAAATCGTTATTTACCTTCACAACTTTTCGACAGCAATGGCTCAGATGGACAGCAACGCAGTTGAAATTGTGTTGGTCAACTGTTGTTTGAAATCATATTCTCGTTCTTTTAACTATTTCAAGTGACCGCCCCTGTCAGTAGAGAAACGCGTGATGGAAGCAGCGATATTAACACTGAATAAGTAGCTATCAAGCTAAGCATAGATATGTAACCTTTATTGACAAAAAAAATCAGACTCATTTCATTGACAAGAGGCTATGTGTTTGCCACACGTATTCGAAGCTAGCAGACATTTATTAGCTCTGATGTAAGGTCATCGCGTGTTATCTAATTGGTCAACTCTGATGGAAAATAATAACCCTCAAATAAAGCGAATCCGGCTTTAGTGACAGGCCATTAAAATCGATCTTTAATTAATGGCGAGGCAATGAACACGTCACTTTACACAAGGAAAGCATCTGAAAATATTACACGGAACGCATTATTTTCCAGGAAATTCGTTGCTACATTTGCCTGATCGGAAGTCATCATTTTTTGGTCATGAACTACAGTGTAAGGATAAATGTCTTTTTACAAGAAGGGATTCGCATCAAATCGTCACCCACGCCAAAAAAGAAAATTAAGCAAATAGCTCGTTATTAAAGACACATGAAAATGAGGTGAGGAAATCTGACATTGCTAGTTAATCAGTAAATTATTTTTGTTATATATGTTTTTGTTTACTTCTTTAAGAAGCGATTTAAACATTACATGTAGCAACAATATGAAACCTTTAAAGTATTTCGTAAAAGTGATGTTATGGCTCGGCGAGAAAAAAAAATTAATTTGAATATTTTCAACGAAAACTCTCAGTGAAATTACCCATTGCTACCAATGAATAAGAACATATCTATTAAACCATAGTTAAATCCTCGTGGCAATCGACCCGATTATTTTTGTATCTATTAGATATTTTGAGATTTGGGTTGTAAATGTACGTGTAGTAATTACACAACAGTATTTGAAGTAAGCAGTTAAACATTGCGTTATCATTTTAAATTATCATGATATTGACTAACACCAAGTAACCTACCTGTGTCAGTCGTAGTAACTAATTAAGTCTGTCAACAAGCAGTCAGTGCCGATATAAAACAATATCAATGATTATCCCTGAACAAAAGATATATCATACAGTGTACAAAAACATTACTGATGGCTACAAACATTTCTAACGACCAATTAGCAATACTGATCCACATTTCAAAACTTGATTTGAAAAGTGAAATGATTTTAATACATGAAAAATATATTTAAAGAAATATGTGAATTATATTTTTCAAAAATCAAATAGAATTTACAATTCATTGGTTATTTTTTCCCACCCCTCTTCATCAGACTTTATGGTATAGTAATCTAAAAGAGAGATACTTATTGTATTTGCTAATTTCACGATTTAACAGGCCAGTATTAACTTGCAATAGTCGTTGTCATCTGTATGTTGTATATTCTACAGGCTTTTCTGCTAGTTATGATCCTCTCAGCTGACCATGTTGTTTCTAGAATATCCTAACACAGTTTGAATATGTTTTTCTCCCGATATTCCAGATATATATGAGACAGATTGACAAAAATAAACACTTCAGACAGAATTTTATTATTTTATTTGTAGAGAAATGTTTATAGTCAAACATGAGACTTTAAAATGTACATGTATATCTAAATTATTATCAGTAATGACTTCCCACTATCCGTGCGAAATTTCCTCAATTTATTTTCGTCCATAATTAAGATAATCTGTTAGAATAATAAGCGTTATTGTACATCTTTCATTTCCAATTTGATTTGGTAATGTTTTAGCATCCGCAATATGATGTGCCATGGTTGTATTCAATATCCATACATCAGGACAGATGGTTTTAACCTTTGAAGGGGACGCACTTTGCCTCCTCACTTCGCCAGAACACCAATGTTTGTCGATGAAACAAATGTACAACACATTGGGATAGAATGAGTCATGTAACCAGCCATTAAAACCAATCTTTGTTGCAAGAAGGGGAGGGGCAATTTGAGGGTCAAAATCACAGGAAACATGTGATGTTGTCAAATGATACTTATATCTCTATATATAGAGTCTAGAGCTTGTTAAAACATATATCAATCTTCTTTTGTTTTCTCCCACCATTTAACAACAGGTTCCTTATTATGTAATGGTCGGACTATGTCCCAAGCAACAGGCCTAAAAAGAGATGTTGGGATTTCATACTCCCTTCCAGCGTCTCGAAATGCAATTCGGATCTTATCACGAACTGATTTTGGTTCGTCCCAGTTCGTATGTGGAGTGTCAGGTGGCAGATTATGTAAAGCAAAACTTATTTCAGGTTGAAGTAGAATAAAGCAGCCTTGAGCGCCGAACGAATACCTCGAATTCGTGTCGGGATAAAAAGGAGCAAAAGTCGTTATAAAATATGTGACGTCATGAAACTGGAACACCCAACCTCTTTGATTTTTTGTTCCGATTGTATCCATACATCTGGCGCCTTTCGGATCCAAATCGGAAAGAACTTGCAGAACTCGACGTACGCTGTTAGAAAAACACTGGAAATAAAAAAGAAAGTGTGATTATTAAAACTTAGTGATTTAAGCTAAACTTGCAGTATGTACGTGTCGATGATGTTGTACATGTTGCCTGCTGTAGATATAATTTCAAAGCTGAAAGGTGGGTTTTCCTTTTTATGGGTAATATAAATTTCGCATTGGTCTTGAACCGCAACAACATTCGGTAAATATTAACAAATAGTGTACAATTACAGGTTTCCACTAATCATCTTTTCGTTTTTGTTTCATCAGGATTCACTAGTAATTTCCATAAATATATCATCTTTTCAACTTTAAAAATCTCAGTTTAGTTATATTGTATCGATAGAAGAGAGAGAGAGAGAGAGAGAGAGAGAGAGAGAGAGAGAGAGAGAGAGAGAGAGAGAGAGAGAGAGAGAGAGAGAGAGAGAGAGAGAGAGAGAGAGAGAGAGAGAGAGAGATCGAGAGAGAGAGAGAGAGAGAGATCGAGAGAGAGATCGAGAGAGAGAGAGAGAGAGAGAGAGAGAGAGAGAGAGAGAGCAACAAGGAGTTTATAATGAATTATGATAAAACATGTATAAAGCATAGACCTGAACATATACCGGAAGTGAGTTCAAACGCGTTAGGTGTAAATATTAACTTCCGGTTTGTTGGTCCCGTATGTAAATACTGACCTCCAAATCAAAGGCATACGTCTCCTGAGGTATCTCTATTAGAAATCCGTCTAAGCGATGTTGTCTACACATCATAGAAAACATCAAAAAAGTTGGAGACAACCTGCAACATTTGTAGGACATTATAAATAGTTTAATTCAATATATATGTTTATATATGAAATAAAGGTATTTCCAAAACACATAGAACATAATACATAGAAAGCTTGGATAATACTGTAGATGAAAATGTTTTCGTAAATGTAAATTCATATCAGGATATAACATATAGACCTCCTAGTACATACATACAAAAACATTAAACCGAATTTTTCTTTAACATTCTTCACTGACATCGCAACTCGTCAGTCTTATCTGTACAAGATCGAATTTATACCATACGGCATTATCTAGTGTTCCTTAATACAAGAAGATTGTCTGTTCCTATTCCACTGGCTGTCTATAGGCATACCAGTTTTGATCATTATAATCGTTTCCACGGATACTTCAAAAGTCCGCCATGTTTTTTCTGATATTTTACCAATAAAATAAATGCATTTGTACAATATTTAAGCAAAGGCGGCATGACTTTCTATGCTATTTTGAGCCTGTACAGAAGTTGTGATTACACTTGATGTATGTCATTAATTAACCCCCAACACCATCCCTCTTTCTCAGACAGAACTGGGCCAATCCCTTCTACTCCTCTGACCAGACGCACTTATCGCACCGAAAGTGATATATTCAGATGCCTTAATATAGAACTCAGTTTTTTCCGTTAAAATTGCGGTTATCTTTTACTGTCACTCTCAGAAGGTAAAACCAACAAGTTTGAATTAAATTTTTTGTTTAAACATTTGTGCATTTTTCTGTTTTGTGTCATTGACACCATTCTCCTGCGACTCTCGCTTATGCGATGACACCACACAAAAATAAAGCAAACTATCTTTTTCAAGAAAATTGTCGATCTGTATTGAATTTTATAAATTAGGAATGCATCATTTCTGTGCACTAAACAATACCAATTTGCAGTTTACAGAAGTGATGAAAGCAATTTGAGTAAGGTGAACAGGTACTTGACGTGAAATCCACTAATATAGGATCGTTAAGGATTAGTGGTGATGCGATGTCAACGGAATGCACATTTACATACCTGTGAATGTTCTCTTCTGTATCGGCCATTTGAAAAAGAAACAAAATAATATCGCAATTAAAAGCAGTAGTAATCATAAAGATGAAACTGTGAAATTGAGAGTTTTCTTTGCTCATATTGACGGCATGTCGTTATCTAGATTGTCGATTTTTGTTACTCGAAAAAATGCTAAATATAGCTGTCAAATTTACCAAGATCGAACGTATAAAGATTTCCTTCATTGGTTATGCAATTTTGCATTTTCGGGAATCAGTCAAACATAGTATTCAATCACGGATGTAGAAACAATCTCAAATATGTAGTTCGTTCAATTCTATCAAGAAAATCGACATTTTTTCGCGGCGTCCACCTGTAAGCAATTATAGATATATGACAATATTTACATAGGCTTCACTATACACATTTACTGTCAACTTTGAATGCAAATCGTATCGTCTGTTTTCGACTTTTACAACCATTCAACGATATCTGACAAAAATTAGATGGTTATTTCTGTCCGTAAAACAAAGTAAAATAGATAACTAAATTATTCGGACCTTGGGATATATCCACATATAGTATGTTCGATAACTTACCCAGACTCAGTTCTCGTGTCCATTCTTTAGATCCCCATAATTTCGATTTCTTGGCAAATATGCATTCAGTATTTTGTCTGACGACGTCAAAGTTCTCCAGACTGCTGACGTGTTCTGCGTCATACGTGACGAGTGCAGTCACTGAAGCGGCTACATCTTGTTGGAGAACTTCCGGTTTTACAACAGGATAGAGTTCGTCAACGATCTGCTTAGTGGTTAATACTTTACGTGGTGTTCTGAATTCTATTAAAGCCTTGACGATCCTCGGTATGTAAATGGAAGCTAAAAAAATATGATAAAAACGTTAAACTGACTTCAGTAGTGATCATTCTACAATTTATTTTCATGCGTCCTTTTCCACTTTATAGCTAGCATCAGTTGGTCCCACGATGTAAAATTCATGTATTTCCAGAAATTCTGCGATTCCCATAAAAAAACTTTGAATACAGAAATCGGGACTCACACGTAGATTGATCGATGCCTCGAAATATAGTAAGTAATAATTGAAAGCAGGGAACATAAAACAAGTTTATTATATACCAAAAATTATCATTTTAAGTGCAAATTCAAAAATATATCTTTTTAGTTTTAAACTAAAACTGTATCTACTGAAAATCAAGAAAGAAAAAAAGCTTTGTTGACGTATTTGTATTCTAAGGCAAGACACGTTTTTCTTGATTGTCGCGGTTGAATGGCATGCTACAAGTCAAACAAAGTATTGGAATACTATATACATATACGTACAAGTGTTATATCGGCCTAAATCTAAATCACCTTATTCGAACTTCTTTGAACTGTTACTAAATCCCAAATGTCATTTCTGACAATAATATATGTTTTAAGTACAGAAGTCATAAAAATAAAAATAGAAAATTATATTAAGCTTTGATAGGGATATATTCTCAAACGGTACATATCATCAGATAATACTGACAACGACTAGAACTTAATTACATTATGAATAAGCATAAAGTTTTTTTTTATCATTTACATCATCAGAAAATCAATAACTACATGATGTATAAATCAGAATTTATTTCTATAACGACTATTTGTAATACGCAAAGAAATATGTGACATACAGCAATAACATTCTATTTTACAGCGTTTAATCATGATGTTAGGTACATCGGTCAAATCAATGATTTGTGTGTGTTGCCCTTTGAACCTAAAAGTACACGTGTATTTATGTTTATGCAAGAAAGACAACTCTTACATATGTGAATATCACAACTGAACACAAATAATGACAAGAATCTTGCTTTAAATACTTACCAATGAAAAGAAGGAAGGTAAGAATAGCTGATAAAGTAATATGAACTGTTAAAAAAGAGTATAGGAACAGACCAGCACAGCAGACTCGGACGAATATCACTAATGTCACCACTGTTGATTCCATTCCGAATTTGTAAACACCACCGACTCACTCGTGTTTTACTGTCATACACACTTACATGTAGCAGTGTTCACTCAAAATATGGTTGAGAAATATGTACTAAACACATGAGTGAGTGTACACATGTGACGTGTTTCCGACAACGTGGATAAAGACACATACTTCTGTAAATTCTACAGTGTTTACGTTTCTACGGAATTCACTTCCGTATGCCGTAAACTAGTCATACAAGACGGTATTGTCGTAAAAGAACAATTTACCCATATATTTCGGACGTATGATTGAATAAGCGGGAAAATGAACGAAAATGATTGATTTCATTACTTTTTTATCAGCATATTTTCTGTACACATCTGCTGCATTCCACAATTCAATTTCTAGCACACACAGTTGTGTGTCTCATAAAAAATATTCAGTTGAAGTCATGATCCATGTCTTGAAAATTACTTCCAGTTTCTCTACACAAACAATGTAGGGGATAAATCTGAAACAACAATTATGAAAACGTTTATTCTAAGATTTATTTACACATACATTATCATCCTAGCCAATCAAATAATGTATATATGGTATGATTACTACTTCAATAAAATATTTTTGAAAATAAAAAAAACTAAAAATGCTGTATCTTTAAATACCCAGAATTACGATAGAATTATTTTTACTAACTTACGACTTCAAATGAGCTTTCATTTCATCTGAGAATTTATAAAACGTGTCTTCAAACCTCAGCGAGCATAAATAAAAAAGGAGACTAGTTTCATTAAATTTCATATCAAATAAAAAATACAAGAACTTTTTTTACATAACTTCAGAAAAGGTACATGTTTTAAAGTCAATATTTTGAGGAAATAATCACACGGAATAGATTCTTTTTGAACGTTTTTCAATTCATGACGTAACGTCGTTGTCCTTATTGCGTCAGAGTCTAATTCTAACTGGAGCAGCAAATGAAACATGCCCCGTGTTATGCTTCACTGATTTTATCGGTTACTTTTTCTCTAGCTGTAATACATACAAGGAATATTTTTTATCATTACTCAGGAAGATCCGAAACATCTCAAACCAGGCTATTAAAAAAACTAGGAAAAGTGTTCATTTAGGGCTTCCGAACCATATGTCGGCAAAACTTTGAAGATTGCAAACTCCTTTTTCGGTAATGCTTGATATTAATATTATTATTTCTGATATCAAATGTTAAATAGCTTTGATAAACAGCATCCCGGGTCAATATTTTTGCATGAAATGTTTGATGAAGTTCTTTTGAAGGATTTTGTATACACAGTCGAGATATTGTTTTTCGTTATAGGAATGTCATACAGAAATGTCTTCTAGATGAACGACACATCTGTAAAATAAATTTACAAATTAATAAAAGTGAAAAATAAAAAAAATCTTGTTCAAAGTATTTTTCTCCAGTCTAGTAATCGTGATCAAAGTACGTGACTTACATTTATTTATGTGTAAATATCGAATGGAATTGAGAAACACCTTTTAAGTACTCTACCTGGAGAAATGAAGATAGAGAAGATACTGCTCCTATATTAATACTCGGGATTTGCAGTTTATTTTCTGTCAAGATTTTGAGAGATGCAGGTTGGTGACTGTACTGCCCATCAGATTAAACGTAGCTGTATCGTAATTCTCTTCCACACTACACCATACACAACTTTCAGCGATATATTTTTTTCTTACCAGATAATTGTCAAAGTATATGATGTTATTAAGACATTCTTTCAATAATGAAAAGAAAGGGAAAAGAAGGCAATCCTTACTTATATTTGAAAAAAGGAATTGACACGCTCAACAAAAATACCATGTTCAATTCATAAGAATGTCACTCACTGAGTAGGTAATTACATGTAAAGTAAAAACAATAAAATACTGAAATATTGACAAAAATCGCACAAAGGACCGCGAAATATATATCGGAACCTAGTCATCGTAAGAGGCCCTATGATGACGATACAAGAACAGCAAAGATACTTTTTAATGCGATGTTCAATTGACTTTGCTGTGATCCTTCGTGCGTCGCCAGCAGAACCAGCACTTAAAGCACGAGTCGATTGAAACCTTTACCGTTGAAAAGACCAACGAGTCGTGGTGTTTAGTCTATGTCATGTTTTGCGGAGACTGGCATGCGATGGGACTAAAGAGACAAACAGTTTTGTATGCCTTCAGCGAGTTTGTGGTGTATGAAAAGGCTAGCAAAATCCACAAACTAAACCTTTGGAACTTCAGTTTGGTACCTCTCAACATGTTACAGTAAACTTCAGGATCATTTTCGATTTGGAAATGAATTGCGTTGCTGTGTTTCCAGTTGTACAATTATGCTTTTTGAAGTCGTTCAAGAATTGTTACGACTTTACTAGGAAATCCACATGGCCACTTTTATTTTTCTTTTCGAGATTGAGACAGAACATTGGTCATTTGCGAATATTCTATAAAATTCAAACGATCCTTTTTATATTTGTGAGGTTGAGACAAAACAAAGGATATATCTATTTTCATATCCTTATCACCGCATGGACTTTGATTTCCAGTAAAACGCACAAAACCAAAATTTGATAATTTAGCAATTTATTTTATATATCAGAAATAGTTAATTTCTGTTCATTTTGATACTTTTTTTAAAATACAAATTAGAAATATCTATACATCAAAATGTGGCGATATTAGCAATGCTTATGACATTTCACTGTTGAAAGGTTAACTTAATATAACTTCATATATATAATATGTGACCTTAAATGTAAAAGAGGAGCGCCAACTCCTGCAGCCAGGTATGTCAATACTGTATTCTACTGTCTTTTGCTGGTTGTTAGTGCGGTTTTTTTTTATCTATTAAGCTATTTTACTACCTTTTAGAGACCTCTGTTTACTACTAAGTATCAGCCTGAAGCCTAGAAGATGAAACTCCCCACTTATACTTATAGAATTAGCAGAATGCTGGTTCTTTGGAAAATTTTCCAATTGCAGATTTTTTTGTCTGCATAGTAAAAACATAGATGTACCGTGATTTCTTTGTGGTAGCCTTTCCCGGCTTATTCAGGCAAAGGAGTATTTTCTTGGCCTTAGAGCAAATTGTTTTCAACATCATTTCGTGTGAAATAAACAAATCTTTGATAATGATTTATGTTTTTATGTTACCTGTAACCTGGTCACATTTGAACAAAGTACTTAAGGGTATGGCCTTGAACAGATATATCAATGGATTTGCCCGTCGTCCGTCCGTGTCGGTATTTTATGAAATCCTCAACATTTCTGACCTATATTTACATTATAACATCACAAAATTCTTCGTCCTCAATCAGTTCAGATGCCAAAGGTCACAACTGACCACTATTGAAATAAAAAAGACTTCTATTGTATGTACAAAGTATTGAAATAGCGTGGTGATATACTGTACAATATCCATGTATCTACGAGCCTTTTCTTCCTTTGATACATACTGAAATGAAACTAGTCAAACGACAGCTAAATAATACAGATTTGACTTCAACATATGAAATTAATGATATTTTGTTATTGTAAATATCATTTTTACAATACATGAGAGTAGCGTTACAATTTGAGTATTTGTAATGCGTACATTGATATTTTGCATGTATGGAGTAAACATATTTTGGAAAAGCATATATTCAAATTTGAAATCAGAAGTAAATAAAAAAACTCTAAAAACAAACAAGAAAACAAACAAATGTATTTAAATTCTTTTGAGTTATTGTGAATTTAAATAGGTTTAGTTCTATCAGGTCTATAAATAAGTTTACAAAATATAGATAACAAAACACAAAAGGAAAGCGACTGTGATTGCAATGAGAAGATAAGATGTTTACTTTTTAAAGTGAAATAAAGCACAACCCCGAAATCAAAATCTTTTTTTGAAATAAAAGAAATATCAGACATCGAAAATTTGAATTTTTTATTTTATTTCAGATGAAGATTTCAAGGAAAGCCTATCAGTAAAAAACATTGGTAAGCGCGAACATTTCTGATTCAGATAGATTCACTGTAATAGGAGAAAAATCACATCACGGAATTTTCAGAAAGTATTTGCGTTAATGCTATAGCATATACGTCCAGGTCATACTAACTTGTTATATTATTTTTTAAACGAAATAATTTGAAAATTAAATTAAAAAGGGAAAGGGATTCACAAGTTTAACATTCTACACCCACGGAGGTATGACGTCATCTTGCTTGATTTGATATCAAAAGTAATTTCAATTGGCGTGTGTGTCAAAAAGAAAGGTGATAATGAATCCATGGCTATTTTTGATGATGTAAAACAATAAATTTTTATTTTTAGTCATTCTGTATTCCCGTATACTGAATTCCTGCTAATGAAATCATGTCACAAGTTAGATCACCTAAAAGCATTTCGTAATATTCATCTTTATTTTTAATAAAGACATAATATACTGTACTTGTTAATAGATATTATGAAGATATAGAGATTACGCAACGTGCAAACCAATAAAACAATTAACACACGAAGCTTGTTTTCGACAGTTCAAGAGAACATGACATGCGTTCTGTCAACAGGCATACTATCAGACATCTTTACCAATGTCATAGAAAAGGACAACTTCATCTGTGTAACATAATAATATCAGAACTTCAATATCAAAATAATTCAATATCGAAACAATATGCAGTCGACAGGATTATTTTTATCCCTCGAATATCTTAACATTATCTTTTTTACACGTTTAAGTGTCATACTACTACGACAAGTTCAACGTTCAACACCACCCCGGTGACCATGCTCCGCCGTGAAGTTTTGGACTGCTGAAAGGGTTGGGTAAAGGATAGTTCGCCGGTACCATTGTGTCATGGTAGTATTTTAGTCTTGCGGCTAGCTTGCTAACAATATCTGGTTCCTTAGAAGACAGGTCGTTATGCTCTGTCGGATCGTCTGCAAAAACAGTTATATAGAAAAAAATGAGATCTTCATCTTTCAACGAAAGGATGGAGTTCTTGAATCTGGAAATATAATCTCCCTTACCAAAATTGATGTAAGCTTTACAACGTAATCCGCTATTTTGCCATTCAATAATAATTATGACGCTTCATAATTTGTTATATGCAAGATCGTATATATATATTTACATAAATACCAACCTTTTAAATTGTAAAGTTGATATCTGTACCCTTGACAACTTGGTTGCTGGCCATTTAACACTGTCAAAATGCATTACTGTATATGATAACTATCAAAATATTTTTTTTAAAATGCCGCAATCATTTTATTATATGAAGTCCGTATACTTTTATATTCAGTTTCTTATTCAAAGTCTGGATAGCCTAAGCATGAACCACATTCACCTTTCAGGTTATAAAGCTGATATTTGCTCGCCAGGTTTCGTTCGAACTGCTCGGCATCGATTTCGGATATGCTATAGTCGCTCTCCTCTGTCTGCGGTTTGTACCAATCAGGGTAGAGGCCTGGGTATCCGTCAATCAGCTTGTAATTTCCCACTCTAACAAACCATGACAAGTATGCACGTGTATATAAAGGCGGGGTTTAAAAATGGCCTGAGGTGCAAATACGACGGTTTGTAGGTGGCATTGGTAGCTTCTGTAGTCGTACATTTACAAACAGGCATTTAAGTCCAAACATATACATACGCATGAATAAAAACGCCCTTTTTGTGCCAAAAATGAAAAAAAAAATAACATCAATGAAATAGTTGAAGTTGTGTTTTGAAAAAAAACAACTGTTACTTGAAGCGGTCGTGAGATGACTCAACTACCATCTTGATTTACTTATTGATCTATCAAGGTTAGCTTGCAAGTCGCCATGTTGAGTGTGTCAAGGTTTGAGATAAGACGGCATGTTTGTTGTCAAACTACGTGATTCCAAATCTGGCAAAACACCCCTAAACCCTCTATTAACAACGACGTAGTCATCTTTTATCAGCCAGGAGAGACTATTAATGATGGCTTTAATAATCTTCGCATCATCATCGTTCGTCTATGTCCAGAATGTAACCATCAAGCAAGACTATGCTCATGAAATGCTTCTCTGAAGCTGATGATCAGAAATTTTAGGAATAAAGCAAGTATGGCAGTCGCCCGCTAGCCAGTAAATGCTTATGAAAATAATGTTGTGCTCCAGAGTATTTTCTACAAAGGAACAATGGTTGTTTCTAACGCTTTTGCTATGAAATGAAATATTTTGGATATACTGGATATTGACACTGTTTCCATATGTTAATCTTAAGTGTATGCTGTTGGTTTGGAGTGTAAATACCAGTGCCAATAGAGAAAGAACAATCAGAAAGAATATTTAGAAATTGTGTCCTCGTCCAACCAGTCAAGGCTTTACAGGCTGGATTGTACCTGGGAAGCAAATATTTCATTTCATCAGTGCAGATTTAAACGATAAGGATAACATCTTTCCCTATCAGATGATGTGAACTAATACGTGAGGACGAATGACACTACAGCTTTTGATGAAAGATGAGTTGGTGTTTTGCGCGCTTGGGCAATATGGTCTAGTTTTGATTGAAACTTTACATACATAGTGTGCATTTTGCTTGGGAAGACTAATGATACTTAAAAGAACTTAGCACACATACCAATCTCTTGATCATTAGTTAAGTTATTGCCATCTGCTTTCAAAGCATCAAACAACTAATTGTTTTGGGGAAGTCTTATATTGCTAGCAGATTTCTTGGTTTTAATGTCTCTCCTAAAGACACCATTACAACATGCACATACACATCTACCTCTCATTGTGAGAATGGTACTGTATTAGGCGTTTACGGTCTCCGTCTAAGTAGAAAATGTAGAAAATAATGTCAAAAAATAATTGGTAATATTGGGGTATATGGGGTAAATAAAATATTCTTAGAAGATTTGTATAGTGACATTCGATACAATGAAACATTGTATTTAACGTCCTAATTATAATTGACCGATATAGTTATTCAAGGAGATGTCGGCATTACTTGTATAAATGCTAGGGGTTGTTATATATCAGGAAAGGCACACGTGTACATGGAGGTTTGGAGTGTAACAGGGTGGTCTCCTATGTCCACTATCGTTCAAGAAGTCGTTGGGGATATAAAAAAATCAAAGCCAAAAATCAACACTTTGCTCCAATGGTGACGTTTCGATCTTTGGGCAGGGTTAGGGTAAGAGATAAAGCTATCGATATGCTAAATAATTTTGAATGGACTGAATACAGAAGACATTAAAAATGTCATTTGTGCACAACAAGTTGACGTTTTTCTCACGAACTGCTTGAAAATCACTAATATTGATGGTATACTTATTGTTTTAGTATTTTGTTATTTAATTTATAGGTCGAACTTTCCTATTCCATTAAAATAATCAAATATTTTCCCTCTGTTTTGTGACCATCGGTGTTCGTAGTTATCTAATTATGTAATAATTTAATTAGGCTAGTGCGTTATTGATTAAATTGGATAAAGCCAAGGGAACCAACTTTGATGGCACAAAGCAATGTATAGGTGAATGGTCCAGAAGGGTGAAATATTTACAGGCCGATCTCTATGTGAAATTAGCACATTTTCATGTTTTTACCACTGAACGCAAAAAGAGCGTTTTCTTCGAGGAGCAATAGGTTCTTCATTAATTATATTTTCATGGTATATTTTCCTCTGTCTTATTTTACCCTCGTAAAAGTAGAAAAAATAGAACAAGAAAATTTTTAATATTGGCAGTATCATTTCTCACCTTATTGCCGCATGTCCCTCCTCATATGGAAATAAGTCGTCAATATTATACACTAGTTCTGTCCTAGGCGACGTGGAGAGCTGACTCAGGGCGGGCCACATGTTCACACCGTCTCCTTTATAGCCCGCTAAAATTAAAAAAAACGACTTTGATAAATCTATTGATACAATAAAAGACAATCAGCTTTCAAAAATATTTAATTTCCTACTTAATTTTCTTCAATTATTGATTTTTATATCCAAAAATTTTATATTGTGAAAATAGTCTATATTTTCGTCATTTTTTCCCGTTTTTCTCTGATATCGTTTTTTCTGTAATCAATTATACGAACTGTTTACAGGAAACGCATATTGCAATATACAACGCACAGCACGTGCTCCTTTAAATGCTATCGACGTAGAATATGTATCAGGGATAATAATGCTTTAAATTAAAAACCTTTCCTTTGTTTACTTAGTATTTAATCTTTGAATTATGAAACTAAATTGATCTTGTCAATATTTTTGGAAACGTTATTTCAAATGATTTCTTAGACATAATCAAATGATAATTATTTGTATTAATGTTATCGCAAGATCAGTCACTTGATATTTTCCTTGATCTCTTGGAATTGTTGTAGCATAATTCTGCCGTATCGTGATTAATGCCACATTCCATCGTACTTACCCGGAGGTGAACTCCCTCCTCCAACTGATACCAGAGTAGGTAGCCAGTCAACTGCATGCATCAAACTAGTGTTAGAGAGAACGCGAATAAAACACATCAGTATTAACAGAAAATTACCAATATCAACCGAGTGAATATGCAATTGTTGACCTCTTATATGTTAAGGACTTGTCAACCTTCGAAATGTGATTTTCCCCCTCGACCACTAGGCATTTAAGACGCCTAGATTATAACTCAAGATAAGTTTCAAACTAAAAAGAAGTTATTCTAGGCGTAGTTATCAATTTGCAACGATAACCTCGTGTCATAGGAATTCCCTGTTACTAATTTTAGACTGGGTATCAATTTAGGATGATAATTTCCAGTGCAAAAATTCTCAGTTTCAGGCATTTTGTCAAAACCTAATGAAGTCTTCTTGCCCAATCTCAGAGATCGGATTTTCTCAGTCACACAACAAAAATATTCCCACATGATTGCCTTGATATTCAGTGAATATATCCATGCTATATTTCTGCATGACTTGAAGATGTACGTAGTGTTACGTAAAAAAGTTCGTTTCTTCCTGAATAATCGATACTGTGATAAAAATAATCCTAAATTCGTTTCCATTTGATATCAGAATAATGCAACTCGTCAGTTTTTTTTTTCATTTTTATCTCGCCGAAATGAAAAAAATCCTTAAACTCGTTTTCTCCACCAAATACGGAAACTCGTACATATCAGTAGACTATCAGACAAGATGAAACTTTAAGAACAAATGTTTAAAACAAAAATGAAAAAAATATTTCGTGTACGATTTTAGATCTTGTCGTAAATGTCTGTTACATATACATTTAAACATACCCGTCGAACCGTTTGCCAGTGACGTTTAATCCTGGCCCTCGTACAAACCCTGCTGCTCTAGTACCGCCCTCGTATATCGTAAACTTGGCTCCTCTTAGTGGGTAGTTGTTTCCATAGTATAGTGGCCATCCACCATTCTGAAGTGAAACATTTTTTCTGAGTTGAATATTGATAAATAATAAGATTGATATGATTATAACATTGAAAATTCATGAAATTAATCATTTTTCCAAACACAGCATCCATCTCACGAAAAAATCCACAACTTTGTACTTCCTTCCTTCGTTCCTTCTTCCTTCCTTACTTTTTTCTTTCTTTTTTTTTCTTTGATGGATATATATTTTTAACGTTTTGAAATCATATCATATTTGAAAATTCTGCAATTTAATGACTCGTACACTTGTACAGCATCCCCCCACCCCGTCTATAATTTTCTTGTAATTTCTTTCAAGCAATTATGGATTTCTCAGTAGCCCTAGAGTTTAAACTTTGCAGTCTCTGAGTATCACAAATAAGTCTCACAATGATTAGGATCTATTTACGTCTTATTAGCAACTTTACTTATATAAGGATGACTACGTGTGTATGCGTGGGAGAATGTGATATGTTTGTGAGACACCCTTTTGAGCGCGCGAAGCAGATGTCAATCTTATAATGTTAATATTGTTGGGGCAACCAGCGGTCACATATGTTGACAAATGACAAACTGATTGATCAGGGTAAAATGAAAGGCCTTGAAAAGTGTTGATACAGATAAGATCTGTCCAAAATTAAGAATCCTCTTATGAATCAATCATAATGATAATATATACAGCTTTTTATGTTCATCATTCGGTTCTTCTTGATAATGAATCAGTACAGAAAGGCGTCATTCACATGTGTGTCAGTAGTCGACCCGTCCATGGTTGAAAAAAAAATTAAAAAATACTTTATAGTATATTTCTTAATATTCTATTTCAATATTGAATTAGATAAAACATGGCCAAGCAATTAATTAAACGAAAACTTACGTCAGCAGTAAACACAAATAGAGTATCGTCCATCATGCCCTTCTGTGCTAATTTGTTCGTAATGTTTCCCACTGCTTCGTCCAGAGCTGTGACCATACCTGTATGAATACAATTCTCTGAAGAGTTTAAGTGCTGAACAAAATATGTAGACGTAGACCGTTTTACCCCTTTCCTCATGAGGAGCTGCATGTTGCCTGTTCACATAATAACAACAAATTATCGGTTTATGTTACTGTAAACATATTCATTTTTGCGGGAGATTTATTTTCGTTGACTTTCAGTGTATACTTAGTACATGAATTCATATGTCCGCGAGCTGTTATAATTGCTATTAGAATTAGTACAAATATATTTATGAGGCTATATTTGTCCATGAAGTCAAATGTCGATAAAATAGTGATTTTCATTTAAAAAAAAAAAGGTTTTTAGGAGGTAACCAGAGTAACTGGGAAAACCCCTTGTGGTCATGGAATCGAACCCCGAACGTCTCGATGAAAGGTGAGTTTGTTACCACTGCACCACCCACCACCGTAAAATGAAGAATTACGGGTCAGAAAACCAGTAACTTACCCGATTCTTCTCAAATAAAATGATAATATTTATCTCTACATTATTTCATGTAAGAAAAGAAAACAATACAAAATTCTATAGATTGTACAAAATTTCACATGAATTTAGAGTGCAAAAGTATAGCGCTAACCGATGAATTTAACTTCATTCGTCCTTCCAAGACTCCTCTGTGATGCTAAGGGTCTAGGAGGCGACTGAGGAAAATCCAAAGTGGTCGATTAGGACGTCCCTTAGCCTTATAATTAAATAAATTATGCAGCTTGATAATATTTGATAATTTTAGAAGGACGTCATGCTTATATGTGTATTAATGTACATATTCTGAACCACAATTCGAATGAATTTTTAAAAAGTGGCATGAGATTAAGGCAAACATTGGGGACTTAAAAGTTCACCAGCAGTGGTTTCCACCTGCAAATTCGAAGATTTTACAAAAGACACAAAGCAAAATAGCATTTTAATTATAATTCCAGAGTAAGATATACAAGGTTAGTAAATGATATTCTATTCAAAGATTTTAATTAATATCGATAAGTTTGTTGACAATTTTTTTCTTAGTACTGTGAGCATTGTTGTCAGAGAGAGAAGTAAATTTATATATGTATTTGATATGTCTGAAAAGGTTTAATTTTTGTAAGCCTTGCCAAGCAAAAAGTAAAACGTCGCGACTCATATGACTCAGAAACGTTTTAAAGTAAAAATATAGAGGACAATAGGAATCGGAGGCAATCATATCGTTGAGCCATTTTCAATTCATGACGTTACGCCAATACCAATATTATGACATCTTAAACGAATTTCTGATAGGCGCAGGCAATGTGAAAACATCCCAGGGTTTATTACACTAGTGATAAAAAATGTTACACGAGTGAATTCACTTGATATCAGGCTGCTTATGTAAATGTAGAAAATGACTTGCTGATGTTGTGATGATGCCCTTAATATGTTATGATAAGTAATTGTTATGAAAATTGAATCTTCAGCTAACTTAGAAACAAGTTTTGAATTATACCATACATCAATGAAAATTATGGGGACATTTTACGGTCGTCATAGTAAACTCAATGAGAAATATTGTATTTCTTTCTGCTATACGAAGTTCGTGGTGTTTGGTGCTCATTGTTTATTAGTTCCGTTGTTGTTTTCATTTTAGAAGGTGACATTACTTACCTAAATTGACCAATATTTATATGGCGGATGTAGTCTATGAAGCAGAAGACGCTTACTCTTCCGGAACGCCTGACAAAGCTCCCTTGGTTACCGTGCACAGCAGAGCACGTTCTCAGAAAGTTTGATGAATACAAATTTTGAGTACGTTCTCATCGGGGTGCAGACTTGAGTATGAGCACAAAAGTGCAAGAGTCTCCACTTTCGTTCATATGCCGTCCTAGTTTTATTGAATTTGTGTTTAAGTATAATGGTCTCATGTTGATACTTTCTTGTTGTTTTAATACCTTTCCAATGATGTAAAGATTGTATGATTCAGTTTCACTTGATGTTTAACTAACACTGTATCTTATTCTAAATAATAAGCTGCTATTTATTGATGTATCTGTTGAACAATGATTGACAAAGGGCAATAATTTTATAATAGATATATTTCACCTTTACTGCTATGAAATGATTAAAACATGAATGACAATATGAACACAATATCAACAAGTTTAAGCCATGATGGTACGTTTACATCTTACCTGAAAATTTACGCCGACCTTCATTCTGAATATCGGGATACATATCCTCGAATTTCTTGGGCACCTGAATCAAAATCAACCACAAAGCAAAATCCAATTATCTTATATAATTATAAAACATTTTACTGTGTATCCATCTAATATAAGTCATGTTTAACTTAGCAACAGAAATATATGAATAAATTATCTTTAATACTTCTCTCCTGTTTTTATTTGAGTGAATATTTATTGAAAGGTAAATTTCACTTATTTCCGCTTAATATGACATTTAATCCTTAACACTGTTAAAAAAGCCCAACTAAAACAGTAATTTTCATTGATGTTTTGGACCCGCTGTTCAATACAATACAAGAGCCTTATATGCTGTCATGGTTGTTATTTTCTACTTTTCATATTTGTTTTGGAGGTCGATTGAAATTAGGAAAAAGTTTATAAAAGAATGAAAATAATAGAGCCTATTTTACAAAACGAACATATTTGTTTTTTACTTTTGCGAGATATTCAACCTTTTTACTACAAGCTTTAGTCAAACTATGTATACGCAAGAAAAAATATTCATAAATGACAACCATTATCGTTGATTACCAGGAAGCTTTACGATCAACATAATGATCTCACTAGGACACAATCTTTTTGCACGATATGAAGGAAATCATGTTTGATACTCTTTAGTGTAATGCTTCCGTTGTTGTTAACATTGCTCTCAGTTGAGAACGTGATATTCCTTACTTGGATTGACTACGTTTTACATGGTGGGTGTCGTTGATGAATCAGACGATACTGAACACTTTCGAAACACAGGGTCTTATTCTTCTTGAACTTTTTCAGAAGTCTCCTTGTAAATCAACTAATTTTAGTTTGCATTTCCAATTAGATGTCAGTATTTTGTTTCATGCTTTAAAAACTCTGATTAGCAATTAAAACACTGTTTCCTTACCTCTATTGGGTCATGAACGTTTTGAAATGCCATATATAAGAATAAAGGTTGGCTGGCATTGTGTTTCAGGATGATATCAGCGGCTGCTTTGTCGTATGAATACTATAACACAGAAGTATCAGTAGAGATAAATCACTATGAAACATCACCTGTTGACACATGAGCAATGATAAAGGCGTTTTGAACAGTATTCTGAAATTCAATTTATTGTAAAAAATATCGTTTTAAAGGCGCTTAAATTGTAATGAATCGAAAAAGCAAAGCAGTGCAGCAAACCCGAGATAAACAAAACCCGATCAGTATATATATCTACCTCTCATAATGAATAATTTCAAAACTTGTGTGTATGAAAAGGACAAATGTGAATGTACATGCACAAGTGGTATAGGTAGCATTGAAAATTATCATTTTGTTATGCACACTAACTAGGGTAACCATATAAATATTATATGGAAGTATTGATTTTAAACAAATTTTATCTATCTGCTTATTATTTTGCACAGAAAATAATGAATATTTCATTTCTTTATTATTTTGCACAGACGTTAATAAAAATCTTATTTATTTATTCATCTATTATATAGTACAGAAAATAATAAACTGCTTGTGATAAAATATACACTTCCTGACATGATCTATTTTATACTTACAAGGGAATATGTTCCATTAAATTCTGTAGCGAGGCGTTCATTTTGTCTTAAATCATAGCCACCTTCTGTAAATCATTTTTTATGAAAAACAAGCTAATAATAAGTTAATAACTGATAGATGACGTACTTTCCTAAACTGCCGTAAAATACATCGTTATTTTATTAAAAATACCAATTATTATACTCTTATTACACGATTTTATATGTACACAAAATGTTGAAATTGGTATACATAGATAATCTTTTTTCTAAAAATGACAAACATTTTGCTCCGCGAAAATACGTGATTTCACAGTTATTCGCAGTGTTAAAAATTGTATCAAAAACATATCGCCATTCTCTTTGTTAATATATTCTTTAAAATGCTTTTGGTCGTTACCCCAATCATGAGTGTAATAATCCTCTTGCGCATTGTAGTAACCAAAAAAGGAATCGAACCCACGATGTGTCGGAGTGCACTCCCATTTACAGAACCCTAGATGCCACCTGAAACATAAATGGATACGAATTATCTTCATAAGTAACTCAAAGATCCCTTCCATATGTTGATAAACCGTTCTATACTAGCATGATTTTCATTTGAAAATAATGTCATTTTTTTTTATATTTTCGTGTGCATTCATTCAAAATCATATTTTAAACATCAAGTGAAATACTTTTTGTTTGCCTTCAATGGAAACAAGAAAAAATATCGAACAGTATCTTAATTCAAACACAAATTTGATACAACTGCAACATATGGACAACAGAAAGATGTATACAAAACGTTCACCGAAAATATGACAAAGTGTTCTCCCGGCTCCATCGCCGATACCCATCATTCGAAGAAGATAATGCCACGTTCTCAAACATAACACATCCCTATAGTATCAAATCTACATATTTCGAAAACGTGTTGTGAATCTCTTTTTGCTGTCAACATCTTTCACCGAAATAATCACGGCAATAAAGAAGAGCAGGAGATATATCCTGACCGAAATATCCTCATATCATGGTCAAAAGTTCAGGAAAATATTTTAACATGATATTATCATGAACTAATATCTTGACTTCAATAAATTGCTTGCAGCTGTTGTTACATTAACGTTTGCCTTCAATTTTACACCACTGAGAAACATTCTTATATCCCCTTACATGTTCCAAACTCGTTGGTTGGTCATTTGTTTTCATTGTATATTGCATATATTATGTTTCATAGCAAGATAACTTGATATTATATCCGGATTTCTTTTATCAACAGTGATGTATATATATGTAGATGAAATGATATATATTCAGTTTACAGCGGAACCTCGTTATCGAGAATTTGTATAACTCGAAAAACCCCTTTGATTCGAATATTTCGTCTGTTCCGGCCAAACATTTCATTAAACATTCGATCTCACTTAAATCGAATATTCAATTATTCCACTGTATTAATTATTTTAAATAAATTACCACTTACTTTCCCACCATATGGGTAGCATACCCTAGCTCTTTCAAGTACTTTGGGAGGAACTGCATATTCAGAGGAGAGCATACGGCCTGTCCCGGCATGATAACACGGTGCTGGAAGATAGATTATATTAATCTAGTGTGTATGTGAGATTAAGATGGTTTCTTTCTTTTGCTATACTTTTATGTTTACAGTACATTATCAGAGAAATCAATAAATTAGATTTCGAAATTTCTAATCAGTAGTAATAAAGGTAAACAATTACAAATTGTAATTGTAATGGAGGCGGCAGTTAATGTGATGATGATGTGGTAATCGTTAATAGTGTAAGGGCATGTGTTGCTGTTATAATTGAATTTGTGTTTGTAATAATGAAAGTGTTGCTTGTATTTGTGGTGATGGCGATGATGGGTTGTGTGTGTGGTGATGGCGGTGATGGTTGTGTTTGTGGTGATGGCGATGTTGGTTGTGTTTGTGGTGATGGTGGTAAAGGTTGTGTTTGTGGTGATTGCGAAGTTGCTTGTGTTTGTGGTAATGGCGGCGTTGCTTGTGTTTGTGGTGATGGAGGTGTTGGTTGTGTTTGTGGTGATGGCGGTGAAGGTTTTTGTTTGTGATGATGGAGGTGTTGCTTGTGTTTGTGGTGATGGAGGTGTTGCTTGTGTTTGTGGTGATGGCGATGTTGGTTATGTTTGTGGTGATGGCGGTGTTGGTTGTCTTTGTGGTGATGGAGGTGTTGCTTGTGTTGGTGGCGGTGCTGGTTGTCTTTGTGGTGATGGAGGTGTTGGTTAGGTTTATGATGATGGCGGTGTTAGTTGTGTTGGTGATCGTAGTGTTGGTAGCGTAGTATTGAATCTGACAGTGACGGTACTGATCACCATGATGGTGTACACGGATATGACTATAAACATGACGGTAACATCTTCAAACTACAATATATTACCGACAATAAACACTCTTCTGTGTATATCTAAATGTTGTATGACTGGAGGAATAGTTCCTCGTTATACAAATATGAATTATCATACCTGAAGGCCTGCATGAAATGGATAGTAGCCGGTCATAAAGGAATGGCGAGATCTGTAACAAATTTAGTAAAAACCATAAAGGAATATTTAACAATATGATATGTTACAAAAATATTATAATATTAGATATATGTCAAGGTGAAAACTTTTTTGTAAAATTTCCTAGTATAATGCAGTAAGGTTTAATGTTGAACAGAACACGTTCTATGTCAGATGTTCAAATTAGTGACACTGTAGGTTGAAATGAAATTTTATATACGTACGGACTACAGAGTGGCTGGACATAGGACTGATTCAGTATAACGCCTTCCCCTGCTAGTTTATCAATGTGCGGTGTTATCATATGCGGATTGTTAAAACCAACATCATTCCAACCTGTGGTAGAAAAGAAGAAAAAGACGTTCCCATTGAGTTTGTGTGTGTCCTTTTCATGCATGACAATAAAGAATAAGAAAGGGTAGGCATCCCCTGTTTCATCGACAACACTAGCAAAGGTTTATCCAACATACAATATACCTATATGTAACAACGGAACGGTCATGCATACTAACGATAATCGGACACAACCTAATCTGAAATCGCTCACGAAGATAAGAACACCAATCTGAAGATGGAAGACAATATTCAGTAAAACGCTACCAGATTATTGATCCTTTGACCAAACCTGCTGAAAATGAGTAATCCCCAACGAAACATGCACAATATACATAATGATGGTATACAACTTTGTTCAGAAATGGTCACTTTGAATTATGTGTTTATTACATTGTAGATATGACGTATAATTCCTGGCTTTCCAAAGACTATAAGTAAAAGAAATTCTAACTTTTTTGCAGTTTGTAGCATTATACATCTTAGTGGTCTTGTTATTGAATCAAGCCTATTACAAGGTATTGAGTTTCACAAAATACATAACGATAATCGACTTGGTAATAATTTCATTACAAATCATCATTTATATTAGAATTTTATGAAGAGAGAATGGCGCAGTTTCTGATTTGCATACTAAGTTTATGACATCTATATTTCGACTGTGTTATATATATGGTGTAATAACACAACATCTGTATCTTTGTAAACAAATTTATGAAACCTAAGGTTTGTCACACTAGGATAACCTTATCTATCACCATCATAAACATTATGTTTGGTTGTTATCAAATCATATTTACCCAGATCATCAGCCACGATGAAAACAATGTGTGGTGGTTTAGAATTTACTGCCGAAATAATTCCCATCAGCAGGAGCCATCGTGTAAGGAACTCCGCCATCACTAACCTGTCAGTTAAGGGGTAGACAAATACATGTAGGTAGTATAACATCTATCTCAAGATCAGTTCTGATAACGTATATATAGTGACACGAGAGTCACAGCTTTTGACCCGGTTGGATACAGGTTATAGCTTATGGTTACAGGTGTTCGCCAAACGCTTTGGTAAAATATGATTAATTGAAAAGACAGTTTTTGTTTTTGTTGTGAAGGGTCAAATGCTGTCTTGTATCTTAAAATATTTGATAAACAATTTTCTTACCATTTAGATTAAGATTTTACGGTAGAATACATCAGAGATCTATTTTTCTCGCATCCACAGCTATATTTTCGCAGGTCTAAACCTCGAAATCACTAAAGACTTCTTCCACGCTTGAGGGCAAAACGGCTGCACTATGTAGTTTGTTAAAATGAGTACACTGCATGGATCATTCCAACTCTGCCAACTTGAAAGGAAGGTGTTTATATAGGGAATCCTTTGAAGCTAAGGTTATAATCTGTTTCAACTGAGAATGTCAACTTATTTTGTATATAGGATACTTACATATCAATAGTGAAATAGATCAAGTTTCCATTTGTTTTAATTAATTGTAACACAATTTTAGCATATTAAAGTATCATAAAATAGCTATAAAATATTAATATTTAATATTATTATTCATTATTTAATTATTATCATATGAGATTATGTTTAATTAATAAATAGAATTCATTAAGTCACATTGATATACTGATGTAGCAATTAAATTGAATTTAAATTTATGCATGTAATAGTGAATCAATATGTGCATTTTAACACTAAAATGAAGCTGAATTAGCACTGACCCGTTTATCTATAACAATACATTTTCCACTTTATCTAGATAATATGTCCTTTTGCAACCTTTTATAGGCAATTACAAGATAAGTCTCTTCTAGAAAACACAAAACACTCTAATCCAAGATGGAGAATCTCGGATGCTGAATCAGCATAGCTCATCAGGTCAATCGTCCCAGTCTGATAACGGTCCATCAAGGTGGCCAGGCGTCTGTCAATGTTGGCGTATTTCTTCTTCCAAGGTTGAATAGTGCCTCATGCATCTCTCTTAATCCGGCTGATAACATTCATGTTCTGTATGTCCTTATGCGTCTGGATAATGGTGTAGATGTTGGGGTGGGCATGCAGTACCTTCTCCTTCAGTTTACCGCAAAATCGACGAAGGCTGTAGTGGGTCAGAATGGAATCTGGAAGTGTATCATGTGATCCTGTAGTAGCGTGAAGAAACGGTTGTAGATAACCTGGCTCTTTCCGGGAAGTACTGCATATACAACTGGGGTCATGATGCCTTCTGTACATGGATGCTGTAAATCTGGTGAAACATGGTTGGACAGGTGTAAAATGTGCAATCATAGAAGAATGTGCTAGATGCTGCAAGTTCAGCCAGGTTTTCTGATGTAGCGAATGCGATCATCCTGTTGTTCTGTTCACCGTCGTCAAAGAGGAGAATTGGTTCGCCTGTAGATGTTTCTGCCCATCTTCCATCCAAGGGGATGGCCGCCAAAGTATTTGGTAGTGGAGGAGTCTGCTTACGGCGAGCACGGTAGAGAGATAATTTGGCTGTGTAGAATGTTGGCAGTCGCTGGACCACGGCCTTTGAAGTGTCATCACAGTCGTTGTCTCAGAGTTGGTTGAGCTCCTCCTTAAAGATGGACGGAATGGGTAGGAAAGATTCTACGCATTTGTTGGTGATCTGGTTCATGATCTGTTTGGCTACAACACTGGCTGGGTCTGAGGTGTGGTTGTGTTGATTTCTTCCAGAGTTAGCTGGTATGTTTTCTACTGTCGAGAGGGATGCTGAACAGCCTGAGGTCGAACACCTCCAGAATGTCCTGTTGCCGTTCCTTCAAATCTGTCTGTAGATGAAACCCATTATGCGAAAGGTTCTGTCGGCCTCTTTTGTTGGTGATGAACTTAACGTTGATCTGAGCGTTAGCCATCCAGTACTTGTACCAAACAACACAGATAATAATATCACTCAAATTAAACACACTTAACACTAAGCTGAAAACGTACAAGATTAAATAACATATATGACAAAAGTTAAGTAATGAATCAAGCAATAAAGCAATAAGAAACTGATGCTACAAAATGCAGATTTAAATATAATTCTCCAAAATGTACTGGGCTTTTATACATTTCCCAGTGAACAGCATGGGATTAGAACAGTAGATAACAAATATATATTCCTTTATTTTACAGTTATTAACAGTTCTCAGAACTTGATTATATGATTTACCTGTACAATTCTGCACCAGACTATAACTCACTATCATCACAACTGACCTCCTATGTAAACATGTTGTCATAGGCAGAGTTGATGTTCAGGGAAGACCCCAACTGCATCTATCATTAACTGATTTCAAGTTATTCATGCCTTTATTACGATCCTTAGAAATAGTCTTTAAGCATTCATTTTTATACACAATCATTCCTTCATGGTTATTTTGAAATCACTTGTTATCTTCATTTTAAACCAAAGCTCAAATAATTGGCAGTTTGTTTTGAAATCCCGTTCACTTATCTTCTATGTTGTGGTTTCCATATTGGCATTGACTATGTAAAGATATATTTCAAAGATGAGGTCCATGGGCCCTGTATCGCTCACCTTCTTTACATATATTTAGTTGAAAATGCTTTAACCAAATTAAAAGTAAAGAAATTCTGAAGAATTATATCTTTATTCCCATTGCCCATTAGAGATCAAGGAAACCATTTACACAAATTCCACTTTTTGGTGCCTAAAACCACAAGGGGCCAAAAAACGCACAATGGATACAAAATGGGATTTCCTTCTCTCTAGGGGTGTTCAAACCAAACTGGGACAGAATCTTGACATTCTTACAGAAGAAGAAGACTTTTACAGAATTGAGACCCATCGTTTTCACAAAATGAGTTCCCTTTACGTAAGAATATTTCAGACCAAATTTGAACAAGCATTCCTAAAGAAGAATTTTTTTGTAAATGTTCAATTTCCCACTTTGGATATGGCTGCTCAGGCCCCAGGGTGTCAAACTCACCATTTACAAAATAAATGAGTAAATAAAATAATAATGTGTCTTCCCTCGAGGATGCTTCAGACTGATTTTGTCTAAATCCTTTCGATCATCCATGACTAGTATTAAACTTTAATCCTGAAAGATTCATAGCTGTGTTTATGAAGGGTTTGATATATTTTATCTTGTGTTAATATAATTCATAACTTATTTCTGTCATTTATTCATCTAAATCAGGTAACTGATCCTTAGTATGCTTAAAGGGGATCAATATTTTCTATGTGTTTGATCAAGAGCCATATTTGAAGGCCAAAGGAAAAAAATAATTGGTCACTGTGGCCTACTTCTGGTTATCATAACACAGTATAAACATACTTGAAGATGCCATATGGAATAGTTTGGGTTGGTTTGTTTGCCGAGTTTATCCCCACATCCCATCCCCTCCCACCAACAAAAAAAAAAAAACCAAAAAAACCAGAATCATTTTCAGGTGGGGCTCCCTTTTTTTAGCTGGTGACTTTTTCACTAAACAAAATAAGGGAGGCCCATTACATATCATCCAGAGCAATTAGGACACAACCACCACAGCACAGACCTGTTCCTTTCCCTGTGTCCTGGATCTCTGATTTTCATGACAGTTTGCATAGGAAAATGTTCTATAGGCCTGCGTTATTATGACTCTAAATAATAAACTTCAACTGTCAAAATCCAAGATGGTTGCCTGTCGATCATTTCAATTTTCTGATAGTTTCCAAACAGAACAAATCAGAACTTATTACAATGGACGAAGAGGAACATATACAATGATATGAAATCTAAGAAAAGTTCAGGAAGTAGTTGTGACAAACTTTCATTGTAAAAATCCAATATGGCCACTTTTTAACTGATCAGTCTTAAAATAAATAGGTTAAAACTAGGTAGGAGTTAAGAGGGACCTTAAGATGTAATGTGACAAAGATTCATTCAGCAGTTTTCAAGAAAAGTGATAACAAGAACATTTTAAAGACGGACCCTGGATGGAGCATTGACGGATTGTGGATGCAGAGTGATTTTAACTGCATATCATCTTATGATGGACTAATAACTGACAACACAAAGTCAAATTTCATGAAAGAAGGATGAAATAAATCACCATTTTAATTCAAATACAGGCTACATTCTTCACTCACACACAGAAATATGCTGTCCCTGTTACAGGTAGCCATCACGACATTCTCCATCACAGCATACCTAATAACCTGTCGGCAGATCATCATGTCTCTATTGTTAACATGGAATTCACACTAAATATGCTAAAGTAATTTGGCAGTGTAAATTTTACATGCATGCATGAATTTGTGACATATTACATACATGTACATATCACAATACATACAATGTGTCTATTGAAATAGTGAAATTAACTCCCCGTGAAAATGATCATGTTAACAGCAGATCATATCCAGTCTTTGTATACTTTACAAACTAGCAAAAAACAAAATCCTAGTAAAGAATCAGAACTTCCCTGTATTTGGTTTTCATTTTAGAAAAGTCTGATTTATCTAAAAATACATTTTCACATGAAGATATTTTTCAATATAAACTAAAATTCATTGCACAGACTCTGGAAAGACAATGCTTAAGGTGGAAATACTCAAATTCGCTAACACATAAATTAGGGAATTATTCTTTTCCATCCAAAAATGCCAGTCTCTTGAAATTCTAAATTTCCATTATCACAGTATCACCTCTTCATTTTTTGTTTTCATTTTACGAAATACAGTATACTTAATGCTTTTTAATGATTGTAACTTGTTGTCAATTGAGAAACAGACTATAGGTCACACAGGTCACATAGCTCTGAATTAAATTACTGGGTTTTGTCTGGTTAACTAGTTTTCATGATCTATGCATGATGCCAGACATAAAATCTATTTTACACAGACACTGTTTATGTAACACAATTTCACAGTTTAATTATAAAATCACACATACAATATATACGACACTGCCTACGTGCTAATCGTTGGCAACTTAAGCATGGCACGTGTCATCACATGTTTCGGAGGCTGCTTCAGAGCATCTGATAATCCCATTTCTTCTGCTCTCTGTTTCACAAAAATTGTGAGGCTCTGCAAGATTTAATACAAAAAAACACTTACTGTAGTTATACATGTGTTTGTATTAGGAGCACCACTGCCACTAGATTATATTTTCACTTCACTTGCCTCAAATCAACTGTCTTAACTCTATACCTAAGGGGTCATGGACCTGAATTTCGTACATTGCACTAGCTTAACTGTGGGTAAAATCATGCTTTGGGTACAAAAAGACGAATGTCCAAACGTCAAATATATGATATCTAAGAATTTTTAATAAGTCATTTCATTTGACATGCAGTGAAATACAGCAGGGACATTACCTGAAATGTTCTTGGCTCATAAATAGCAAGGTCTGCTAATACTTTTCTGTTAAGTGCAATGTTGGACTGTAAAAACAAAAACATGTTTGAAAACATTCTGAGAAAACATTTCTGTAATGTTCATGTGAATTTAATACAAAAGCATCCACTGTTTTGTCCATCATATAACTCTAAGATAAAAAAAAATATTATAATCTACATTGTATGTCAGGTGTATGTTGTATTGTTTCTGTATTGGAATCCAAGAAAAGGAACAAATAATATAAATAAATATTTACTTTCGGCCTGTCTCACTAATTACAGACAAAAACAATCAAGAAATACAAATATCAACAAGAGCTATGTATTGATAAATCAAACAAACATTTTTTTAACTATTTAAAGCGGTTTTTTTTCTTCTTCTTTCTTACTAGTTACTTTGTTTTTGGTTTAATCTTTATTTCATTCATTGATACATATACATCATGATTATAAAAGAATAATTACATATTTTTGTTTTATTGCTGGTTATTCAAATTTTGGAGTGATTTCAGTTTGTCATATTGGTAAAAACTCACTGCATATATTGTTTTAAGACAAGTTTATGCACATATTTCTTCAATTTGTTGTAGTAAAAATTTATCCTAGTCATTTACATTGGGGCTTTAACACTTGGGCCATGGCAATATTATCTGAAATATATTTGTGAATAGATTTTGTCAAGGGGCCATCTTGAATTTTAAAAAACTTTCAAATAAAGAACATTGTCAGTCAATACTATGGTAATATGTTATTCAAGCTCAGTTATTAAGAATTCACTTAACAGGATATCAAGGATTGAGAAACATTTCAGCAAATCAAAAAATGTATAGGCAGTCATCTGAATGGTCAAAAATTAACATCATAAATTATCTAAGGTCTTTCAGAATAATAGAGTAATTCAAATAGATCTCTACAAAATTGGCTACCATCATTAGTGCCATATGTAGGAAAGATTTTGATCTTTGTGTAATATTTCAAAATCTTTCGTTCTAATTTTTTTCTATAACTCATTAGAGTATCTTGGATCAATTATAATTTACCCGGGGTATTTTAATGTCAAAATGCATAGGACGACTCATGATTAATTCATACAAATGTAACAGGAAGGCGAAACTTTAATTACAATTACATTGAATCCCAATATTTTTATCCTTGTGGGAATGACTTTATATCAAATGAGAAATTTACTTCAATACAAACAAAAATGAGAAATATGATTACAGCTACATCTGAATAAGAAAAAAATGAATACATGTATGTAAGATTTTCTTACCTCTGCCAGTGTTCTCATAAATGTATAGTAATCCAGGTTGTGTTCTGAACAAGCAGCTCCTATCCTCAGTCTCCACATCTGATGATTTGGAGCAGATATTCGAATTAGACATTAAAATCAACTTATTTTGGCACTAAATTCTCAAAGTGGCTATACTGGATTTTTTATCAAATTGAAAATGGAAACACATAAATATGATGTGATTCCTTACAAAATGTCCCTGTTTTCTAATGCAATTTTGCACTCTTAAAAATCCTATGTTAATATCATTCCTTTGATGTATGTGTAAGTAATAAGTAAATACATGCATTGTGTGCTTTCATTGAATTACTCTGATACAGGCTACATTACCCTAATTTTGTCTTTAGATCAGTATATAATCCTTGGGGATCCACTATGTATAAAGGTTATTTGCAGCTGATGGGAGACAACTTTCCACTTGTAGAACATTTTGGACAATAATGAATTAGAGGTTGTCTCCCTTACAAAAATATAAATAACCTAATTTTCCTAAATGACTCATTTTTTTGACATTTCATCATTTCAGAAAAAAAAAGTAATAAATGCATATTGTTTTTCATGTATGTATGTTTTTCTTCAAACAAGGACAGATGCAGCAGTTGATTCGGAAGTTAAATGTAAGACTTGGTGTACATAATATTTACAGATTACCAAATTGTACACAAAGATATATAAACATTCCCTTCCTTTGTTCCACAAGCAAATTTAAATATACTATTGATGATAAATGAATCTGGGTTCTTTTTTTATGAACAATTTTTATTTTACTTGTAGAAGGGGACAGTTCAATTTGGCTTGTTGGTATTCCCCCTTAGCTGAGAGGCAGTGTCCACATAGAGACTGATGGTTCACTAGTCTGCTTGGGCAGCTTGTTTTTTATCACTCTAATCCCATAACAATTACCCAATTAGCAAATTATATACATAGTTAATTTTTTGGAAACACTGCCAGTATTAATACAAAACACTAAATAATGCGAAAGATTTAAGTGTCAAGTGAACTATAGGTACTTACTTTTTGAAATGCTTTCTTCTTTTCATATTTTGCTTTTGTTGAGTACATCATAGCTTTCCTTACTGATCTAACAGCAATAGAAAAACAGTGCCTCTTTCTTCCATAGTAACTCTGTGAAAAAGAAGCAACAATATATCATTGTATACCTGGTATAGAACATGCTCTGGAGTCATATTTTACTGGTTTGAGATGAGTCATTTTTGGCTTATTTTTGAAAGTAAATGGAAGATTAACAATAATTTGCATATATTGATGCATATAAATAAAATCTAATACAACATCATGTGACATATGTCATAAAACTGCATTATTTTTAAAAGAAAATTATTTTGTTGCTGTATTACATAACTTTGCTGCATACTTGATTATAAAAAGATTGACTTTGAGCTCTCTTAATCTCTCATCAACCTTTAGCATTGAAGTGTGATAATTTATTCAATGATATTTAAGTTTCAGCAAAGTTCATACAGAGCATGCAAGAAACGGACATCTATTGACATCAAAAATCATTATTAGGTCCCTCCCAAACATTACTAATTCTTTAAATGTCAGGATGTTTTCTCGTTTGTCCCACTATATATAACTTATCAATTTTAAGTCTATCTGAGGCAATGTCTTTTGATATAATCATAATATCAGAAAGCATCACACCTCTCTTATCTTATGGGTTATCTCAATCAAAATAGCTCAGGATCCAAAACTTTGCTAGTCATCACCAGAGTTAGAATAAAGGAATTTAATGCAATTCCTCTTTTTTCTTATCATCACTACAAGATAATTATATCAGCTGCTAGAACAGCAGACAAAATTGTTTATTCATTTTTCATAACTGTCTCAACTGGTTATCATATTTGTCTCATGTTATCTATCTTATTCAATAGAGTTCTTTTTTGTCACCATTTCATGTATTCAGAATTAAAACTAATGTCAAATGGACTAAGGAAACAGATTTAGTGCAGATCGTCAAGTTAGAATTTTGACCTAAAATGCTGAATCGTTTCTATCTCGTTATACAATGCCAATGTTTTAACTTTGAGGATTACGACCTTCGGAATATTCTGTTGTAATATCTGTTTAGAGTGAGCAGACATACCCATGACATCCTTAGGTACATCCGTTTTCTCCATGCCTTGTCTGGACCTCTTGATCTTATGAGGTTTAGTGGGGTTAGGAAAACCATGATTTAAAGCATAAAAACGTGCTTGCAATCAGTTGATGGCGACCATGTTTTTCGTCATTCATACTATTAAAGACATTATGCCGGTGAGTGACACTTTCCGGATATTGAGAGATTTCAAGTAATTTTTATTTTTTGTATTATTTCAGGTAAAGTCAATATATGGACTATATACTTTAAATATACTTATGACTGAATAGTATAAAATAATATTTTACGAAACATGTATAAAATACATAAAAATATTATTTTGTTCTGATTTTATATAACCGTACTACGGGTCATATTTTAGATCAATTCAAAGCGAAAATAGAGATTTCCGGTTCCGTTTGACCTTTAAGGGTCACACACAGCCGGTCGAGTGAGAAACCGGAGCAGTCCTTTCTACAACTCTGTGTTGGAAAGTGTAACAGTATAAAGCTTATCGACATTCCACTTATAAACAAGAAATATGGCTGAACCCAAGTAAGTAGTAATTGCATGTTGATTTATCTGACATACGCGAGTTCAAGTCAAGTGATTATGTTTTTTTTTTTTAAATAAAATACTTTATTTTCTTTGCTAGTACCGGTTTAGTGACTTGCAACTTTTGGTCGTATGTCTTCTCATCATTGACCGTTTACCGTTGTTTGCTTTTCGTGTTAGTGAGTTACTACGGTGAGAGTAAATTCCATTATTGATCATAATGAAACACGGACTGTGTACTCATTCTGGAACCCAAACTAGAAATTATCTGCAAATCTTTTCATTATTTTACATTGTATCCTTAGTTATGTGAAGGAGGAAGTACGTTGTAGACCAACTTACTTCTACCTCAAAGTGTTTGGTTATTTCAGAAGTCAAATAAGAAATCTGGAGGTCCAAAACTTATGTCAAATCAGGTTCAAATCTTATATTTGCATTCAGAAACGTCATCTCAAGTGTCTACGAGAAGGCCCTTGTATAATACAGTTGCTAATAAATCGATAGGACAGACACTTTCATAATCCAGGATGTATATTTACACATACTTAATCTGCTCCGATCATGAACCATCCCATATTTTGTACTCAGTGAGTAGTATTGGTTGAACAGGATATAAATGTACAGGATGTTAATTGATGACATTGTTATCTATGGTCCAGTTAGATTTGTACTATGGTACATGCACATACTTGATTGTTTTTCAATTTCAATTTTTCATTCCCATAGCCACCAACATTTTGTGGGGAAGTTCTCACTTTGTAATCATAAAATGAAGGAAATTTTATTTTTGACAAAAATCAAAAGTACTGAAAAATACATGTTTAAAAATTTCCTTTTAATGTATGTACCTGTACATGAAAACTTGTTGTAAAATTATAAAAAATGTTTCCAGAATTACACCATTTTTACACAGCAGTTCATGGTCTGTCTTTTGGCAGTACAGTGCATAGAAAGCAAAGAAGAGGTCATATATATCAACAGATGTTTAAAAGAAGGGATACTTTGGTTAATTGTTATTGAGTTGTAATAAGTCCCATCCTCCTGCTGATACAAATGGAAATGAAATTAAATTTGACAGTTTGTAAGTCAAAACTTTTATTTGATGATGATTAAATGTTAACTATATTGGGCTTTAGAACCTTTAAAGTCGATGGATTTTCTATAAATATCAAATTGAAAATCTGCAAGAATCTATAAATTTAATTGGGATGACAGATAATTAGATTCAGTGAAAGAAAGTCTTAAAAGCCTTTAAAAATAATTGATAGCTGATGCATGATTTTTTGCTGTCAAAGTTAATACACACATAGAAATTTAACCCAGCAATCATTTATTCAACCTAGCAGATTCATGTTGTAGTTGTTTTGGTCCAGTAACTAAATGTAAATTTATATCATCTGCTGTAGTTGAGTCAGTGACCTAGTTTTAAATTGTAAGTTACTAAGTTGTAAGAGTAAAAATATTTCTATATATATGTTTCATGCATGAATGCATTAAAAGGTAAAATGGCAAGTAAAATAAATATGTATATAATTTTTGATACTTGTATATGATTGGTGTTACACTGTTGATGTTTTTTGTCATGGTTGAAAAAGTAAATTACTTAGTAAACCTTTTAACCTTTACTTTTATATATCAAGTGAAGTTTTGTCATAAAAATTACCTATCTCCGATGATCAAATTTTAAATATGTACATGGTAGAACAAATTTGAAAGAAAAATTCATATATCAATTAAAGTTTTAAGTACTAGATCTTCAAACTTTTAAATGATTCCATATATTAGTATGTTATTGCTAAATACATGAAGGTAATGTGTCAGTAACTGATAATGTATTTAGATCATTCAATGCTGTAGTGAGTGATGGAATGTAGGGAATTTCGTGTTCATTACTGTAAATGTTAACCGAACCTGATATTTATTAATAGTAATGGCAGATTAAGTTATACTTACATGTAAGTCACAAGGATCAATTAAATGGGAGATTTTTAGGAACCTCTTATTTTTTATCAGATTATTACCATATATAAAACTGTCAAAAGGGGAACTTGTCGTTTAGAAATAGTTGGAAGAAACATGGTCTTTTGATATGATGGTCAATTTCTTCAACTGCAGTAAGGAACAGATAGAAATAAATATTTAACCCAAACAGTAAAAAAAACTTCTTTGATTTAATTATTATAAATTATAAACCCTAGATCTACATACCTCTTGTTTTGCAACTAATAAACTAAAGCAATGTCTAAAAAGAAAAATGTCCATCTTATGTAATGTGCGGAAATTTGGGTAGTGTAAGTCCATTTTGGGTCCAATAAGAAAATTTTTTTCTTTATTTTCTATCAATTTTTTTTGTATCCTTGGGAATTCTTTTAAAAAGTTGATCATGCTCAAAACCAGTGTTGAAAGTCAAATATTGTTATCAGATATCAATACATTTGTTTTAAATGTTGATAGCACAGAAAGTTGTGTTTATATTGATTATCATTACATGCAGGGACATTTTATTGCTTAAATAGATGTAGTGAGTTCAATTAATTTCATAAATCAAATGATATTAAAATTCAGAATATAAATGAATTAATTAAGTTGCTCCATGTAAGGAATATTTCAGTCTCTAAGATCTTTTCATCATTTTAAATCAGTCAATTCAGCATTTTTCTGCAACATAAGTCTTCACTATTTGAAAGTGATAACTCATCAATTATTTTATGTAAAATTAACTTAGTATGGATAGTTTGGACTGGAAGCCTTTGTTTACTTCCTGAAGTTTTATACTGATCATAAGCTGATACACAAACAATTAGATTAGTTTAAGGATTAGACTTCAGCTAATAAACCTGATGTTATGGTGAACACTTTCATGTACTGTAATATTTAAGATATTGTTGACACATTTCATACTTTATCTAAAGTTGATATTCAACATTATATAGATATAGAAATGATATAACATGTTAACAAAATCACAAATTATGACTCAATTATGTTGTTATACAAAAGAGTTTAGTTCTTCAATTTACTGTAAGTATTCAGAATCCACTTACACAGTATCTCTTGTACATGTTTTAAGGTGAGTTCAGAACACAAATTCCAAAATTTTGATAAATCTCAATACTAAGAAATATGGTGGGGTCTTAAAATTTGAGCGAATCTCACAGGAAAAGCATGAGACAATGCTCAAATCCCTAAGTCCAAAAAACCCTTCCCAATACATGTGTATATATTGGAGTATATAAATTGTATTGGATTGTAATATGGAAGAGTTATTGCCCTTTGTTTTGTTCTTCATTGAAGTTTTGTCTAGAGATCTTCTGTCACAGTCTTTATAATCTTTCGTTGAATTTTTAACAGCAGTTTATTATTATTGTGGCCCCCTCAATCTGACAGTTTTTGGAAAATGTTACTGCCCTTTGATTTGGTCATAACTGAAAGTAGAATGCTGTGTTGATTTCTCTTCTTTTGATGATTAATTACAACCATTGTCATTTATACTGGATGTGTAGGCTGTGTAACAATGGCATGTACATTTAGTTCAGCAATGGCAATTTTGGAGAGAGGTTATAATACATAAAAAATTTTCAGCATCAATTTCTTCAAATTTTAAAAATGATAATGAATTCCAAGAGTAATGTTTATGATTTATGACAAACTTTTCAATATTTCTATTTGTCCTGGTCATATTTTAAATACATATACAAATATACATATGTATGTAATTTTTGCATTTTAGGGGAGACATTGCATTAATTGGGCTGGCAGTGATGGGCCAGAACATCATCCTCAACATGAACGACCATGGATTCACGGTAATCAAATAAAGTCACCATTACATGCCATGTACATGTATGGAATATGGAATCTGTCTGGCCCCAGTACATTCACTATGACTAACCATTTTGTATGATGGTCTTGGATCCTAGTGGGCTATAACTTAATCAGAGTTCAGGCCTTAGTGTGCAAGATAATGGCATATTTTATTTTGGTCTTTTTTTTTAAAAAAATACATTTTGATGGAATCAGTTTCATTTTTATGAAATGAGCAGCATTGGAGGTGAAGTGCTGGGGTGGGGAGTAGGGGTAAGTAAGGTGGGGGAGGGGAAGAAGAAAGAGGGGAGTCAGAAGTCTTTTCTGGAAAATAAACAAATCATCTGATATCAGCTTAAGTGTGTTTGACTGCCATTTGATATCTTTATTATTTTCATTGATGATCTACAAAAATTATATGAAATAAAAAGATTAAAATTTTCATTATCAATTAAAAACTCCCAATGTGAAGGGACATTGAGGCTAAAAATTTGTTTGCTAGGATGACAGCTATCTTAAACAGAAGAAAATTATATATATCAACACCTCGAGGCCAGGTGGTACATTAAGTGGAACATTCAATCTTACATTATATACTGTACCTACAGTAAAGAGCTATCACATCTACACTCATTAACATATCATTCACTCCAGTAACATGTGTAACATTTTATAATCACTATAAAACTGTAACAGTCTATTTTTAATGTCTCTTCCTGAATACACTTCTAGGACCTGTAATGTTTACACATGTAATTGAAAATGTAGATCCTTTTAAATTCAAGGTGAACTGTTAATTTTAATCTTTTAATTAAATGTAGTTTCACGAAATCAATTTTCCTTGGTAAACATGCACATGACGCTACAGCTCTACATCATGTTTACAAAGAAATTCTGAACATGTAGATATCTCGGAGATGTTCTTGGTGTCAAGATCTTACTTAATTCTTGTGTACATATATATGTATGTAAAGTGACTATCCAAATTTTATGTCCTAAACCAGGAGCTTTTTTTCTGTTAAACTGCTAGTTAGAACAAACTGTTGGTAGCATTATATCTGTGTTACAATTACAACATTTTTATATACAGGGCCACTAATTCTACAAGAATTCATTTCTGGATTTTAATTTTAAGACCAGCTTTATATACCATATTTATTTTGCATCAAATAAGCACATGTCTGACAATAAGCCTACCATATATTTCACTATTCAGTTAAATTATATCTATCTAATGTCATAAGGGGGTTCCTTGACGTTGCGTCAGAAATCAGATAGCTTATTGTAGGATAAAAATGGTCAAAAGTGTCCCAGGCCTTGTACATTGTATTTTGAAATTGGGGATACATATACATGTATATTGTACTTCAAATGATTCATTTAGTGTGCTTTGAAACTTTTTGTGCAAAGTCTTTGGGAGGCTGGGTTTGTACTCTCGTTCAGAGTAATTGGAAATATTCAATGGTGATTCAAAGGTCAAGGTCATTATATAAGGTCTTGTAAAGAAATAGAAAATATTTTTCTGTGTGAAATTGGCCTTGTTGATATTTCTCTGTATTAGCTGTGTTGTTTATTAGCAATTACCACACACATGTATATGTATATATATATATATATACCTCAACTTTTTAATTATGTTGAAGTTAACAGGATTCATTTTGATTTATGTGTGAAGGGGTTACACATTGGTAACTCACTCACTTTTCACCTAGCTGTCTGGGGTTTGATTCCCCAAGCAGACATGAAAAGGTATGGATGTCACCTGTCTGACTGTGGTGGTTTCTGCATGTACTCAAATTTCCTCCCACAATAAGACCCCCATGCATTTCCATCTTGGCCAATGATAGGCATTAATATTAATCATTAATTATAAGTTTGAATAACTTGTTTCATAATTCTTACTAAATAAAGTTTTATTTAATTCTGATCAATGTAAATAAAGGTATTTAACTTGTTATCATGACCAGCCATTATAATTTCTGTATACTTGTTTTTTTCTGAGCTGGATTCATAATTAGACTGATTAAACAAAATAAAGATGTATTTTATCTCGGAGATATAAAATTAGATTTAAGAATTAAGAGGAAGTCATATTCACTTTGTGTATGCATCCATTTTGTAAAAGTCTTAAACTGTTTTGTGCCTAAGTTATTACAGAGTAATTGAATCAGTTCAGTCCAAAAACTTATGCTTCATTCATTTAATTCAGTAGGATTGTCTTTATGTTGGTGAATGAGCAAAATACACCTCTAGTTCTCTGCATGTACATGGAATTGAAGCAAATTTTGAAACAGAACAGCATCCATAGCTATAAAAAAAATGAATTTAAATTGAATTACTGGTATCTTTTTTTAGTATTTTTTTTATTAATTGAGGAAGTTTTGAAATATTAGTATGTGAATGTATCTTTTATTGTAGAATGGAATTTAACCTTTTGAATTTGTTACCATCTATATAATGTAAACTATAGTGGAGTTTTTAATTATTAACATTTATACAGTAATTTGTGTTATGGAATCATATATTGTAAACATCCTATACTAGGATATCATTCTGTATCAAGTACATGTTCAGTGTAACCTCAAGTCCTATAACATGGCCACCTCTCAAACATAATGATTTCCTGTGGGAAGTTGAGGTGTACTACAAGGATGTGTGATTACTCTAAGTCTGTTCTGTCTTGTCCGGATCTTCTTTTGACCTAAATGTTTTATGTCTAGTCAGCTTCATAACAACGTTTTACTCCAACTGTAAAGACATGTTGATAACATTAGACTTGTTTTAAAATAAATTAACCTGATAATTTCAATGTTGCTTGTGAGGATAGGTCTTTTAGTTCCAGGACCAGCTAAATAAATTAGGTTATAAGAAATCTATAGCCAGCTTTTTTTACTTTCCAACTTTGTGTTGTAAGATGACAAAGCTTTTGAATATTTTGTGTGGTAGTCTGACACCTTACATCGTGTATTGCATGACTTCTCTTTGATGCAAAGTTTAAACATTTAATATAACATGGTGATATTTGATCTGAGTCTGATACGATTTCTTCCTACAGGAAAAGGGAGGATGTCTTTTACAAATATGTGTCTGCCACCAAAAGAATTGTTAAACTATCAAATACAAGCATTATGAGAGCTTTCTGTATGTGTTGATATATCTTAATGTAACACTAATCTAAAAGTTGCTTGGCCTCAACAGTGTAACCAACCAAATCAAATACCGATTAGTTTCAATAATCTAACGTATGGCTTGCAAGTTACCCTGATGTCTTTTCGATTCCGAAGCAGAAGTTTCCCCATTGATGTAGAATTTGGATTGATTCAAATACACTTTAAATAAAAATGTCTAGTTCTTTGAAGTTATTCTGTTTGTAAAGATAATTTCATAGGTACCAGAAAAACGCTAATACCATCATTCTCAACATTTTATTATATTCATATATTTCTCTCCTGTGTCAATAATTACATTGATAAATTTGAACTTAGTTCAAATAAACAATTCTGCAAGGATGCATTAATTACAGATGTGTGTCAAAAAGCAAAGAAAAATGTCTTCTAGAAAATGTATTTCTATTTAACTGTGATCTTGGTAAAGTTTTAACATATAATTGTGGTTCAGTTTGTAGTTCATTGTTATTTTAATGTTAAGTATCATCTATATATACCCTGTAATGTTTGTTGAGGGTACATTGATATCCCTGAAACTTCTGGACCTGGTTGTGTGGGAGTAGAAATTGTTTAGTAAGTTTCTTAAATGGGTGATCATATAATAGCTTTGTCGCGTCGGCTAAAAATCTCCGTGTCAACCGATGTGTGTCATTTAAAGATAAATGTATACACGGTATGTGTAGTACATGCCCTGTATCAATATCAGGAGAACTAGCGCTGGGACAAAAATACCTGACAACTTGATGCATTCTAAATACTTTTCTTTTTGTTGGCCGTCACTTTTGTTATGAACTTCGAAAAGCAAGTGGAATTAAGATGTAAGCTTAAATCTTTTAAACGCCGAACTTTACTTATATAATCATCAAGATTTGTTTTTTGAAAAATGAATTCCTGGTGTGTTTTAAAGCTTGTTATTTTGATTTCTAGAAATCTGAAAATAGATATATTGATGATCAGTAGAGATTAAATGAAGGATAACAGCATCTAAAATCCTATCATTGTGTCATCAAGCTGCTAAAACTGTAAGATATTTGATACTGTAGTATGCAACAAACTTGGGAAGTGTACACTTTGTACCTGTACAAGGTTGACTTACTCTGCTCTGGATCTTTAAGGACACTTAAATCTTCTCTACCTGTATAGTAAATAGTATAATGTTGGGGAGTTGACATTTTTAAAGTTAGTAATGAGGAATGGATGCTAACTTGTAATAATAGAATACATGTAAGAGATGATTAGTGTATTCATTGTCATCTGTCACTTGTAATTTTATAACATTCTATACAAGAATGAATTTCTGTTTTGTTGCACAACTGAACCTGAGTAAATTTTATGTTAATCTTTGTATTTTCTTTATTAAAATGCAGTTACATTTTCATCCATTTCAAAGTTTACAGACGGAGAAATAACAAAAAAAGCATTCAGTTTGACAATTTAAAAACCACCGTCATCGATGAACTTATTGTTTCAATCTTTTTGATACCACAACAACAAAATAAGAAAAAACAATTGTTTGATATTTCACATATATCCATATACAACTTGCTAAAGACAAAATCCCAATGTGAAGAAAACCTCAAAAGTTTGACAAAGATTGGTATAATGTCTATCATTTCAAATGAACTTAATTTAGAGGAGGCATTTTAAAATGCAGAACATTCAAGCCCAGTGTGTGTGTTACAATGACTTGTGGGAGTCCTTCAATCATAATGTCATATGTCTTTGTGCTTGTGAGAAGGAGACTTCAGTCGTTGGGGGATTCTCATAAAACTTCACACACCTATTAAGCATCAGACTATCTTGGACAAATTTGAGTTTTAGGGTGGTTGGGTCAAGGTTATAGTCACTGCTACTATTTATAGAAAATTTATGAATTATTACAGTGTAGTAGCTTCTGGTGGCCAGTGGGGGACATGTATTGCTTCAGCTATTCTCAGTATGCTTGTTAAATTAAGACATAAACTTTTGGGTGCCCCTTAATGCTGTCTATAGCAATTATGGTATCTGTGTTTTTCAAGCGACTTACTGATGTGCATCAAATTTGTATGTAGAAAATTTGAGTGTTATGATAGCTAATACATGTGTAAAACCTAGGTGAGTGGAGTAAAACTTGATATTCAATCGCCCTGAAGTCTATTTACTGTGGCTCTGATGTCAGGAATATTGATCTATAATTAGCAGAGGAGATACATACATAACCTGATTATAGATCATTAGCAGATGTTCACCGACCGCCTCGACAACCTCGACAGGTTGTGTGACCACATCAGTCAGAAGGTATTTGTTGATTATCCCAATCAATACACTATTTGCTTCCTAGTGAAGAACAGCTGTGTACCAGTGGTTAATGAAGCTGATTGCATCACAGATTTTAAATGGTGGACCTATAAATAAGACCTCTTCCTTCTTCATCCTGTTCCTGCTGCTCCTCGTTTTTCTCCTCTTCATAATTCTCTTTGTCCACCTTTATCTCCTTGTTTTCTTCCCCCTCCTCCTAGTTCTTGTTCACCATCTTCATCCTCATCTCCTTCTCACATTATCATCATGGCCTTGTTGCCATTGCCCTTCTTCCTCCTTGTACCCATCCCCCTTCTCCTTGTTCACATCCCCCTCCTGTAAACATCTGCCCCCTTCCCAATGTCATTGCCATCCCCTTTCTCCTTCTTGCTTTCTTTCTTCCTCTTCCTCATTCTAATCCCCTCCTCAACATGACCATTCTCTTCCCACTCCTCATTGTTGTTTTCCTCCTGCTGCTGCTCCTCCACCTCCTCCACCTCCTCTCCTCCTCCTCCTCCCCCTCCTCCTCCTCCCCCTCCTCCTCCCTGTCCTCCTCCTCTCCTGCTCCTCCCCCTCCTCCTCCTCGTCGTCCTCCTCCTCCCCCTCCTCCTCGTCATCCTCTTCCTCCCCCTCTTCCTCCTCCTGTCTAAAAAAGTAATGCAGCAAAATGTTGATCACTATCTTCGTATATACATACATTGGATGCATTACTGAAATTACATTGATGCATAGAATATTTTATTGACCTTTGAACTTTAACCTTTAACTTAAATTTATAATTACACCCCTACAGGTGGTTGCCTTTAACCGAACTGTATCCAAGGTTGATGACTTTATGAACAATGAAGCCAAGGGCACCAACATTATTGGAGCTAAATCAATGGAGGAAATGGTCAGTCTGCTGAAAAAACCAAGGAGGGTTATGTTACTGGTCAAGGCTGGAGCTGCAGTGGACGCCTTCATTGACAAATTGGTAACTTTTCAAATCTATCCAAGTGGCTTTATATTTTTCATGATAGCTCTGGACTATAGTATTCATCTTATGCAATTGTTCAAATATTTTTGGTTCAACCTTTGGTGGTGAGGGCAAATTATAATAAACTTTCATTTTAAAAGCCCAGTTGGATAGTGAAAATGATTTTTCACTATAAAAACTTGTATTGCAGTTACCTGTACATTGTATATAGAGTTGCCAAGAAACATTTCAAACAAATATCAAAGGAAGCCAATATAGCACAATACGAACAGCTTACTGGAGTTCACCTTTCCTGTTGGTGGACTGCTTTAATTTGCTAGGCTAATAGTTTTACAATACTAAAGCTGATGACACCTGAGATGTTATGTGATTTATAAGTGACAATTATATTTGAATTCTAACAATCTGAATCTGATGACTCATTTGTTTCAGGTGCCTCTACTAGAAAAGGGAGACATCATCATTGACGGAGGGAATTCTGAATACAAAGACACAAATGTAAGCTAAGGCCATAGAAACATTATCATACAATTGTATTTATCTGTCAGTAAGTCCTTGTCTGGTCATAGAAATATATCATCATACCATTGTATTTATCTGTCAGTAAGTCCTTGTCTGGTCATAGAAACATATCATCATACATTTGTATTTATCCATCAGTAAGCCCTTGTCTGGTCATAGAAACATATCATCATACCATTGTATTTATCCATCAGTAAGCCCTTGTCTGGTCATAGAAATATATCATCATACCATTGTATTTATCTGTCAGTAAGCCCTTGTGTGGTCATAGAAACATATCATCATACATTTGTATTTATCCATCAGTAAGCCCTTGTCTGGTCATAGAAACATATTATCATATAATTGTATTTATCTGTCTGTATGCCCTTGTCTGGTAATAAGCCACCTGCCCACCCACCCCTCCCAGTGCCCCTGAAATATTGCAAGCAACCCATAGTCAAAGATAATGTCTGAGTCCCCTGGTCTTATAACAGGATCATTACATTATTTTCATCCCATCTATTCATCAGTGTAGAGAATTGTATTCAGGGGAAATTATTAGATAAAGAAGGTTGTTTATTGATAACTTAAATATTTCAAATTTTCATCCAAGTAGAGCACTATGTTTTCCTTTCTTTTATGTTTGAAACTGTTTTACTAAAAGAGATATGAAATATGTACATTATAACTAGTCATCATTGTTTACTTACTTTGTATGAACAGAGGAGATGTAAGGCCTTGGCTGAAAAGGGTCTATTGTTTGTGGGTAGTGGAGTAAGTGGAGGAGAGGACGGTGCCAGATATGGACCCTCTCTCATGCCTGGTGGATCACCAGAAGCATGGTAAGTTGACTAGACCAGCTGAAGAACCTACCTTTGTACTGGGCTGTTGTTGGCTCTTCCCCCTCTTTCAGTCTGATGTAGAATTAGTATATGACTACATTGTTATCTTGAACCAATGTTAACCAAAATGCTATTTATTTGGGAAAATGTTTTGCATGAGAGTAAAAAATCTATTAAAACAAATCTAGGTTTTTTCCTCTTCTTAATAGGATAATTAAATACTGAAGACAAAATTGTAACTAATATGTCATAATGATCTTGCATGTTTGAATTTAGTGTCTATAATTTTGACAGGTGTGGGTTTATCCCTTTAGGCCTTTTTGCTTTGACTTTAGACTATAGACCCAGCATTATTTGAAAGCAATGATAAACTTTAAAACAAAACAAAATTTTTTTCTAGGGCTCTGTTACACAGACATATCCTAATATGGAAAGTTATATTCTTGAAATCCAATAAAATTCATAATACATTATGGTGATATTAATTTTTCAGGCCTCATATTAAGAACATTTTCCAGTCCATTGCTGCCAAATCTGGGGATGAGCCTTGTTGTGATTGGGTGAGTAGTATAGTGTCTCCACTTATTAGAGAGAAGTACATGTACCATGATAATGTACTTATGTATAAAGACATACAGCACTGTATATTCTATTTGTATGTTACAGAAGTGGTATTCAGTAATCTCAAGCTCAGTTCATTATCTTGGTCTTAAATTTGTTAATCCACTATGGAATTATCATATACATAATGGTACAAGCAGGGATAACTCCAGGTTTTAGAGGGAGAAGCCCCTTGCAGATATATAAGGAAAAGATAGACTTATTAATTCAACAATGGAGGGGAAAAAATTAAGCCAAGGTGCGTGAAGCGAGCAGTGACTGTAAGGGGATTCTAGGCTGAGGGAACATCTACCTAAATATTAACTATATAAAATGTTGCATTCTGGGTAGTATCATTACAAAATGGACATGAAAAATCATGGATTTAATAAAATATGAAGTAATTTGTAATACATTATGTTGTGAACTTATCACTGAAGAAAAGGGGATTTTATGTAGAATTAGCTCGGGAATGTTTTGTTCATTTCTATGGAAGGGAAACTACACATAAATGGCAGCAAACTGAATCTTGATTGGGACCTGACAAAAATGTAACTCATGACCCATTCCGCAAATTTTGTATTACTTTATTTATAGCATGGTCACATCATATTCTACACATGTAAATCTGGGTCAAAAGTAAAATGGCTAAATCCCGACCAGATGTGAAAAAGACATGATCACCTATATTGCTATCTATTGATGTTGATTTTTCTCCTTACTCAATTTTCCTACTGCATTTTAACCTACTGGAAATTTCTGTGTGTGCCAACAAGACTGATTAAACTTTTAAATCATTTTTGTACAATATATTTATAGAAGCTAAAGATATGAACGCCTTATTTCCTGTTCAGAGCATGATATACATTTTTATTGTAATGATTGTGACTGACAATTTCATTGTTACTTTACAGGTTGGAAGTGAGGGTGCAGGACACTTTGTGAAAATGGTCCACAATGGTATTGAGTATGGAGACATGCAGCTCATCTGTGAGGCATACAATGTTATGAAGGATGGATTAGGCATGAATCAGTTGGAAATGGCTGATGTAAGATCTAATGTCTTTAGAGAGAAGTTTAAGGGACAGAGAAATATTGTATATCTGGCTATAGTTGATATTTGGGTGATTTTGCAGTGAATGTCATCATTTGTTGGCACAGACCACTCCAATTATCTGACACTATTTCAACAATTTCAGATGTTTGCAATGACTTAAATGGTATTGGATTACATTACGTTATTTGTCAGCATTCTAAAACATCAATCTTACCATTATCTATAAATGTTGTTTGACCAATAAACCATTATTTATATATTTAGAACTTGACATGAACAATCAATCATGAAAATTAAGTATCCTCTCTATACAAAGCATGAAATTTTCATCTTTTTAAATGAAAATTGCAAAAATTTGAATCGCAAAAATAACCATCTACCTGGTGTCTCTTTTCGCTTGCTAAACCTGTTATCAATATTAAACCAGTGTTAAGTTATCTCCCCTCATCTCAAGTTAGCTAGTTAGTCATGCTGAAAAGTTAATGTAATGATTGTGTTTTGATGGTTTCATTTTTTGTGTTTTATTGTTCTATGTTCCATTCACAAAATCCATTGAAAATTTTCTGTTGATAGGTTTTCGAGGAGTGGAATAAAACTGAACTGGATTCATTTCTGATTGAAATCACCCGAGACATCCTTCGTTATAAGAACAGTGATGGCAGTTTCCTACTGGAACAGATACGTGACACAGCAGGACAGGTATAATGTTTTGGGGATACAAAAGATTTGGTTTTATCAATTTGTCAGTAGAGTTTTGACCTTCACAACCTCAAGTGGGAATCTGATGGGTGTGGCACTCTCTGCCTCTGGCAGTTTTTATTTCTCAGGGAGCTGAAAAACAAATCAGTTTGTGTTCTTGTGTCCTTCGTTGCAACACTTTCCCCAGTTGCTCTGAGGGCATTGTGATAGGACTGTAGTGATTGTGTCCATAGGCAATACATTTTTCTTAATCATGTGATGGGCCTCTCATATGTTATTCAGTGTGGTTATCACCAGCTACTACAAGGAAACTCTAACTCAAAGTACTCTGGTTGTTCACAGGATGATCAAACAAGTATAGAAACCTAATTATTTGCAGTTAATATTGTGTTACTTACTCATTACACATAATGAATTGAAGGCCTTAAGGAGATGTTCCTGTTCATGCATGTGTTGGGGCCGCAACAGTTACTGATTAGAGCGTTGGTCGATGTAACTTCAGGCAAAGATCTGAGGTGTGTGGTTTTATATTTACTACCAATGGTGGTTTGGGTTTCTTGGGAAGCTTTGCTGATGTGGCTGTGTCCTTGGGCTACACACTTTACCCAAATTTCTTCAGCATGCAATGGGCCTCTCATAGGTTGTTCAATGAGGTAGCCACCCAACAACTACAAGGTGACCCTGTCTCAAAATGACCCGGGTTGTTCACGGAGTGATAAATCCAGGAAAACATCAAAATGTGTTCAAACAAATGTAAATAAAGCATATTAATGATAAAATGATTTTAATACACTTTCATGCATATATTGTCATTGTGTCTATTTGATACACACCTGAATGAAATTCTCAATTCATTAATTTGGTTCAAAGCCATGGACCTCACCTACTGCAGGACAAAGAAATAACAATTTTTGAGAATTTTTACTGAACAGCTGTACTTTTCTGGGAGGGTGTTGTATCAGACTTGGTATTATTGCCTTATCAACTTTAACATGATGATATTAAACTTGTGCAGAAACAAGTACATCATACCAAACTTTATGGTCAAATGAATTTATAGTTCATATCACTTGTTTTATTTTCAGAAAGGCACAGGGAAATGGACAGCCATATCAGCACTGGAATATGGTGTGCCAGTGTCTCTTATCGGTAAGTACCAAACATATTACCCATCATTTAAAGGTCAGGTGATACCAGGTGATAATTATTTAGTGAGGGATAAACTAGGTCAGTGAATTTATACAAGATCAGTAAATTTTATCTTTAACCTATATGTGAACCAGTACTAGTAAGTCAGTTATTCTGAAACTTGTTACCAGAAATGTATTGGTTTTTAATGTGGACATTTTTAGCCAAGTTACAAATCTGAAGTGAGACTGCTCCTGATGAAAATTTGCACGGTTGGTAAGAAGATCAGTTGTTACTAGTATCAGCTTGGGTCTGTTGTTTCTTTTGAAACATTTTGTTGAATAATGCGAAAGTGGCTGATGAGCTGACAGTCTGTAGTTAATTAGCTTATATCAACTTGTCATGGAAGTGATGTTAGGCAAGTTCTTAGTCTACACTAGATTGTGCTATAGATATGGACATGTTTCACTCTGTTTAGTTTCATTGTACACTTCTCCTGCTTTTCACATCACATGATAGACTACCTGTGGTATCACAATGATAAATTTTATATTAAATCAGCTAGTGTTAATGTCTGCTTTGAATTGATTTAGGTGAGGCTGTGTTTGCAAGATGTTTATCTGCCCTTCAACAAGAAAGAATTGAAGCCAGTAAACATATTGAGGGACCAGAGAAAACCAAGTATGAGGGCGACAAGAAGCAGTTAGTGGCTGATCTAAAGCTGGTGAGTTTCTTTCATCAAGCAGGGTAATGAATGATAAATGGCACTTCTTATTGGGTGTGGAACTAATAAAAAAGTCAAAGCACATGTACAAAAAATAGAGATCATGATGAAATCTCTTAAATCTGTCAGATTGAATTATTCTGTCCATATAATATCTTGTTTTGTAAACGTATAAATGTATCATGATTTAAAAAAAAAAAATAAAATCCCCCTCACCCCTGATGTGTTTACTGTTTGCTTTTCAGGCGTTGTATGCCTCTAAGATTGTCTCCTATGCACAAGGGTTCATGTTGATGCGGGAAGCTGGATCAGAATTAAACTGGGACCTGAACTTTGGCGGTATCGCTTTGATGTGGCGAGGAGGGTGTATTATCCGCAGGTTTGTAAAATTATTCTATCATAAGACACTAGTCTGACATTTATTAGTGGTGTAGATACTGTATATCCCTTTTTATCATAGAAATGAAGCTGATATTTCTAACATTTTATATCTTCATAGAAAATAGAAGTATTTAGTCTGAGGCCAAAATTCCTTCAAATACTGTAAAACCATTAATTTTGATGGTGTTTTTTATTTTCATTGAATTTCAAGAATTTATATGTGTAAGAAATAAGAGATAGATAAAAATTGACATAGTACAGGTAGATTTTGTGAGCTAGATTTTCCCCAGAAATCAAGTGAAAACAAAAATGCAAATTTTTGTATAATTACAAAATTTTAGCTCAACAAAAAAATATGGTTCTAGAAAATATGATAATCTACAAAAACAAAAGATTTTCTGCCAGTTTAGTAAAGTTCAGTTATCTTCATCAGTGTTTTAAGACTTGTTTATATTATGGTAACTGGTGTGATAGGAAAGAGTATGAAAGCTATCCAGCATACTGTTGGGTTTCAACCTCTCACTCGTAGAATGGACACACTACAACTTGACTATAGGGTAGCTTTTCCTAGCTGAGACTAGTTAGGTGACCTTCCTACCTTCACAAAAGCCTTGGAGGCAGTTTGCTTCCAAAGACAACTCTTACTCAGGTTCTTAATCTTCAACAAAGTTTCTTAATCTGCCATAACTTCTACCCTCGGAGTCGTTAATAACACGAAATGTTATTCTGGTGCATTCGGACATCTTCATTTCCACTAGGCTTAAAGTCAATTCACAGGAGGAAAGATAAGTAAGTTAATGGGTGCTTAAAACATAATTACTCGCAATCTAGACCTATTTTCATTCGGCGTATCCTCATTTTAGAAATTTAAATAGTTCATGATAAGAAATATGAAACTTTAATTTCAGTCGTTTCCTGGGCAAGATAAAAGAGGCCTTTGACAAAAATCCTAAACTGAGTAATCTCCTCTTGGATGAGTACTTTAAGCAAGAGATAAAGAAATGCCAGGCTGCCTGGCGAAGGGTTGTGTCCACAGCTGTCCTATTGGGAATCCCTACGCCCGCCTTCAGCACAGCCTTGGCATTCTTTGATGGGTACCGGTCAGCCAGACTACCTGCTAACCTTTTACAGGTAAGACATTTTCTATTAAGTGAGACAGGTGAAAAGGGAATGTTTGTTTGTATAAGCCATTGATATGACAGAGTTTGTATCACTCAGGTTTACATATAGATATATACAAATAGACTTTATTCAAAGGCTGTGTGAGAAAGCTTTCTTACAGTTTTATATTTTTTGAGAACCTCCTTCAAGGTTGATGAGCTTCGATGTAGATCTAGAGGTTTTACTTTTAGCTGTAGGAAGGTCTATATTCCGTTTACTAATTTAAGATTTTATTTTGTGTTTTATTAAGCCCCTGCTGTTTTATTAAGGCTGCATAGACATGTAGTCTTGTCCATCTGTCTCATCATGACGTGCCATGTCTTAAGAACCTCTCAAAAGAATGGGTTCATGTTTAACCTAAAGCATAGTATCATAAGATCAAGTTCAACACCTTAACATATCTAGGTGGTCATCAGTTATGATTAAAGGGTCAAAGGTCACATTTGAAAACTTTCCCAAATTTATCAATACTTATGTGATTGGAAACAGAGGCATTCATGTCTTACAGAGATTTTTTCTTTTTTTCTTTTCTTTCACTTTCCTAAAGTTCTGTTGACTTACATGAAGATCATTAATTTATTACAGGCACAGAGGGACTATTTTGGAGCTCATACTTACGAACTGTTGAGTAATCCTGGTAAATTCATCCACACAAACTGGACTGGACATGGTGGAACCGTATCGTCCAGTACTTATGATGCTTAATCATGCTGGATCATCCTTCACATACACAAATATCTGGACACTTTTTTCAGATAATTGGAGACTTCTTCATAAAGGGAGACAATTTCATTGAATGGGTTATAGATTTATCGATGGTATTGGTATACAAGATCTGAATGGTAACAAAGAAAGAAAGATAGTTAGTCATCATTGTATGTAATATGTACTAATGTCATATAGCTAACAAGTTGTAGTAAATAAATTCAATATGATATAAATCTATATTCGGAACTTCTAACTAATGCTTGTTAGAGACAGATGTAGAGTAGCATAGTACAAAGGAGTTTCTTTTTTAAAACTGGGTTATGTTGATTGAAATTTTATCAACATGGTTTGCTGTTTTAACAAAGTTGACAAGAAAAACAGTACAGCAAGGATCATGATGCAAGTTTTTGACAATAATTTTTATATCGCTGTACAACATCGCTATACGTGTGTGCAATTTTGATAGATATAGCTGTATCAATATTTTCTGTTCACATTTCTGCAAGAATGTCACAATCAATGGGATAACTACCAAATATTTCCTGTCAAATTTACTGATATACCAGTACACAAATCCAGTACTTAACTTATTGTTAAGACGACTACTGTTAACAAAACACATTTTTAAATATAGATTGTTGTACTTTGTGAAAGCTTATTTGCGACATTGTTGAATTTGTTGAGAAGTATCAGTTTTATCATGCAAACATATATTTATATTTTTCGGTTGAACTAGAATGCGTAATATTATGTAGGTATGTGACAGAACGAGGCTATTTGGTGCATTCTTACAAAAACAGTTACCTTGTATTATTTGATGAAATCTATATAAACTACACACAGGTACCCAGAATTGTCCTTACTGAATACAAAATTTCTTATAATTTCTGGGTTTTTTTTTTTGTTTTTTGTCTATGTGTTAAGTGGCTTTTTTCGTTATATTTTTTTTTTTTTTGTGTTTTTTTGTCTGGAGGAATGCAGTGGGCATCGTTGGTCAAATTTATTGCAAGCAGAGCTTCTTTTCAATGATTTGAGAATTTTATTGGCACTCGGTGACATCAAAATGCTTTAATTAGTACATTTTAAACAAATACATGTACAATGTATTTAACGTTTGGATAGTTCAGTTATTTATCTTTTTAACTATGTCTCGATTTTTGGTGCTGACCTTTTTCTCTGTGAGCTGTGAGTGTTAGAACAATCGTATTGATGTTTGAAATCCAACAAGTATATATAATTTTTTTTAACAGAAATTATTGATACATATTTATGATATAATCTGCAGAAAACTGTAGTGCTAATTCTTTGAAAATGAAATGGGTATATCTCTTACAATATCTTAATAATTTAAAATTTTCTCCACAAAATACATGTGATTCTGTGATCCTAGATTTAGCTATCCTCTGTGATTGTCAGATTTGATATTCTTTTGTTTGTTGGAGTTTCTGTGTCTCTACCGTACATAATATAGATATATATTTGGTAAGAATACCTTTAATTGATATGTTTGTGTGAGAGAAAGATTGTATTCAATTGTCAAAATAGTGATAATTCTGTGACTAATATTCACGTTCAACAAAAGAGTGCTTTTTTGTCTATCAATGACAATTTGTCACGTAACATAACAAATTTTACCGTTCATGAAAATTTACCTCAAAAACGCATTGTAAATTGTTTTCATATACACACATGTATTGTGATACAAATTACACTTACAAAAACTTATATTCAACATTTAGATTTTGTATTGCTTTTTCACCTAAATCATAAATAATAAAGCTTTGCATGAAACAGATGAAATAGTCATTTTTTGTGTTAAGGTAGAAAGACCTTTTTGATACACACTTTTGTACCTTTAATGAAGAAGAATTCAGAAATCTTTCTGCACTTTGCTGACCTGGAGTTGCTTGCTTCTTTACCTAGGATTTCCTTTTTAAAGAAAACACATCTTGACAATGTTGATATCAGATCTGAAACCTGATGGTGATGAAGCAGAATTCATAAGTTCTGTATTATTGATATCTACCATTTGATTGTGTTTTTCAGCATCATTAAAAAGAATTTCAAATTAGCTAAATCCATTTAGAATTTAAAAACCTTCAATAATTATTTTTGTTACACTTATTGAGGACACAATGTAAAAAACTTTTCAAAATTTATAATACTGCACAAAGTGCTAGACTTTCTTTCAAACAAGTGTTTCCTTCTGTGTTAGAAATGAAAGCAGCTTTATAAAAATATTGAATATATAAAGTTACTTTGCTTGAAATTTTTGAATCTGTAGATGATTTTTTCTGATGAAATTAACACCTAAAAAATACACTATACAGAATTTAAATTTTAGTTCAAATTCATGATAATAAACATAATTTTGTACGATCATCACACTTTCAAGTGCAATATAATTGATAACTTATGTTAATGTATGATCATTAAAGATGAAATAAATTGATAATTGATTGTTTTATGAAGGACTTTAATTTCAGTTTGATTGTATAATTTTCAAATACCAATTAAATTTTAGGAAAGTATGATAGATCTTTTATATTTTCCATTTCAATCAAATATTTATTGTTAAGTTTGGTATTTTAAAATCTATTTATGATGTTCTATACAAGAGCCTTATCATTCTTCAATTTCTTTAATTTAGATATTACACCAGGAATAATACATGTACTTTTACTATATGTATGTACATGTACGGATGAATGTTGATAAGCTTTGTTTCTATGTCACATTAGATATGTACAGAATGCCAAACCACTGACAAAGGCTTATATTAAAATGTCTTAATATTTCTATATGTAATTATGAACAAGATTAATAAATTTCCTAACTTTATATGCATTTTGTAACGTGGGATATTTCTCTGATAAAGGAAACATTAGTAGCTATTTGTACATTGTATATGTAGAATATCTACATTTAATGTGAGTGATGATATTCTGTCTAAGACTATCATTAAAGCTTCTTTTTGTAATTCTGTTTCATGTTTTCTGTGGAAAAATGGAAATTTATGTTTGAAATTTGAAATAGAAAATAGAAATGTAGTTTTGAAATCGAAAATAAATGTAAAAGTTGAAGTAGCTCAATTTTTAGTTCAACAATCCAAAATGGTAAAGGGCTATCAAGTTTGTTCAGATTAATTATCACAACACTTTTATAAACTTATACTGTTAATACTTATTATTCTGTCCATCTGTCCCTCCCTCCATCCATCTGTCAGTCTGTGTTTCCGTCCCTGTGGCTGTGAAAGTTTATCAGCACTCTAGCCACATCAAAATTGACAAACTTGTGAAGCATCAAATTATAAGGGACAAGTTTGAGTTATAGGGTTGTTAGGTCAAGGTCAATGTTACTATTTTTAGAAAATTCATACATCATTTCAGTGTAATAGCTGGTGAGTGCCAGTAGGACCCAGGCTGAAAGTCCCAGTAATATCATTACACTTGGCCATTAGCAAAGTTAGACTAAAGGTCTTACAGTAAATAATATTAAGTCACATTTAAGGTCCATCAGGACCAGAGTTATATTTGACAATCAACATACTAAAATAATGTATTAAGTCAGAGATTTGTGTGCATGGTTTTTGACAGATAAGCAATATTTGTTAATTGGGAATTTGCTGACAGTGTATATCACTTAGAATCTACATACCAGTTTTTCTTTTGAACAACTTCTTATTTAAGACTGAAAATCCCAAAGTCAAGATATATAATCATATATAATAAGTGATGTGATATAGAGTGGAAGTACAGGTTGCCTTACTAGATCAGTTAGTGGGAATTTCCCTGTTATGGATGGTAGAGTGACCAGCTAGATGCTGAATGGTCACTAGTTCGACCCCAACAGGGGCAGAGTTTTTTTCATTACTCCTTCCAATTATAGATTTGTTGCCGTTAACCACTCAACAGGTAGGAGATACATAGACCTTCTTAGTTATATCAAACCAGGATTGTTGTTGTCTTCGGGATGGAGGATTTGTGAAGGAGGGAACAGTGTTGAAGTTGAGTGTACAGGTTACCTAACTTGGGCTAGTGTAGATTTCCTTTTAATTAGTGGTAAAGTGTCCGGCTAGAGACCATTGGTCACTAGTTCGAACCCACAAGGGCCATGGTTTTTTTTACATTACTCCTTTCTATGACACATGATACAAACAGATCACATTCACATCCTTTTAAAATCAAAGAGATCAAATTTGTTTAACTTTTGAATTTAGAGCTGTAATATAGGTATGTTTTATAAAATTGTGTAAGGACTTGTGTCAGGAGGCAGTCAAAGGTCAACATAAACTACATCAAATGATGACAACATGGAATCGTGATATTTGGCTTGAGATATGTCCTTTAATTTCCCCGAAAAGTGGACTTATTCTCAGATAACATTTGGAATTGCTACATGTATTAAGTCACATGTACAGAGTGTACATGTACATATATAAAGTACCAGGTACTATGACCAAGTAGTTTTGTTATACAAGTACATTTTATACCTGTACAATTCATTCTATTTGGCCAGCAGCTGCTTGGAATGTACTTTAGGATTTCTTTGGTTTTCCTGAATAATTCTTATTCGACCATTACCTTCATACTATAACAGATGTTTTGGTTTTTTATTTTTATATATTTTTTTTTCTATTTTCTTTTAAATTTTTTTTTATTTATTTTTTTTTTTTTTATTATTATTTTTTACTGATTTTGTTGTTGTTGTTTTTTTGTTTTTGTTTCATAACATATTTTTTTTAAGTTGTCATAATTTCCACTACGCGGAGGTGATGTAAGGAAATTCATAAAATAACTTACGCTCATAACTCTATTTTGACGGTTTTTTTTAAGTCAAGGGACATAACTCTGGTAAGCTTACATTGATGTATTTTAACATTCAAGTACTCGCTCTCGTCGATGGACACTACAGTTCTGGCAAATCTAAAATATAACACCCAGGATTTCTCAGTGAAGCTAGACTAATAGATCTCTACCAGAAGCTCAGGAAAAGGCAGTCATCCGGCAATACATGGCATTCTTATATACGAGAATGAACATCTTTATTACGAGACAGAAGATCGTTATTACGGGGGGAAAGTCGTTATTACGAGAAAGAAACTTTAATATTCCGAGAAAATACGCAATATAACGATTAAAGCGTCGTTATTATTATAAAGAATCTCGTGATAACAAGAAAGAAACTCGTAATAATGAGGATTAAAAAACTCTAAATTCCTATTCGGCTTCCATAGCATTAGAGTCTAAATCCATTATATATTCAAATCAAGATTTCAAAATAAGATTTTTTATGTTTTGAAAAAATAGAAATCGATGTATTACTTGTAGCAAGCTTACCTGACAGTATTTATGGAAAAATCTCAAGATAATTAGATATACCAGGTAAAAAACGTAGTCTCAATGTAAAGTAGATCCGATAAGGTTTTTATACGAAATTAACGTTTTCAGCAATTGAGACAAATAGAGATTTCAGTCTCATTAAACTGAATTGATATTGATATATCATTACGTATGTAGGTCAGAGGGTGAAAACGAATCTAGGTCAGAGTGTGAAAGAGTAATATCACCTGTCTAAAGCGAATCTCAACTCTACCAAAACACGTCTGTTTACAGAGATGTTCGGTTTATTAAGTGCTAAATCACTTGACCGAAACACGTCTGTTTACAGAGATGTTCGGTTTATTAAGTGCTAAGTCACTTGACCGAAACACGTCTGTTTACAGACAGAGATGTTCGGTTTATTAAGTGCTAAGTCACTTGACCGAAACACGTCTGTTTACAGAGATGTTCGGTTTATTAAGTGCTAAGTCACTTGACCGAAACACGTCTGTTTACAGAGATGTTCGGTTTATTAAGTGCTAAGTCACTTGACCGAAACACGTCTAAACATTAAGTGCTAAGTCACTTGTTGTTTACAGAGATGTTCGGTTTATTAAGTGCTAAGTCACTTGACCGAAACACGTCTGTTTACAGAGATGTTCGGTTTATAAGTGCTACATCACTGGACCGAAACACTTTGTTTATCATAAGTGCTAAGTCACTTGACCGAAACACGTCTGTTTACAGAGATGTTCGGTTTAATAAGTGCTAAGTCACTGGATCGAAACACTTTGTTTACAGAAGTGTTCGGTTTATAAGTGATACGTCACTGGACCAAAACACTTTGTTTATCATAAGTGCTAAGTCACTTGACCGAAACACGTCTGTTTACAGAGATGTTCGGTTTGTAAGTGCTAAGTCACTGGATCGAAACACGTTTATTTACAGAAGTGTTCGGTTTGTAAGGGCTGTCACTGGACCGAAACACTTTGTTTATCATAAGTACTTAGTCACTGGACCGAAACACGTTTGTTTACAGAAGTGTTCGGTTTGTAAGTGCTAAGTCACTGGACCGAAACGCGTTTGTTTACAGAGATGCTCAGTTCATTAGTAGAAGATGATATAAGCATAAAATTGAAAATTTCATGCATAAATCTTGTATTCGGAAAAATGTTTTAAGAATAAATTTTTCGTGATATAGTAAACAAAAGTCGAAGTAAGGATAACGGCGTCAATTTTATTTGTCTCAGTTTCGTATTTCAAAATTCAGGTTTCAATATTTAGCTCCTTAGCATCACTGACGAGACCTAGAAGGACGAAAAAGCTGTATGATGTAGCATCACTGACGAGACCTAGAAGGACGAAACAGCTGTATGATGTAGCATCACTGACGAGACCTAAAAGGACGAAACAGCTGTATGATGTAGCATCACTGACGAGACCTAGAAGGACGAAAAAGCTGTATGATGCAGCATCACTGACGAGACCTAGATGGACGAAACAGCTGTATGATGTAGCATCACTGACGAGACCTAGAAGGACGAAACAGCTGTATGATGTAGCATCACTGACGAGACCTAGAAGGACGAAAAAGCTGTATGATGCAGCATCACTGACGAGACCTAGATGGACGAAACAGCTGTATGATGTAGCATCACTGACGAGACCTAGAAGGACGAAACAGCTGTATGATGTAGCATCACTGACGAGACCTAGAAGGACGAAAAAAGCTGTATGATGCAGCATCACTGACGAGACCTAGATGGACGAAACAGCTGTATGATGTAGCATCACTGACGAGACCTAGAAGGACGAAACAGCTGTATGATGTAGCATCACTGACAAGACCTAGAAGGACGAAAAAGCTGTATGATGTAGCATCACTGACGAGTCCTAGAAGGACGAAAAAGCTGTATGATGTAGCATCACTGACGAGACCTAGAAGGACGAAAAAGCTGTATGATGTAGCATCACTGACGAGACCTAGAAGGACGAAACAGCTGTATGATGTAGCATCACTGACGAGACCTAGAAGGACGAAATACTGTATGATATAGCATCACTGACGAGACCTAGAAGGACGAAACAGCTGTATGATGTAGCATCACTGACGAGACCTAGAAGGACAAAACAGCTGTATGATGTAGCATCACTGACGAGACCTAGAAGGACGAAATACTGTATGATATAGCATCACTGACGAGACCTAGAAGGACGAAACAGCTGTATGATGTAGCATCACTGACGAGACCTAAAAGGACGAAAAAGCTGTATGATGTAGCATCACTGACGAGACCTAAAAGGACGAAAAAGCTGTATGATGTAGCATCACTGACGAGACCTAAAAGGACGAAAAAGCTGTATGATGTAGCATCACTGACGAGACCTAAAAGGACGAAAAAGCTGTATGATGTAGCATCACTGACGAGACCTAAAAGGACGAAAAAGCTGTATGATGTAGCATCACTGACGAGTCCTAGAAGGACGAAACAGCTGTATGATGTAGCATCACTGACGAGACCTAGAAGGACGAAATACTGTATGATATAGCATCACTGACGAGACCTAGAAGGACGAAACAGCTGTATGATGTAGCATCACTGACGAGACCTAAAAGGACGAAAAAGCTGTATGATGTAGCATCACTGACGAGACCTAAAAGGACGAAAAAGCTGTATGATGTAGCATCACTGACGAGACCTAAAAGGACGAAAAAGCTGTATGATGTAGCATCACTGACGAGTCCTAGAAGGACGAAACAGCTGTATGATGTAGCATCACTGACGAGACCTAGAAGGACGAAATACTGTATGATATAGCATCACTGACGAGACCTAGAAGGACGAAACAGCTGTATGATGTAGCATCACTGACGAGACCTAAAAGGACGAAAAAGCTGTATGATGTAGCATCACTGACGAGACCTAAAAGGACGAAAAAGCTGTATGATGTAGCATCACTGACGAGACCTAAAAGGACGAAAAAGCTGTATGATGTAGCATCACTGACGAGACCTAAAAGGACGAAAAAGCTGTATGATGTAGCATCACTGACTAGTCCTAGAAGGACGAAACAGCTGTATGATATAGCATCACTGACGAGACCTAGAAGGACGAATCAGCTGTATGATGTAGCATCACTGACGAGACCTAAAAGGACGAAACAGCTGTATGATGTAGTTTGATTCATTGTTTGGTTCTTTTGTACCTTCTTTCAAAAGGTAAAATCTTTAAAGACATCATAACTTTTCGTAAATATTACCTACATGATATCTGCGTCAGTTTACAATATTTTCAAAGCAAATTGAAGTTAGATGCTGAAGCTAGATGATGTGAAGGAACGAAAATCATAATTTAAGGATTCAAACTTTTGTTGTAAAAAAATCACACTTTGAAAATGTGTCTGAACAAGTTTTCAAGCTAACAATACTTTTAAGAAGTAAATCAAGATGCTAAACTGAAGTTACCGCAGACTTATCTCTGCAAACTGCATGTGATGTCATATCTTTTAATTAACAAACACCACTAAATGGTGTGACGAAGTTATGGTGTTGGTTATCAAATAAAGACTTACAGCGTGATAATTTGTGGTACAAATCAAAGAGGACCTAACAGATTCAAATTAGCTGTCTGTGCCTTCAAACATTCGCACTTAACCACTATAGTTTTTTCATTAATTTGTTTTAATCCGTTGTCTAGCTACACGCGATCGACATTGACCTTGTTAAATAGATACTCGGATATCAGCATTTTCCTGTAAGAAAGGTTTATTAAAACTTGTTACTTCAAACAGAGTGTTGTCTTCCTACTACACTCCAGGATTGAAATGTGCCTTTTTAATGATTTCATTTATACGCCACAATCCGATTTACATAGGGTCTTACGTGAACTCCCATTTGATACATGATTTATGTAGCGAATGTTACAATTTCTTTGTAGAATTTTAACGAGCCTTTTGCATGCTAAAATGAAAAAGTGACAAATTTTATAAATCATATATCAAGTGGAAATAGATTTAGGAAAATTTTTATCATATGATCGATTACTTTGTCAAATATTGTAGAAAAAAGGACATGTTTTTTGAAGTTTGTAAGCTTTATCAAAATAACGTCGGTCGGGAACAGCTCATGAACTCTCAGTTTACGTCACCTCTGAGGTTGTTTAATACACAACCGATAAATAATTTTATAAAATGTAATAAAATGGCGTTGAGTTGCTCGTGTACCTGGAAGTAGTCTTAATTGTCAAAATTACGTCTTAAGTTTACTCTGTTGCACTCAGGGATTATCATTGTGTGTTTGGTTTAATCCTCAGGCCTGTCCGTGGTGGTTTGTGTTTCCTAGGAAGCTGAGAATCGAATCGGTCTGTGAGCCTCCCGTATGTTGTTCTTTGATGTACTCACCAGCTACTACAGTGATCCCCGCCTGAAAATGACTGGCCGTTCAAGGGGGGTGGTCAGCCCAGCGAACAATCAATTAATCAAACAATTGTCGTTGTAGACACATACACATTCATATTATAATTTCTATAAATGAAATATTTGGCATATATGACAGAATATGTAGGTATCGTGGGAGTAAGTATCATCCATAATTTGAAGGTTTCGGGTAAAAAAGGAAATATGAGAAATCAGGAAACACAAAAAGTAAGAAAATAAGCGCTGTAAGAAATCTAGAAACGATATAGAGTGATTACCAAGAGTAAAAGATCATGACAGCTATTTAATTATAAAAAATGAAACAATTTGCAATACAAATTTGCCTGCACATACTTTGTTGTAACACTTATACAAAACAGCTTGCTGTATCAGACAAAAAGTAACCTTGCTTATGCATTCAATTTGAGTTGAACGTGTATACTTGGTACAAGGCCTAGCGATGAGTTGTTTTAATATAAGTTTACAAAACATGAAAGTGACAGCGTGTAGTAAGGTTGTAAGGATGAGCATTCAAATACTGATATCAAAGAACAGCGGGGATAAGGCCGCCATTTTAACAGTCCGTGCTTTTCGCGATAGCCCATTAGATCTCGTGCGCTATATGTATCGCACATGCACATGCAATGAACTTATCTCCTGTTAACGTTCATCCGGAGCCTCTAATTACTACCGGCCGGCACCAGGTAAGGGAAGAAAGCCAGATTTGTGTACGGTACGGAAACTGTTTTGAATCCTATATGTATGTGACCTTCCGATTTCTAGACTAGAGAGAGGACTTGATGAGAGACAATTTAACGTAAATAGGAGATAAATTTTGTTTATCACAAAGATCCGGTTTCTATCACTATTTATTTACGTATCTTTTGTATCTTCTGGGATCATCTTTCATCATATGCATTGATATAAAGTTGATAAAATGAAAGGAACGTGGACTAGTGTAGTGTACTTTGGATGTAGGTAATGTTTCCTGCTCAAACAAAATGTCCAACAAAGAGGTCACATTTCCCATCACGCCAATTCGTTCAGCTTCAGTCGACTACCTGGTTTCAAACTTTAAACCCTTAGTGTCATTGACGAGTCCTAAAAGGATGAAACAGCTGTATGATGCAGTCTACTTCAACCTTTGACTCTACTGCATCTAATTCTAATTTTGTATTGAAATGCGTTACTCACTTTCACAAGTTTTTATCACTTTCAAGTGTCTTTTGCGTGTTTTTGACACTTCCGGTGGAATTTTTAGTTCCCGACTAAGGGTTTGCCCAAGTCTAGCCTGCATGCTACATCTTGACTCATACATTGAATGACAAAACAGCTGTATGCTGCTGTTGAATGCTATATTACTTCCATATCATATTGTGACGTCAAATACTCACATCCATATCATATTGTGACGTCAAATACACATTTCCATATCATATTGTGACGTCAAATACACCCTTCCATATCATATTGTGACGTCAAATACACACTTCCATATCATATTGTGACGTCAAATACACCCTTCCATATCATATTGTGACGTCAAATACACATTTTGATATCACATTGTTAGGTATCAAATCCACCTTTCTAGATCATACTGTGACGTCTTCCATATCATATTATGACGTCAAACATCACGTCTATATTTTTCACATTAAATTAAAAAAACTATACAGAAAATTTGATACATGTGTTTAATGACATTCAAAACACTTTCTTTTCAATTATCGTAGATAATTTAGATCAACCAGCTCGCATAATTGAAAAGAAAAAACAAATAAAAACAATAAAACAAAAAACAAAACAAAACAAAAAGAAAAAAAACCAGCCGGAGGATCATTCTGGGGCATGAATGGTGGGGGTAGGGGGTCTCTTTGTAGTAGCTATTTTCTACCTTACTTAACATTATCCAGAACAATCGGTGTAAAGGACACAACAACACAGACCCGTTCGTTTCTTATTTTCGTGCATACCGCCATGATAACCACACAACGTGGATCTTTAATCGACTTTACGTAAATGCAAGCAAACGTTTTAACTCGATCCGCGATCCGCTTAATAAAGTGTATGAAAATCCGAAATCTAGTCTTCAATAAGCGATCCGAAGAGTTGAAGAAAACCACATAGTATTTATTTCTTTTTAATCAAAGTCAGTGTGACGTGAACAAATAGGGGTCGTTTGTATGTAACTAATGTAATCCTGCAATGAATTTCCGTGTCGCTTTGATTTCTTACTTGCGATGTAACACTTTATGCTATTATGTTAATATAATAATATAATGCTATTCACATATAATTGTTTATATAACTTATCTTCTTAGTTACTCACCTAACTATGAAAGTATGCACCAAGTTGTCCTCCGTCCCGTTTTAAACTTTGAACTCTCTGATGAAAGAAATTCTCCTGACAAACCCTTTATGAGCCTCAACAGTTAAATGATAGTGATTCCAACCCCGGCTCATCGGCACCATGCTAATTAAGTCACGGTACAAACATTAACTTATATTAATTATTCTCCCTACCCAAACAGACAAATTCCATCGGTTAATACAAAACTGTGCCTTTTTCGTGTTACATGTGAACTGATCACTAGTTTTGAGTTAAAGATCTAAACCAAACTTCAACAAACCTCAAATTTATTTGAAGTCTTATTAGTTACACTGTGTCTGCGTGATGAGTATTCCGAAGAGCCGTCTATCTTAATGAGCTTGATGGCGCGAATCTTATTCATTAGGTACATTTTTTTTATATGAACTATTATATATAAAGTCAGAGAAACCCGAAATGATTCTGAAATCATTTTGGAGTTCATAGTGTTTCATGCTTTACACACGTTTACTAAGGAGCAAAGAAATCATTATTATATTTTCATGTTGTTGAAAGGAAAATTAATATCTCACGCCTCTTTCGTTATCGAAAAAGTGTATGAAAAAAATCCAAACCAATGGACTCCGCATATTTGTTTAATGTATTGAAAAGTGCATGGTGTATGCAGAACACCTCGTTTGTTTCGGAACATCCAAGCCGTTTCTTATTAAACTGTAATACTATACGGTGCTTTTCTCACTCCAATGAAAGAAACTTTCGTCAATTTATTCTCCTTGTAGTAAAATTACAAGACCTAAAGTACAGGATTCGTTTTCTACTGAAGTGAACAAAATGGACATTATGTATATCGCCGCCCAGGTATATATCAGGGAAATATTGATAGAAAAAAACGAGCGTCTTGCTCTCAAAAGTGCACAGCAGCAAGCGGTTCAAATTAAAAAACTTCAGAGTTCCACATTTGAAGGAAAATATGTCATTCCGTGTAAATCCTTATTTTGTTTATATTTCACCCTAGTTGGTTGAATATGATTATATTGTCGGCGTATTCTTTGTGGTTTTTGCAACTTGCAGACTCTCTCTGTTTTGTATAAAGGGTGAAGGCGCTGCTGACACACCATAAGCTAAATATGTTTATATCAATCACTTAAAAGTGATATATAACATTTAATTAGTTTCATTTAACGCATTATATAACATCGAATTTGCCGAATTTACCTCTGCTGGTAACCTAGGTGTACTAAGTTCGCTGTAACACAGAATATCATTTTCTTTAAGTAGTGGCACGGTTGAAAATACACATGCATTCAACATTCTTTTGAAATTATGAATTACTGAAAATTTACGAAATGTATTCAATTATGAGTGTATTGGACTTTTCAGTTCATACTGTGATATCAATAGCGAATGCTATAGCGGGACAGAAATGTTGTGATAATGCAATTTGCTGTATATCTATATAAAACTTATCTATTTTAAACGTTTCTATTTGAAGGCGTTAGTCATTTGTGTGATCTTTGTACAGCATTTCAAGGTCATTTGCAATCGAAATCATGTTCAGTGTTTTTAACCGATAATAATTGTCACCTCTATACTATTTATAGTGTATTCTACAATAAATACTAAAATTGACTAACCAGGTATATTTTTTTGGTTTAATTTCTCTTTCCTTTGTAGCATCATATCGGATTCTACTTAACGACAAATATTGAGCATTTGAACCAATAAATTTTACGATCAGTTGTTTGTTGAAAGCATTGAAGTCTCCCCCGTTCACTCTGTTTACGTTTCAGTGTTATTATACAGCATCGGATCCATTTCTCGTTTTCATGCCTTCTGACTTTCTTTTCGATGAATAACCTGCTTCATAGATTTGATAAATGAAAGTTTCACGTTCTATATGATTCATGGAGCATTTCCTTTAGTTTTGTTGTCTATACAAATATTTTTTGAACAATAGGAGCAGGTAATCAAATTGTCAAAATCACATATAAATCATACCAGAATAACACTTCTAACTGACGACGATGATAAGTTTTGGCCTCGTTTCTAAGCTCAGTGAGTATCTACTTCCGGTGTTTTTAAAGAATTTTGAAATGAAGTATATCTGAAGTACATTGTCGTCTCGCTTTTTTGTACTACACTTGATTTTGTTTGTTTTAAAGAAATATTTCAAAACTTGTTTTAAAACCATAACACCTATTACAAATTGCCTGTATAATTTACACACGTATCATATACACGATAAAATGTAACCGAGTCTAAATAAGATTTGAAAATCTTTGTCGTCGTGTAAATCTCTTTTTTGTACATATTTTACCCTAGTTTTATTGAATTTGAGTCAGGAGTATGATTTTGTTCATATGTTGGCATTTTCTTGTTTCTTTTTAACAAACGCTTTACTCAATGATATCAAATACGTATTGTCTTACTCCAAGTTAACAAATTACTTTTCATATGCGGAATTATCTGGAGTACATTACAATTTAAACTAAGCACCACAAATGATGAACGAAAGAAATTAGTTAAATGTTCGTAATGCAGTCTTAATCAAATTCAATATACATGTTCTAATTATAAAAAGACACGATAATTGTGACATTGTGGGTGTTTTCTTTTTATTTTTCTGAAACATTCCTTCTGCATGCTAGCACAGTATATATCACACGACGAAAACTGAACGTGTAATTTAGTATAAATTTAATTAATGTTTTATTATGAATCATGAACGAAATGTTTGATTATTTCTTGTTGATTTTCAATACGATGTTCCAGGGGTACCACAGAGATGGAAGATGGTATCAGACTGTGTTCCAAACATCACTGAAGAACCGTGTAATACTTTCAGATCGAGGAACGATTTAAATAACTTAATGGATGTGTCGCTGCTAAGTCATAAGTGTTACATTGCACTTATTATCAAATTTATTTTTCAAATTTCAATAAATATTATTTTCTGTTAACAATCCTATTTAATCTTCTGCTTTCATAAACGTGATTTTAAGTGTAAACTATTGCATCAGAAAACCGGGCAAATCAGTGTAAAGTGATACAATATAAAGGAAACATTCGCAAGTACGGTGAACGTTTGGTTAATTTGAAATTAAAATTCAGCAAACGTTTAATTTATCAATATTGGCTAGTGTATATATTGTATAAGTATGTCTTAGAAATATAAGCTTTATTTTGACCTTGTTGGTTTTTTTTCTTATGCATATATCGACATATATTTCTTGTAGCACCATTCCATACGTTTTTCACCATTAACAATCTTCTGTAATAAGTCGTACATTTTAAACTCAATGACTCCAACTACTTTTTTTATCGCGGCTACCTCCGCGTAGTTGTATAATTACCTGGGGCTTACATTTCGTAGTTTTAAAATTTTTTGCTTGTTAACGGGGAAAAAACTCCGCGAAAGTCTATCAGTTGGTATCAATTCCTTTTCTGTGGATTTTGACACACTGAAATAGCTGCTGAGCTATTTACAGCGAAAACCATATCCACCGCGAATATTAACAAATTCTCAGTATATATCGTGATATCTGTATCATAATTTCGCAGCGATTCACTATGGTGAAACATATTGTAATAAACGTTATATCCATTGGTTATTACCGTTATCTTCATTAGCGACGTTTGATTTTTGCAAATTTGTTTTGATCGCAAAATTAAATTAAACGCGACAGAATGCTACTTTTCTTACCCTACATCATAACGAATGCGATCCTTAGATAGATGGCAACTCAGTCATCCAAATCTCGTGAATTTGACTTCCGGGTTATGCTGCACGTAAAGTTAATATTGCATACTCGATTTGTGTTGTTTCATTTGTTCGCCAGTTTTAAGTATATATTTTTATCTTACCTAATAGACATTTTATATTCTTTTTCTTTTGCTCTGACGCTGTGGTAAATATTTACCAATTGCTGTCAAGCACAACGTGTAGTTTCCATCTTGCTTGTCACCATGTCGGTAGCATCTATTCTAGTGTACTGATATTTTATGGAATAGAAGTTCTTATAACACAACCAGTAGAAGATTAAAGTATGACATTTCGATGACTACAAGGTCACCTTCATCTTATAACAAAACCAGTAGAAGATTAGAGTGTGACGTTTCGATGACTACACGCTCACCTTCATCTTATAACACAACCAGTAGAAGATTAGAATGTGAAGTTTCGATGACTACACAGTCACCTTCATCTTATAACACAACCAGTAGAAGATAAGAGTGTAACGTTTCGATGACTACACGGTCACCTTCGGTCACCTTCATGATTGTCATCATGTTGGTAGCCTTTATGCTAGACTATTGATATTTTAGAATTACATTTTTACCGTGTAGTCATCTTCATCATGAGAACAAGGTATATAACAACAAAGTACAAACACGCCAATCTTAATTCAAGCTCAAATTTTATAAAATATGAACAAAAGAGAGACGCCTTATAATATACAAGGAGAATTAGAGCAGGTGTTCCGGAAAAGCAATGAGAACACTATGATGGCAGTCATGTTTCCCTACGATTTTCATCAACCTGCATCTTTTGTAACCCTGTGTTACGAGTTTGTCTGTCAGATGACCTCTTCCAGCACGAAATTCATGGTAATGAGAACAGGCCCTTGAATGTAGAATCAACTCCGACATGTACATGCGACTGATGTAGAAGAGTCTGTCATGTTGGTAATTTCCAGTTCCTGTGAAATTATACGATGTAAGAGGTCAATAAATTTATTGTTATTTAAAGAAAGGATGTCATTAGTTTATCTGAAAGTAAAATTAAACGACTTTGCAAGTTCTTCGTGACCTGTTTTCTATCGCCAATTCAGCCTCGTATGAAAGCAAAACAAGTCGTCAAACAGAGGGTTACAGTTAGTTCCTACAGGTATCTCAATAGTCTATTGGTAGATCTTACCATCAGACTCGACAAAGATGTTGGCAACAGAAACTTTTCTGATTTCGTCCTCAATATATTCACGAAATGCACTTCAGTATTGTTCACAACACATACAAACAGAAAAGAACAAGAATAAATAAACCAAAAACAAAGAAAACACAAACAAAACAAACAAAAAATAGATAAATATTAATAATAATTATGATAATATTGACTATCAACTCACAATTTGTGAAAAAATTTGATTTGAATTCTTTCTTCAACAATATAATTGATATATAATACACTGGGTCAAACATCCACATTTTAATTTTACCTTAGCTGTAGATAGGAGTGGAATGTTATAAAATACAATCCTTTAACGTGGCTTTTTTATTAGCGATGGTGGCCTCTTGTAAACGTACAAATATAAAGTCTCAGCTTGGAGAGAATGCATTGAATACATCTGTCGTGGTTCTAGACAGATCATGTTCCTCGTCTTTAGATTCAAAACTCTGATGTGTAGATACATATCTCGATTTTTCTGTCATAATTATGATGCAGTTTGCCGAACATGTCTTAGGAATCCCAGAAAATCTAGATGAAAATCAGTCGTATGTTCTCTTGTTATCATAAAATACACCCTCAACATTGTAATCTGTCTTTATGTATTTAAAAGACTGGTTAGATGCAAATTATTATTTCTGAAGTTTGTGCCTTGATATAAGCAGATGATAAATATTACGATATTTCAATGACTGTTGATTAAATACTATCTTCAATTATTTATCATAACAAGTAGTCAGCTGTAATAAGTTTAAATCTCTTTCATTCGAAAACATTACATCTTGTATTAAACTCTGATTGGCTTAAGCTTGCCAACATCTTGACAATCTCTACTTCGTTGTAAATTACAAGAAATAGCTAACCGCGGTGTAATATATCATAATGGGCGGATAACACCCAAACGTGTATACAATAAGCTTCCGCAGTATAACGTAGTGTCAGAAGTTATCAATATCAGCGATTAGTTCAGCCATTAAAACGAGATGAATGTCGGATTACACTGTAGAAGTAACCGTATCTTATTCACAACCTTCACCTTACAAATGTTTTACGCGTCTGCATGTGTCAGAATATGAAATTCTCCAGAGACCTTGACATGTAGTTTGAAGTTATGATACTTAGGTTTCGTGACCTAACTGATCATTAGACTTATTTAACACTTAATATAAATTTGAGGTAACATGATGAGTTGACTTACCTTGAAGTATAAACCTAATCCACAACTGAACGCCTGGGGTTCGCAATTCTAGCAATGGTCTGTGTCAAGACAGACACAAACTGAAGAAAACAAAGCACAGAAAGACATAACCAGCAGGAAGACAATAAAAAGTTTAAGATACTTTTTGTGGAGCAACGTTTCATATTGAACATTATCAAATTAATTAAATTGTGTTTAAATACGGTTTTGATATACACATATATACTATTAAACTTGACGTTCTTCAAAAATCATCAGATATACGAAATTAACGTTATTTGCTGAATCATGGGACTAGTACATCTTCCAATCCAGATTTTGAATTTGTTTAACCCTTTGAATTTTCCTCAGTCGCCTCGTAGGCTTTAAAATTAAGGCCCCTAGCATTGCTAACGAGTCCTAGAAGAAGTCAACAGCTTTCTGATGCAGTTCGATTCATTGTTTGGCTATACAGTATCTAACTGTAAATGTATTAAAAGGTGCTATTCACTTGTGTGTCATTTTCACAATCTTTTGATATGGATGGTGGCCAAATTATATTTTCTTTAGTTGTCTTAACATCATGTATGTGTTTGCACAGTCCTATAAACACTCCAATGTCCCTTTAGTACAATTTAGTTCTGCATCAGTTGACTCTTTCAACGAAAAGGCATTGAATTCAGTAGATGTTTATTCTTACTTCTCCTGTGTCTCCGAGTACGCATGACAACTTTATGTAAAGTAGGGATTGCTGCAAGTAAAGTGAAAACAGGGGAAAAAATACCCACATGGGGGCATTATAATAATCCAAACAAAAATGTAATACAACAAGGGCATAGTATGAGCAATAGAAAGATTTACACGGTGACTCTGAAAAAGCAAGAGGAGAAAAAATACCAGATATTCAGAGATAGCAAGCCTCTTCGTCTTTACGGTCAATTCAAGAACGAAATGTTACATTCTCAAATGAGAATAAGATATACAACAACGGAGCAAACAGGCAACTAAAGAGTAGCAAACACGCCAAGCTTAATTTCGCACGAAGAAGTAGAATATTTCTCAATGAGAGTACTATGATGACTATCGAATTCATAACTTTCATCAACGTGCATGTAACCTCTGGAGTATCGAGGATACGTTCCATCCAATTCACATTTTGTGTCCTACCTTTAGGTTAAGGTTACATATAAGTTTTTGTATTTTGGAATGAAAATTAATTATTAATTCTTCATTACATGTTTCAATTATTTGAGATCTTTTCCGTCTTGCCTGTTTTCCATGGTAAGTGTGTGAATATCTATTTGGTACATGTTTCACTCTGGTTTAACATTGATTTTGAGTTTTCATTTTGTTAACTTGCCTGATTGTTCCTGTTTTCTGTCGGATATTTTCTTCATTTTTTAATAAACTAAACTGGCATTTTGTTTTCTAGAATGTTTGTTCTGTAGTTAGAGCGATATCTTAAATAGTTGCAAACAAATGTGTTTTCCCTAAAGACCACAGGAAGCGACCACTTTACGAGGTTACAAAACATAGCATAATGTGTGTTTATTTACGTTAAACAAGTATTACAAGGTTGTACAAATTATTCCTTGATTGAGATAAACGGACAAATTATTGTTGAGAGTTATGTCCCCTGTCAGTTACTCTTCAGTAAAAAATGTGTGCAGTGTGTAGATTTCTTAATTAATGGTTGGTACATAATCGTAAAGATGTCACTTACTGGGTGCTTAAATCAGTCAGAGGAAGTAGTTTCTTGATTCAGCACTCCCGTAATACACTTGAACTGTACGGTATGTTTAATAAGACTCAGCAGTACTTTGAACATCACGGCATACTATGCGCTAGTTACATAGCCTCCGTATATTTGTAGTTACCGGTATGTCAGTGAGTACTTTCACAACAGTAGTTGGTAAAAGTACAAGAAATGTCAAAATAGATCCAGGGCTTATTAGATGTTAAACAGAACACAGGAAATATCGTTGATGGAAACCGTTATTAAAACTGATAGTTTTCTGTAAGGTTAACTGTTCACACGTAATTTCTGTTTTGAATTTTGCCATTTTGCACCATTTTGTGAGAACTCTAGCAGATACCTTGACTGGCGTAGTCTACATATTGTCTCTTTCCTTAAGACTCACTTTCTTTCGTAATGTCACTCTTTGCACTTGTTCAATTTTGGATTTTCTGACAAATTAGGAAGAATTACTTCTATCCTCGAATTATGATATAGCAAAGCCATTCGAATGGTAATTCGTGTTCCTTGATTGTATCTTCCTCAGAGTTGTCATGTCGAGTCATGAAAATGTGTCGACGTTTTGACATTCCAGTATGATGATGTTATAAAAGCGTTCTTTCAGAGCACCATCATCTGTGCACGCTGTATTCATGCTAAAGTATCCAGGTTATGACATTCCAGTTTGATGACAAGACAAGAGCGCCCTTCAGGTGTTTCATGTTTCTTGGACATTGTATTCCTCCGTCCTTGGCAATAGTGAGGACAAAACAAATCCGATATAACTCAGTTTTCGGGACAAGCTGTGAACATTAATCGATTAATCATATCATAGTAAAAAAATAATTTAATTTTATTCTTTGATCACATTTCTGTCAAATCACTATAACTGACCTTCAGACGGAAGTCATTTACATATTAAAGCTTTTCAGTAGTTCGTATGCACAGAACACTTGATTGTAAACCAACTGCCTGTTTTTTGCGGTGCACATAGGTAATAAACATTGATTTTTCAGTAAATATTTGTGGCTATATAACAATGACTTTTAACCACCAGTCCGCGGCTTAGTATTGAGTGTATTAATAGAAAGAGTCATTGTCAACATTCCTTTGATGTCATGTAGTATGCACCGACTCCCTCGACAGTTTAATTTCGTGACTTTCCTTCTTATTCTTTCTTATTTTGTGAGATGGCAGTTATAATAGTAATGTTTGCACTACTGTATGATACCAAACGTAAATGAGTTGTAACAAGGACAGTATATTACACGGTAAATTTGCCTGTAAACTTGTATTGCTCGTGGTGGGGGTAAAATCTTTAACATCGCCTGTTTCATGTACGGTTTGAGGGGATTTTTCTTATAATTGTGTTGTATTACTAGAGATTATGTGTGCGAATATGTAATACGCAAGGTGATAGTTCATAGAAATGTTTTATCCTTCCAGATCACATCTAAGTATAGTTAATATATTAAATTGAAGGACATAAAATGTAAAATAAATAAAAAAAATAATAAAGGACACTTATAGTGTATGCGAGTTGTACATCTGATCTTGTACAACCTATTTTCTTACTATTTGGAAAATGTATTACCATGGCTTTCAATAACATTATACGAATGTTCCTTCGCCAATTCATTAAAATGTCCACATATCCACATATTGCCAAAGGAGAAATCTGAAATCATTCAAATCTCGACAACACGGGAACACTTGCTATTATAGGTAATTGATTCGTTAGCAATCAGAAAAATAAAATTCCTGTTAAAATTCGTTTTTTTCCCTTTTAACTGCTGATGCCAGATTTTTCACTAATTTGATATAAAATGATGGTTAGTCCGACATCTTAAACGTACTGCAGAATTTTTTATTTCTAAATTAAAGGTACATTTTTGACGTGAAACACAAATCTCATCCTACTACTGAACTGATAAACTGGTTAAAAGCTGCCCGTTACACCCATAGCGAACACTATAGGGTGCTAATTCGTTTAGTTTTGCTATTCAAACACTATAGTCGTTATGCACTTAGTGCTGGATAAATCTGACTAAACCCTTGTGTTACAACTTGGCTAATACTACATATAAATATACACAACCGGAACACCGGGAATGAAAATGTGCTTAAAACACACACATCGACATGAAAAATTGCATCACGCCCTTGTAGCCTTACAAAACAGAATAGATAGTATAATGTCCTAGTATACAACATAAAGAACAGAGAAACTATAACGATATTATGGATAATATGTTTATGTCAAATTTACAAATTAATCAGCCCCTTTGTCTAGACATCGTAAAAATACAAAATATACACAATAAAATAGCGAAGGATCATCACTTGACGATGTGACATTTATATTGGATTGGTATAACAGTGATTTGTTTTTGGAACATATTTACGCTGTTCTGTTACACATAGTTGATATTGTATTGCGTTTATGACGTACTCTAAATTTGTGAATATTGTTGGGACGGGACGTCAGTCTTTGGAAATTACGAATAGTACGCCCTTCCCAATAAATATTTTGACATTTCTTCCAGTCAATTTAGATTTTCCTCCATTGCCAGAAAATTTTCAAAATTTAGGCTCTTTATATCACTGAACAGCTATATGACGAAGTTTAAAATTAGACTTGACTCTATCTTATTCTAAAATAGGTCACAAAGACAACGTCGTTTTTATTTGACTTTCAGATGTATTAATGACGTCTTGTGTTTAAATAACAAATTATGTATTGAACACGTCCATCGAATATACATATATGCAACAAAATTGGAAAAAAAACAAAGACACGACATACTCTTCTACATCAGTAGCTTGTTTCAATCGTTTATTACAACGAAACCAAAATGGACAGCTTTCCACCAAGTTGTATGATAAACGGGATGAATTAAATTTCCCTATTTTGAATTTTTCCATTTATGGATAACAACCTATGGTGTCGCAGTTTATTCGATATTCAGAGGTCTGTTCCAGTTATCACCATTTATGTGTAGGAAGTCGTCAGTTGAAGTAAAAACCCGTGATACAACACAGATTCAAATGAAGCAGGTTGATGAAAATTATGGGGAAGTTGTTCGTTCGTCATATTATATCTCATTGAGAAATATTCTATTTCCTTGTTCGATATGAAGCTGGACATGTCTGATGTTCGTTAGTTTGTACGTTGGTTCCGTTATTATACCTTGTGCCCATTTGAGAACCGGTTATTACTTACTTGGTTTGCTCAACGTTTACTTTGCGGGTGTCGTCGATGAAGCAGAAAATGCTCGCTAACCCTTCCGAAACTCCTGGTCTTATTCTATTTTTTCCTTTTTGAGGAGTCTCCGTTTAGATTTTCTTATGCTCATATTTTGCCCTAGATTTATTGAATTTGGGCTTAGATTATGATTGTGTTGACATGTTAGTTTTTCTTGTTGTTATTGGTATCACAAGTACTATTCACTTGTGTGTCTTTTGTACAATAATGGAGATCACATTTACATATCTGATGTTTCATATCATATTTGTAATGTTGAAATGACCATATATAGCTGTGATAATTTCTGATTTTTTAATAATTGAGCTATATGTATTACACACATGATATAATGTTTGCATGTTCACTTCCCTTTACCAGATAAGCAAAAGTAACCATGAATTATGCTTGATATATATGTATTGCAGTAAAATATTATTTGTATTATATAACACAAGTGTTTATCATATAGTATCACATCTGATGTCATATAAGATATTTGTGAAGTTTTATTACATACAAATGATATCATATTACAAATGTTCGATATTTTATCATATTTGATGTGATGCACCATATTTGTAATATTCACTCACAAATGATAATAAATTCCACGTTTGACATTGTATAAACTATTTATCTAGATTGTCTTGTATAGTCATTAGATTATGAAACTTCATTTGGTTCCCTTTACTGATAATCTTCCTCATTGTTGACATTACTAATTATCCATCTTTAAGAAGGTCTCATATTCTCAGTGACATAACTCCTAAAATTACGGTAACTGTCAGTTGTTATGTTATATAAAAATATGATATCGATAATATCAATATAAATCAGTCATATTATATCAGATATTTCCAGGACAGTTGTCACATCTGATTATAAGGTAATTGCACAGTTTTGATCATTTACTCATATGCGGAATAAGATCTTCATATCTGTTAAATTATCATGATTTTATTATCTTAAACGCGTATTACATATTCACGTCACTTGCGCATTAATATTGAAATGTATAACAAAATCCTTCATGGCGAATCAACCTGGGAGAAGAAAATTTACAGGTAAAGACAAATTTAAGGTCCTAATTTGCACAGTTTCCTTGAATATGTTGTAGCTAACTAGATCACGTCTGCATTATAAGCTTCCGGATGAATTATTAATGTATGAATAACTATATAATCTATAATATCACGGAAATGCTAACCACAATTCAATACATACCAATGAATTAGGACGTCACTTCTACAATTGCTGCCTGGAATGCCTTATGTCATTGAAAATTTGTAATACCTCCTCGTCCATTATCGTAAAATCGTATATTTTCGCGGTTTGCAAGAAAATACTTTTTGTGTGTCCTCGTGGATTTTCAGTATGCATTAAATCAACTTTACCAGTTTACTTTATCCTGGACATACGAATTGAAAAACCATGAAAAGGAAGAAAGTAAAAATTTAAAAATCTGACCGTAATATCTTATTAGAGCGCATAATGTATACAGACACAATTAAGATTATTTCCGACCTTCATCTACTGTAAATCGTAAGTCAGTTCGAATTGGCATCTAGTTAGAACACAATAAGAACTGAAAGTTTCTCTCTGGTGATAGTTGGAACTCTGTTCAAATCGACAATTATACTACAGGTACCGGGTTGTAAATGAATATCGTAAACAGCCAATTATATACGTAGACGTCGCTTAACACTTAATTAGCGTTAATTCAGTTTAATTTTTTTTTCATTTCTTTTTGCTGCCACTACGTGCGCGTTCCGGTTGACACAATTGGAGGTCTCACCCCTTTACAAAAAGCGTAATATACCATACTTCAAGCATTAATTGTGATATAATTACTAACAAAATGGCAAAACAAGGGACATGGTGAAAACTTATTAAGTCGACATGACTGGCTGTTCCTACCTCATTATTTCTTTCCTTCCTTCTATTATTGTGAATTGAATACACGTTTTGCCCTGACATTATAAAGGTCTATTTCATAATGACATCACTATTAATGTCTTAACCTTGACATAGTTACACAATCATACTTCCTCCGAACTACCAAAACACACAACAGAAATCACCTACATGAAAGACTTTGACTTTGGTCAATATGGGAACTAGGTCTAAAACTTTCCTCTCTAAAGCTGACAACCAACACGTAGGCTAAAATGCAACGCAAAATATGGTGGAAATCAGAAAGTTACACACTAATTAGATGAAAAAAAGTAAAGATCACGATTTGCAATAGGTTTGGCTGATTTATTTTTGTCGCACAAGTGTCCAGATTTAAGGAGCAAAAAAGAAGCAAAGTCAAAATTGCGCAGGTGGCTCACGCATTGGTCGTTTCTGAGGCTCACGTGGAGCTGTTAACATAAATATATCATTACTGGTTTAATCCACGAAGTGCAGGGATGCCTTGTAGTTAAAAATAGGCTTTGCTACACACTTGATGAACCTGAATCATTAATACTAACTGAAGCTATACAGGACTATGTTACTACCCTTTGCTTTGTGACAGCCTCGTTGATTGAAACTGACGCGACAGATATGTTTTACAACACAAACATGCCATACCTTTAAGGAGTTACGCCCCGACAATAGAACATGTACAGCAAACAAAACCCCGAGGGAGAACGTCGTGTGACTAGGTACTGTAGGAAATTGGCAGCTAGATATGTGTGGTCCTTTTATTATGTACAACAAATCTTAACAGATCAAAACGGCAAACCTTCTCTTTATGAGTTAAAAATGTGGGCGTGTCTGCATTGGGAACTATTGAAATACGATCTAATAGTACGTCAGTTTATTTACGGATTAGGAAATACTAGATGTAGTCCGTCAACGACGAATATATACCAGATCCTTTTAGGCACTCTTTTATTTTTCATTCGACTTCTTTTCCTGCAGTTTTTTTCTAAACATTTGCTGTTAACTACCATCCGATTCCCAACGTAACTAAATTGCTAACTGGTCACGACCTTGTAAGATGCTTACATCATTTTTCCTTTAGTGTCAGTAAACGTCCCAGATATCTATCTAACCGTTCTATTGTTTTAATTTCCGATTCCAATTTAGTTTAAATTGGCTTTCTGTACGTATAAAATGCTCTCGATTTCTGAAGCGACGTCCCATATTCCAAAGACTTTCTCTAAAAATGAGAGTTCCAGCGGTTACCGGAACGGAAATGCCTGTGAAATGTCAAAATTCAGAAAAATGTTGTAATGGTCGTTATGCTCACGCTTCCCGAGAAGGTTTTTAAACGTAGTTAACTCCCTTCGTTCTCTTTCCTACATTCTCGATACTCCAGGGATAATCATCACTTTTGTTCTTTGCATTCAGGAACATTTTCAGGCATATAGACGGAGTAATTTAATTAGACCACAGCGTGTTTCAGGGGAAAACATCTTACCAATCACAAACCAAAATAGTACAAAGGGGTGACATCCACCTTTAATGTCGTTAGAGCATACCATAACACGTCTGAGAGAGAGAGAGAGAGAGAGAGAGAGAGAGAGAGAGAGAGAGAGAGAGAGAGAGAGAGAGAGAGAGAGAGAGAGAGAGAGAGACCTGGAGTATCGACGATGTCTTCCCTACATTGAAGTAACTATTGATATAAAAGATAAAAACAACGACAAGAATATACCAACACGTCAACAAAATCTTTATCCAGACTCAAATTCCATAAGATAATGGTAACATATGAACAAAAAAGATTTACAAGGAAAACCCAGAAAAAGAAATAATATGACAAGGTGTTTTGGAAGAGTAATCGACGACAACCGCCGTGCTAACCTTGGTCAATCCAAGTAAGTGAAGTTATTTTCTCAAGTGAGAACAAGGTATAAACACACTGTACCAACATGCAAACTAGCGAGCATTAACCACGTCCAGCTTCATATCGCACGACATAACATTTCTAAATGAGATTGATATGGCGATCGAACATTTTCCCCTTGATACCCTGTGTTACGACTTTGTTCGTCACATTACACAAGTTTTTTAATATTCTAAATATATAACCCAAAAACCAGTTCTTTGTCTCGGAAATAAAAAATCGTGCTTATTGAAAAAGCGAAGTATGGAGGAAAGTTTACCCAAAGTAGTTGTAAATACTGAGAAAAATCTTGTATTCGATTATTTTCTCTGTAAATGCTGACAGAGCGTAAGAATAGTACCTGCTTTCCTCGTCACTTGATCGTAACAGACGACTAAACTTTGGCTTTCCTAATGTCTCTCTTGACACTAGACGTATATTGCTTTCGCGTTCAGTGTAGAACGTCGTCGGCACAAGTAAGGAAAACTCCGGTAACACACATAAGTAATGAAAATGATACTTCTTGTTCTCTGCCTGCCGCATTGAATGGGACGCAGAAGGACTAATACACTCTGTTGTTAGTATTAATTTGACTGGCTAGGTGTTAATCTGTTCAGAGCTTGCATAATTTCCCGTATACAGCGTTTCTTATGACTTTCACTATTGTAGGGACACAGAACCCAAGCATATGACTATGTTTGTCATCAATAATTTCCCGTATACAGCGTTTCTTATGACTTTCACTATTGTAGGGACACAGAACCCAAGCAATTTGAATGTTTGTCATCAAGTTTCATGACCATCAGGATAAAGTGTTTGAAGTGTTCTATTTTTATTATGTTAAAAATTGAATGAATGCGCGAAAACCGCAATACCTGAAAAAAATGAAGAAAGAAACAAAAACAAGAACAAACAAACAAAATCAAAAAATAATAACAATAATAAACAACAAAGAAACAAAACAAATTACTGATTTTATGACGTCATGACATCCTTTTTGGTTCAAGTACTGTCCTTTACTACTTCAATCCGAGAAGGAAAACAAACGAAAGAATGAAACAGCGAATAAACAACAAAATATTATTACATAGACGCACTCGTTTTACACGTGTTAATGTTTAATTGCATTCCACATGAAAATAACGATTTCAGATATACAATAAAGATTTCAATCAACTTGACTGAAGACAACATATCTAAACGTGATCTTACTTTTAAACATCGCCTTTATTTTAAAAGAAAAAAAAAACTCCTTTAATGTGTTTCTAAACTCGAACAACCTTTCAAAAGGAGTAGGGGGTTGTTCACACATATCCCACAATCAATAAATATTATCTTAATATGAAGCTATATTATCTAAAGAGAGACAGTAGGCTTGGACCCCACTGGCTTAAAACCATTGATTCCAAACACGATTTTCACTATAAAAGTCACCTAAGACTTTGGGGTATTGACCTTTCATTCAATAGAACTATTAAGTATACATTGAATTGTTTTACACAGCAATGTATTTCCTTTTAGTAAAAAAGAAACAAGAAAGCGTTCATTTAAGATTGCTTTTTTAGAAGTTGTTTTCAGACCCATTTATTCATAGTCCTTTTTGAATCCATAACAAGAAGGAAACAAATTAGAACTGGAGGGCCGACAGATTTGTAATGTATCTGTAAGTAATAGGTTTTATTTCAGGTCTATATGAAGATAGAATTTGACATGGGGGTAAATTGAAGTAAGATTGCTACACGACGTCTCCTGCCTGTGAGTTTGCCACCGCTTGCTAATAATCCCTGATAAAGCGGAATTCGCAGTAGCTATTAATATGATGAATGGTTAGTTAAACTGACATTCCCCCTACACAGAGGCTTAGGGATTTGATAAAACACCATGCACCGTCGGCTATTTCTCTGATTTACAAGCTAGTCCACAGTAGTAGTGACAGAGTCTCCTCATATGGTCTTTGTACGGACAAGAAATACTAGAAAGCATCAGCAGCTTCATCTATCAAAAACCAAATTCACACTCTAAGAGTTTCATCTTTAGTCGTCTACAAATATGTGTTTATCATCTTGTTCGAATTTTCTGATATTGGTCAAATGATTTATCATATTCTATAATATTCATTCTAAGATATTTTAGTTCATATGCAACTTTAATTATTAAAGTTTAAAGCTGATACTATACCGAGTTAATTTATTTTTTAAAAACCTGACTGATGTGCTTTTGGAATTAGTTTTTACCAATTTATTCAAGCCAATTTCTAAAGAATAGCGGAAATAGTTCACGGATTTCACAGAGACACTAACCATTCGTACATACTCCACTTAAAGAGGCATTTAAAGGGTAAAGAAATTGTTCATAAAACAAATACAGAGAAATACTGTGCTTCGTGTCAATCGGTATGAATGTATATATATATGATTAATTTTGATCTGATTTGTTAGAATGCTAATTTCGATCTATCTATAAATACAAATATAATTTATGTTAAGTTATCCCCATACAAACCTCTTCTCAAGGTGGTAAAGGTGCACGTCCAAATCTTCCCATGGTCAAACATAATATCTAATTGATTTACGATGCTCTTAGCGTTGATGGTGATTAGCATTGGATTATCCTGGTAAGAGAAAAAGAGCAAAAACGCATCTGGAATCATGGAAAAATATTGCTTTAATTCTTCTTAAAACTTAATTATGCTGTTTTATTTAAGGTATTATAAGCATCTGAAATTATGACATGCTCCACGAAATGTTTGCTTTCTTTGGTTTTCTGCAACGGATTTCTCATAATTTGCTATTAACCTATTTCCTGATTAGCAGAACTAAATATGATACTTATGTGCACAATCAACACAGATGATCACTTCCAATTCAAAATATATGTTCCAGTGCCTAATTGTTCATAATTAAAATCAATCATGTCTTATTCCGTCCAAACAGTATCAGACCAATAAAAATAACTTTGAATATGGCCAATTTGGGACGTTGAAAGGTCAGTTTATTATAAGTGTCAGATCTTCTTAAATCTACTTCAATGGAGGTTTTTGTTTTCTCTTTTATTTTGACCCCAAAGTAACAGAAATGGGCTACAATGTACCGTTGGTAAAGAGGAGTATACAATACAGGTAATATTACCTCAATGTATGTTATATATTGTATGTTATAATCCACTGCCTTCCTCTTATCATAGTAGTATAGGTGATGGGAGAAGACCAAGCTCTAGTTGTTCAAAGTCTCTCTAGCGATAATCGGTGGTTAGTGAAAATTTAGATTTAAGCTTGAATCAAACAAACCTAAGAATATTCTATATCACTTCAGAGCTGTAGATTTGTTAAGACAGGTCATATTGACATATTTTATTTGTTAGTTTTACACTCTTGTTTATTCAGTGGCAGCAATTTGCGGGAAACTAGGGTCTGGACATCAATTTAGTAAAACTGATAGTTACAATAAGATAGAAATTAGTGGAATATAAATAAACATCGATTTGGTTTCATATCGAAATATAAAAATTAAAAGATTATTTTATGAAATATAACTCTTTATGCACAATAAATGAAACAAGCTTATTACAGCAGTCATAAATTTGAAAGTTACGGGTACTATTGATTCGAAGCACATTTACACACAGCGGACACTGCAATGCCCTGTCAAATATTGAAATGACAAACATTGTAAAATTTGTCAACGCAAATATCAACCAATTCTTGCAGGTATATTTATTTATCAATTTATCTATTAAATCTTTATATTTTATAAATATGAATATCGTTTGTCGATAAACATAAAAAAAGTCAAATAATCAATATATTTAATATTTTACAAACACGCGACACGAATGGATATATATATATAATATATGTAATGAAATTTCTTCTATAAAAAATGCCAAGTAAAACAAATTTCACAGTATTACTAACATTTCCACTTTGTGCCATTTATATTTGGAGACAGCTTTACAATACATATGTGCATGTTATTGCTTTGCTAAAAGTGTACAGTACTCGTTCCTTTAAATAGATCTTTTTTCTCAAATGAAGCCGTAAGGACACGCTCCATAACGGCTAGCCAATAAACACAATGGCAGACTATTGGCTGCACGTTATGGAATGCAATACAGATATCGATCGCAATTTATTTATATTAAGAAACATGAAAAGATTTTTTGTTGCGATATTGGGTGTGGCCTAGATGCTCAATCATTTCTCTATGGGTTTTATTCGGTTCTTTTCCATTTTTGCTGTGCTTGGGTGTTTTTTTTTGCTATCGATATTATATCTCTTTTCAATACACTTTTAGTATGTATTTTCACGTTCATGAACCAGTTTTGGTCAAAGTTACACTTCAATATTGAACATGGCTTTCATATTATTTCTCCATATTCAAACATCAGAATCAACTGCTGCCAAGGCCAATTACAATTATAACTTTTGCATAGCTTTTTATTCATACAGAAGATATCATATGTAATTGAAAACTAAATCGTCCCCCCGGCATGTCGTAATTCCGCATGTCCTATTAAAGTCTCATGATTATACACGTTGGCATTCCTGAAAATTATCTTATATTCAATATTAACGACATTGATTAAATCATAACGTTTATGAGTTTAGTTCAATATTTTATTTACATTCACATAACAATCCCCTACTATCCCCTTCCGTATTTCGAAAATTCCGGCCCCTTGCCTTATTGTAGATCAATAATAAATAAAACAAACACAGGGTGTTTTTCTACTGGTTTTGTGTCATGTTAGGAATTTTTTTTACGCAAGTTCACGACAGCAAGTGAATACCGAATACTAAAAAGCGACGAAACGGGGACAACGGGGATTTTCCCGAAGATTTCTTTAAAATGGAATGATAATGAAACGTAGGTCTCATTAAACAGTGAGCATTTTCTGATTTATCGACACCAGTCAAATTCAATGTCAAAGGTCAATGTAACACCTTCTCAAACTCAACATGGTTTTCTTACGAGATTAAACGTTATATCTTTGCTTACCTTCGCGTAAACAGTCAGTGTCATTTTCATTCTTTTCTCTTGATTTTCTACTTAGAAAGAGACATAAAGCACAAAAGGGATCCGCTGAATCTGTCATGATCTTCACGTCAGAATCGAAGAGTTTGCAAAACAATATCATAAAATACCTAAATTTAGTTCAATTCCTACTAAAAAGAGCATTTTTGGAACAGACCTTTCTTCTTTCGTTCGTTCTCGGGACACCTGGGAATACCAGGAAAGAGGGGCGCCTTGTGTTTTGTTACAATGTGTATTTAGTCATAAAATTAGGTACAAATAGGCATGATCGCAAGTGCCACAAATAATACCACGGATAAGTTGTCATTTTTCATCATTTTGTGATTGTATTTGATACGTGTTCTTTTGCTTTATAGGTTTTAAATATATTTTACCAAAATCTTCAACAACCTTATCTTTAGATTTTGGACGTGAACTCATGTAGTTATACAAATGAGCTGGCTGTTTCAGTGAACGTAACACACCTACATGCGGGTCCGACTAAGACCGGAACCACGTTGTGTTTAGCTGTACCAAGAGCCAAGTCTCATGTCTAACGAAATCCCAAGCAAACAAAGCCTATTTCCGCAGTGCCGTTCTTCCGATAATGTGTTTGTGTAGAGTATCTGAAACGATTTCAAGGTATGTTGCTTTAACCCCAAATCCGCACGTGCAAACGAATAACTGAATGGCACGTGGCTCATTATATTTCTGAAGTCGGGGGAGGAAACGGCTGTCTATCGACAATGCGCACAATTGGCATGCAAAACACGTGCATTAAAAATTTTAAACCAAAAAGAATGCAATTTACGATGTTTTATTTTCAAATTCTAATAGGTAAAATACATAAACGTTCCCATTCAACAGAGTGCATTTCCGAAAATGAGTTCAAGAAATACACACTGGAAGTAAAAATAATAACTTAAATAACATATTATTTTCTGATTGAAGTGAGTGCAGTTAGACAATGTTACGAAAAGATCATACTAGAGTAATACCTGATGAGAAAATGCTATAAAGAAAATTGTATTTTGACAAGTTTAAATTCCGATTCTGGCTGTTATTGTTATTACACCGACAAAAGTCTATTTTGACAACTTCAAATTCCAATCCTGGTTGTAATTGTTATTACACAAGCAAGCAGTGTCAAAGGGCTATGCGTAATATTTTGTTAAGTTTCTTAAGTTAAACCGTTTTATTGCACAAAAATAAACGTCGAATTTTGGACAGAGCATTTTAGTAAACATAAATGCATCTGATTACAAAACGTACGAAACAAAAAATACTGACTTAAGTGAAAATGTATTACCAATCATATCGTTATTTGTCTATCGCTGAATTTAGCGGACATCGCACGTGTCTAAGTACTTCCATGCTATGATGTGGTGAATATTACATTTGTAAGATAAGCTGAATATTATAAACAGAAACGGATTTCATAAGGGAAAATCTAATTGTAAAATCAAAAACCAATATGAAAGAAGCGAGACATTTTCAAGGCGTTTAGACAGATTTATCATGATTTAGAAATACGGTTGTTATTTTCATGGTTGTGATTCTTTCATGACAGGTGTAATCGATGAGGCAGAAGATGCTAAACCTTCTGAAACATCTGGTGTTACCCACTGTACTTTCAGGAGTCTACGTGTAAATCTTGTTTCACATAGAATAACTGAATCTGAGTTTGAATCAAGATTTTGGTGACATGTTGACATCTTCTTTCCTTTTAATGTTGAGAGAAGAAATTTAACAGTGTAATGATGTTGTTGGTGCTCTGATGAAAAAACCAAAACTGAAAGAGCCATATCCTATGTTGAACAAGGAAAACACATTCTTTGTTATAGAAGAAATGAGGAAATATGAGGACAAGCGTGTAAATGTAAGGGATGGTTTGACGAATAATCGGTTGATATGTTGATAGAGACACATACCAAGAAAAAATATTTGTTATTAGTTATTAAACTATTGTGGTAAACATAAGGTGAAATTTATGTTGGTATCATTAATTGCATTCTATCAATTGATTATCCTCCAATGCATAGTTTCATTAGAAATATCAATAAAGATTTGATATTTATTTTTTTTTCCTACGTGATAAAAATGTTTGGTGGCCATTTGTGGAATGAAATTAGGGTTAAAAACCGTATTATTCTGCCTGATGAAGGGACAGATAAACTTTGAGTACGCTGATTTAGAACTTAGAGATATTGTCAAAGAATTAATGAATGGCTTACATTTCACGACTTTAATACAAGGAAACCATTCCATAATGCTTTACTGTGATATTATCTTTTATTCGGCAAAACATAATGACTTAAGAAAACTACGGAAGATTTACATTTATTTATGTCATAGACCCTTCTGTAACAAGTAAACAATTAAGATTTTAAAAAGAAATGTCAACCTTTCGTTTTATCATAACATTTTTGCTATAACCGAAAGGACATAATTGAAACTGGAAAGTGCAATACTATACTCGTTATCACATTTTCAGCGATGAAGTAATATGATTTATAAATGAAATAAGATTATATATACTTGAGGGTTAAAACATTACAAAAACTATAATTAAGCGATATCATCATATGGACGTATAAGAAAAATCATTTGAAAAAAACAACGAAATCAAACTACGTGATACCAGTATTAAGTAACTGCTATAACCTTCCCAACCTTAAGTCCCTTTGATCAAAACAACTGTATCGTGTCCTGGTTAACATTGCATTTTCATAATAAGTTCAACGCATTTGCTGAAAATGGTTATTAGAACACTTCGTCTAGATTTCTTATTTTGTGTTTCGTAATCTTCTTGAATTACGTAAAGCCGTCTACAGATGTGACTATTTTCAGTGCTATGTATATGAGAGAGCAAAATCATAGTCATCATGTGGTTGTGCTATGTATTTTTAAATATGTTCTCATGCATTCAGGCACCATCATTCATGTAGCATCTGAAGCTACCAGCAAATTCAACTCGATCGGCCATGACTATTGCTGAAAATGACAAAGACAAATATTGTATAACATTTGGAGAAAGGATAGAGAACGAAACGCCTTATCGCGAATATTTCTTGTTCTGTGTTTGTTAGGACCCACTGAATCAATCACTTTATGTTATTTATATCATTTAAGCTAATAGCATTAATATTTGAATTTCCACACACGTAACAACTCTCTAGATTCACAGAAGCACTCCTGTCTCAAAAGCTTTAAATGGCACAATTTAGTATTTTGAATGGCGTCTCGGAATGTCATCACCTTCAGCAGTCAAGAAGTCAACAACCGGATGTTTACTAGGCATAGTAATCACCCATTACGGTAAGAAAAATACTGACATTTTGCACCTGTCTAAATCCACCCCATATATATTGTTAAAACTATGAGAGCTGTCAGGACTGTAAATGAAACAGAATCCCAGTCTCCCATTGGCTGATTTGGCTGCGCGAGTCCTTCAATAAATCACAAGTAAAAAACAATTATCATTATTTTTTCCTGCTTTGTTCAAATTTTGCTTTTTCAATTATGATTTTTATAGTCCTGAGCTTGTTGTTGTAATTCAACGCTAGTATTTATTTTTTCCTTTTTTTGTTTATCTATTTTGTTGACGTTAAATGACCTGTGTATAATACTATTAATTATATCTTTATCTAATGTGGTCTTGGAGTTTCTGTGTGTAACTCTCTGGTTTCTTCGATTTCCTAATGGTTCTTTGAGACTGGTATATCAATTTGTGAATCAACATTTTCTACATTTTTATTATGATTAATTATAACACATGGTATCTATTTAGCTTTTCATTTTAACAGTTATATCATATAGCAATACAGTATGAATATGAAAATAACAACAAACGATACTTGTCCGGTTCTTAACTCTATGACTGTAGTAATTATACGATGATGCACCTACTTAATCGCCTTCGAAGTTTCAAAAACATAGCTGACGTTTCCTGAAGGACTTAACAGCTTTATTATTAATAGTCCTGATCTAATTTTAATTTAGAGTTGAAAAGTGTTTTTTTTTCATTTATATGTCTTTTGTGTAATCTTATAAAAGGCATGTTGAATGATAGATGCGCAGTAAAAATTGCATATTACCTAGAGGTGACAGTGTGGATATAATGATACGACGTCAAGACGTGAGCGCACGGTTGTAAAAGTATACTACTGTTGGAATTATGAGAGAGAGCACGAGGCTACATGTTTCACCACTACACACCACTACAACTCTCTGTTTAAATGTGTTCATTGATACTCTCGCGCTCCACAGCGACTGTGTGAGCTTCAGCTGCCTACCACGCCAGCCATTGGCCAGGATAGTCTAATGTGTACACAGGAATACCTGCACTTGCTAACTTTAACCGTAAGGTATATACACACACAGGCGTGGGTTCATTTTATTACTGTTCCACATGTAAACACACTATCGCTTGTCTGAGTTCTGTTACTGAAAATTGTCACGTAAAGCTTGACATGGATACACAAGTTTGATATATATCGAAAAAAATGTAAAGTTATGCTAGATACGAAATCAGCATATTAGAATTTTTATTATGGTTTTTACATTAACATATATAGAATTGAAGTGAAACGTAAAATTCTAACATTCTCTGCAAGACATCTGTTTTCAGTGCTGGAACTATCTAAACGCCATATTTAATGTACAAATGATAATAAAAAAGAGAAAATTCGGAGGATATAGCTCTGCAGTGGTTTATTGTGCGGATGGTTATATTTTCACATGGAAAATGTGGCGGCTTTGTGATGTTTGAGGATCAAACCATTGTGAAAGCTTGTCTTTAACACCTGCTTTGGATTTTACCCGTGCTTTTCGCCTTCTTTGATAACGTTACTTTTGGAATAAAAAACGATGGAAACTGTACCTCTGTTGCTACTTTTCGTATTAGTTATTTTAAAGACAATTCCCGTGGAAATGTCCTCTTATCAGGATTTCCTTGACCTTGGTGACGACATTGATGGGTATTCAAACCTGAGCACCAATGACGAGGTAAGTATTATATTTATTATCATTAAAGAATCATTTTAGTGCATTGTGTTCAAAAACAAAGCGTAATATTGACCACTGAAACGTGGCGTGACTATTCGCATCCTACTAACTGGTTATATGGTCTAAACTGGTTACAACCATGTAACATACTGTATGTTCATTTTTTTTATTTCAGTTAACATTTCCTTTCTCATGAAGCAAGTACTAAGGAATATATCGATATACATAATAATAACGTTAGTGATATATAATTTCTATTCTTTAAAGAATTAGAATTTGAAGTATGGTCTATGTAGCATAAATGAGAGTGTTCATGGATTGTACAAAATCCACACAGCTTACAATCAAGTTAGTCATTAATATACTACAATGTTGAGTTATCAGACACGAAAGTGAATAACACCATACAATACAAATCATGAATGAGAGAGTAGTAATATAATGAACCTATTCATAATACAAGATAAGCACATGCCTAATGTTCAATGACTACAACTTCCTACATGCCCAAAACTTCTAAAAATCTTCAGTGAAGTTCACAACCAATTTCTTTTCTAAATATGGAAAAGTAAACTTTGATGAAGATATTGAAAAGGACTGGCGGTAAATGTTGATCAAATGACAATTCATAGAAAAAAGTTTTTATTCCGAACCGAACTGAAAGAATATAGACCCGGCTTGCAGGTAACAGCTAGCCTTCGGACCCTGTAGATCTTCTAGCAGAGCTTAAAACCAAGTTATATCACTAAAAAGTAAAAGAAAGCCATTATATGATGAAGTTGATCAGTATATACTCATAACCGTTCAAGAACACACTGTTCATTAGTGTCATCGATTATCAAAAAGTTGACAAAACATGTTTTTCTGAAAATTCTACACAGGTATTAATCCGTAGCTGTTATTGGTCGCTCGTATCCACATTTTCTCTCTTGGAATGTGTGCTAAAGTTTCAAAACGTGATGTACACAAGTAAAAGAAGGCATCATAAATTTCTTTATGTCCTATAAAAATGATTTATAGATATTTGCACAAGGCTCTGCAAAGATTAGTACGTTAGACAGGTATGAGATTTCGAAAAAAGATTACACATGCAATACATACAATACATAGCAGTACGTTGTGATTGTTTGCGTCAGCCTGGCACCAGTTGCAGCATCTCTAAAATCAGTGTTGAAAACATATGTACTAAACCCACAGGAAAATATCAACATGTCAACATTATAATTATACAAACTCAAATTCAATAACATGAGGACAAAAGATAGATTTACATGACGACTCCTGAAAAAAGTGTTTTGAAAGTGTCATTCATTCACTTATACGTTTCAAATGTGTTATCAATTCACTTGCATCTTTTAAATGTGTCTTCAATTCGCGTGTATCTCTTTCGATTGCGTCAGCAACTTCTGTGTACCAGTCTAATTTGTGATCAATGTCGTTCAAATGTGTCATCATTTCGTGTGTATCTTTTAAATGTGCCATCCATTCCTGCTGAAGTGTCAAATATGTGATCGATTCATATTTATAGTAAATTGTGATATATAGAACTCTGATGTGTAACACTTCTTATAATCTAGACACACTTCCTCTGTCATAATTCAGTACCTATCTGTTATTGTGTCAAATAGGGCCTGTCATCAGGTGCTATTTAATTCATTTCAAATAACATGCACACACCATTTACAGATTCGAATAAAGTTTATTCTTACTTCCAATGCATGCATAGGAGCATTATATACAAACTAGATCTATTTATATAGTTTTTCAAACTATTTTATTTAAGTGTAAATAGGTATATAGCTCCAAAGAGACTTTAAAGGGAATGCTCATGGGAACATGGGGGAATTTTATTTGTTAATAAAATACATAGTCGACCTAATCCTAAATGAATTCATGCACTTCTTCATGTTTCTTTATTTGTACAAAATGAACTATTTCACACTTAGACAATAAATAACACAATTACAGTGTAGTTAGCTTTGTGTTATGAAATTTGATCTCGATAGACAATATAACGATTTGAAAAGCAAGTCTTTCTTCAAAATATCCCAGCATTGGTAATAGAGGTGAATATGGCTCTTGAACTTTTGTAAACATCTTTGCATGTAAGGTAATAGCTACTTGTATCATACAGCTAAAGAATGGACTGCCACTCGATTCACGTAGGTACATAATAGGAATAGGTAATGAGGTAGCTGTACTATAACTCATACCTGGATTACAGGTGTTAAGTCCCCTCAATATTGTACTTACTCATTCACTCACAAAAGAAAGTAAACACAGGGACTGTCACTGGCGGAATTTGAACATAAATCCAGGTTATGCATGAATAATAGAAAAATGGATATTTAGTCTGTATTTATTTCTCAAATAGAAAATAGACGCCCGATATCTTCTGACATAGTTATGAACATTTCTGCACCAATTTGCTGTTATTTATGCATATATATATAAAATGAACGTAGTAATTATTTCAGAATATTGTTTTTATCTAGCAAAACCAACCAGGAAGAACCTTGGATCATTTAAAGTCATGGTTTACTTTTTTGTTTTTTCTTCAATTGATATATCATTTATTTCAACCAGTTTTTTTTTATTATTATTATTTTCTCAGTCGCAGCCTAACACTTAAGACATCTAGCATCATTTTCAGAGTCCTAGATGGACGAAACGTTTGGATGTAGTTTATCTGATTGTGAATTGGTATTGAACGTGTTATTCACCTGTGTATATTTTGTACAATCTTTCTTATAATGTAACAACTAAAGAGTTCAGGATTTTCACTGAACTGTTTAGTATATACTGGTATATTAAAATTAAACCCAATGTGTCAATTATATATGACATACATCATTCATTAATTCGTTTCAAATCCATGATCTATTTATTATCTATTGTCACATATGGTGCAATTTATAATGTTAACTGATAAATGTCAATAAGTGTTCGATATAAACAATACATCCTATTTATAGGCAGTATGTATACATTAATCAATCATTTCGATCTGATTACAATGCATATACTGTGTTTTGTTGAATAAACTGTTACAGTTAAATTGAAATTGATGTATGTCATCTTTTTCGAGCAATATTCATATGTACGATAATAAAAGTTTGTCATGATAATGTCTCAGATTAAATGAAAATTCAAAATGTGTATGAAAGTGTGCTCATTCGCGTGTAATTTATATATATGCTACTCTTACAAGGACCTACAGGTGTTAAAATGTATTTTTTTGTTCTATTTATAGCGATGAAATGACGTTTTTTTATCGATTTTTGATGATAAAAATATCAGTTCGAGCATTCAGCGCTGCACACCTCAAAATAAATCAAATTTTTTTTAAGGTGCTCGGAACGAATCTGCATACAGCAATGTTAATTTTTAGAATCTGATAAATGTATATATATATATATCATCCCACTGTAGATATACGAAATATGACATATGTATCATACATCATATTTACTCGAAAAACTGATGACATCCAACTGGAAGGCTACAAATAATTATATCAACAACTACGGAAAATGTTTGCATATATCTAATGTTTCTGACGGTTGGATGAAAATGATGGAGAATTTTGACGGTCGTCGTAATGAAAAACATATTTCCTTATGTATTCGGAAGTTAAACGCGTTTGATGCTTGTTGGAATATATGCTCCTTTCATTGTTGTTTTCCTTGTTCTCCTTTGAGAACGTGACATAACATACTTGAATTGACAAAGAAGAAGAAGATGTTAAACCCTTCTGGAACACCTGGTCTTATTCTCCTTGTACTTTTTCCACGAGTCTCTGTTTGCATATTTCTTTTGTTCATATTTTACCATAGCTTATTTAATTTTATGATTCTGTTGGTTTTCGTTTTTGTTTTTGCTTCAGTAAGCTTTATTTGCAAACCAAACTTCAAACACAGTTTATGAATATAACATGGGTTGTCTTGTACCCAGAAGCGTAAGAAAGTATGAAACCTTCAAAGTCAAATTACTTACGCTCTTATAGCAACCCTTGTTATACCATGTTAAAAGGTGTGATCTTGTAGATAATATGTTCTGTCTGACATATCTAAAAATCAGTTATTATAGCTCTATAACATTTATTTTTTATCTCTCCATTCGTTATAATGAATTTATAGTGGAGACAACTGAAGTATTTTCAGTCCTCGTACTGTACGCATGGTCTCTTCATTTAACTAAGATTTTCGTAGAACTGAAATTTTCACGAAATCTTTCCCTTTTGATTTCATTTTCAAGCGTTTTATCTTCTTTTTTCTTGATTTAACAGAACCCCGCGAAAATAAAAATACTCCCACAGTAAGCAAGTTTACCTATTATTTAACATTAAAAAGTCAGTATATAGATCAAGATAAATTGATCCCATGTGTTATCGAGATTTTTATATTCATTAAAGGTATTTCAAAATACATTCTTTGATGTCCCTTTTCAGAGTTGAATATATAAGGCGACACTACTTTTAACATGGCGGGGGAAGTAGAATAGCCATTATCCTATAGAAATCGCTTTATAATGCTCTCTATTGACAAACGTGTTTTGCAGTATGATGTACAGTCATCAATAATTGACTTTGAATTCGTTTGAGAATAATCAAAAATCATTCCCGGTTGATATCTTATTTTTTCAAAGAAATGCAAAAATGACGTAAAACTTTACATATATTGTTCCTATACTGCTGCCTTATTTAACCAAATTAGTTATAACAAGGCGTATTGGAATGGCTATTTGGTCATAATCAACCATGAACTCGTTGTTTAGCCCTTTTTTCTGGTACTAGTAAGGGTATTCTCTTAACTTGTGAGAAATGTAATTTGAAATCAATATTTCCATATCTTAGACAATTTCTGAAATATACGCTTTATTGGGTCATTGCGAGTTCAACACATGATTCAGTGATATTAACAGCAACTATTTTAAACCTGTTTTAGTGCAGATTGATGTTGTCATGTCTTTTATTTTGGATAGAAGTCTTATCCGTTCTCTTCGTCTGGTGTTGAGATGAGAATGAAACATCCATGATTTAAATAAACATCAATGAAAATAATGCCATGTACTCATACTAAGAAACAAGATAATGATAATTCAACCACAACCTATATGAACAAGCATACCACGCGGTGTAGTGGATTTTCATAATGATACTTTGAATGGGGGTATTTGTGCGTATATCTTTGTTGATAAATGCAGGATTTACTGTTTTTATGACTTCTTTCAATGAGCAAATTCCCAAAGCTCGCTATATCATTACATTCTGGTCCCAAGCTTAACGGCTCAACGCAATAGCACAGCGCTGTCTAATTGACATTTTACAATAATTTTAGAAACAATTCTAACTAACGCTATGTATACTTATTACCAGAAAAAAAACCGTTAGGGTATAATGGCTGTTGTAGATATAATCTTTGTAATTCTGGAGGAGAGTGTGTAAGTCGTTTTTAAATATCCGAAAAAAATTCAACATATCTGACGTATTCCAGATATAGAGTTATATTTGTTAGTTCAGCCTTTGATGTTTTTTATAAACTGTAAAAGCTCCAGACTCTGGTTGTTTACAATCTACAGTTGTTCTAGAGCAACCTCTCATCCTTACACCGCGGTACAGTGGTAAATTCACTTGAAAATACACTTATATTTCAAAGAATACCAGAATTTAAGAAGTATCCTTTTGAAGTTTCTTTCCGCTAATTAATGATAATGCAAGAATTCATTTTCTTACAGATATGAAAGAAAATGGGTTACTGTTTAGCTTTTGATATTCTTAATCTCATACGAGCTTGCAAAGAATTTAGATCTAGTGAGACGTTTGCACATTGATATGTAGTAACCGTGTCGCGTCCATTGAGGGACTCTTTCTTGTACAGGCGAAGACATTAGCTGCAACCGGTTTTGTGGTATAATTAATTTAATTCATTTTCTTTACGATGTTTCTCACACTGATGTTAAACATGAGCCTATGATAAAACATATATATGTGTGTGTTTGTAAGATGAAAAGATACCATCTGTGAAAAAATACATGTTTGAAACAAAAATGACAAAATGTGGACGAATTACTGCAAAAAGCGTCTACTGTACATTAGTATAAGCAACCTCTGCTGACTAACTCGTTAGGTGATTTCCTTTCTATAATGTATCTCTATATATTGTAGTATAATATTTCATATATCTGAAGACTTTACAAAGACACACAAGTAACTAGCACCAAACAATTAATTAAACTACATCATACAGCTGTTTCGTCCTTCTATGACTCGTCAGTGATGCTACATCATACAGCTGTTTCGTCCTTTTAGGACTCGTCAGTGATGCTACATCATACAGCTGTTTCGTCCTTCTAGGACTCGTCAGTGATGCTACATCATACAGCTGTTTCGTCCTTCTAGGACTCGTCAATGATGCTACATCATACAACTGTTTCGTCCTTCTAGGACTCGTCAGTGATGCTAGGTACCTAAATGTGAAACCCAGGAGGCGAAAGAGGAAAATCCAAAATCATCAAAGAAAACATCAAAAATCTAGATGAGCTGTTACAAATAGCCAATAATTAAGTAAATTTGGTAACTTAGAAGAATGTCAAGTACATACGTCACGAAAGAAAATTACTTAACACCATACCTTTCGAATATATACAGATATAAAAAATATTTGAGAATATATAGCAAAGGTATACACAACCACACAGGAACAATGAAGATTTTACGTGTTCAACAAAAACAAAAAACTCATAATTTGCTTGATAGTAATGTGAGCAGACAATTCATGCAGCATCGATAGGCGATGAAATACGAAAGAAATATTTTTTTCCATTCGGAACTCAGCGTTACTTACAGAAATGTTCCCACGAAAGCAATACTAACAAGTCTTGCTGTTACTGGTGTTTGCCAACTTTAATTGGATTTAGATGTATATATACTAACCAGTAACGCAAATCCTCCATAAACTCATAAACGACGAAAACAGTTTCCAAATAACAACGAAAAAGACGTCAACAGAATCTTAATTTAAACTTACAATTGGGACACGAAAGTAAAGTATGCTTAAGATAAATATTTACTCGGAGATTCTTGATAAAATATAAGAAAAATAGGACCAGGTGTACTGGAGGGGGTGCGTCTTCTGTTACTCGACGACCCCCGCCTTTTAAATCTTGGTCAATATAAGTAACTAATGTAACGTTCTCATATTAGCACAGGGTAAGCAACAACGGATTCACCAGGCAAGCTAACAAGCATCAAACATGCCCAACTTCATATCACACGAGGATATATATTTTTTCCGAATGAGATCATTATGGCGATTAACAAGGACTTGGTATACAAACTTCGTTTTCAACAACTCAGATTAACAGTTGACCAAGCATGATTGTTGTGGTTGGATACAACGAAGAAGAAATAGATTTGTATCCTTTCAACTCCTCGACATTGCACCAGTATACAGCAGATTTTTACTGCCTGTTTGTATCATAAGTATTAGTATGTACCATTTGTGATTAAGATGATACAGAAAATAAGCCTCACTTTATATTGTTCTTGTAACATGGACATGAGAAAAAAACTTTTGAAAAACGTACTTTCATAAAAAAAAACCTACCAAGTTTAAACTAAGACATCATTTTAATGTTAAAAACACAAAAGAAATTACAAAATTGTCTAAAGATATCGAGGCTGCTCACGTTTTAAGAGATCAATTGAGCTAATAGTTTGCTCTCTCCGGGTCTGTATTGTGTCTGTAATCATGTGTTTATATATTGTTTACATATTCCATGTTGTTACTTTCCTGAATCCGATGAGTCACTTAACTAAAGATGATAAAGAACTTGAACTTGTATCAGAAAAAACTAGAGTAATATCAACACGTAACAGACCTTTGATAACGATAAAAACGATGGTGTTGTTATTGATTTTATCGAGTTAAACATGAAGAACAAAAACATTGTATTCCATCTGTTTTACAAAGACCTAGTGTGATAGCTTTGTGTTGTAATTTGCCGATATGTTTTTACTTTATTTCTTCATAACCATTAACCTAAAAAAGGGGAACTTTTCTTCTCTGATGTTTCCTAAGTGAGAATACAAAAGACAATTGTGCCAAGGACACACAGGTGAACTGTAATAGAACCGGAAATGTGGGTAGGATGCAGCGTGTCGATATTTCCTTTCCCCCCTCCCCCTCCCGCCCCTTTCCTGCCTCTCCTGACACGGCTTTTTGAACCTTCATTCAGGGGGAGGGGAGGAGAGAGAGGGTGGGGTGGTTTAGACATAAGTAATTTCTTATAGTATATACTGCAATTCATTTTATCTATCAACAGATTCGTTAAAATCTCTTTAGCGTAAGTAAAAAAATGGAATCGACCTCGTTTTCAAATAGGGCCAAATTTAATACAATTTCCCTATAATGATTATGCAAATTAACAATTTCCCGTCCTAATATCCGGAAGGTGTGTAGTTCCTACCTCGGCATTCAACCATAAAATAGATATATATAAAGAAATATGATATAAAATTCATAACATCTTTGATGGCAGGATTAAAATTAAAAAGGCGCCATTTTTCAGGCCTCGAAATCCAGGGATCTGGGTAAAGTTTCGTATTTTGCTAAAATATTTTCTTTCAGATACATTTTTTTTTATTTCTTCTGCGTCAACTTCGACTTAAATATCGGAATTTTGAAAACAAGATTTGTGTCTCTAATAAACTTTGAATTTTATGACATATTCTTCCACAATCTACAGCGTTCACTAATATAACTTTGTAATGATTTTAGTACTCTCTGACTTATGAGATCAACTAACGCATACTACACTGGCTTTCGCTTGGCACACTTGGTATATCAGCCCAATAAAAACCCAATGGCGTGTGAGATCTGTAACGAAGGGTGTAATTTTCATCGATACACTTGATTTTCGACTGAAGTGTTGATAATTTGCTCAAGTTCCGGAACGGCGGCGAGATACCATTGCAACTTTACACGTCCGATACATGTAAAATTTTTGAATACCGAACTGCTGAGAGCACAACTAAAGCGATACATTTGATTTATACATACCACCTAGTTTTCTTCACGAGATTGGATTTGATGGTTCCTGTCATTAATACCTACTAGTTCTGAACGATCCCTGTTTTTTGATGTCTCCTATTCAAAGGTAGGTATAATACGGTAGGGATTTCGCTGACTGTTAGGGTGCGTCAGTTTCACCGTACGTCAACGCATTCGGTATCTTAAATACAAGCAAGCAAGAAAGTATACGCGGACGTTTCTCGGGTTACGAGAAATCTTAGGAATAATTTTGATGAATAAATCTCAATGCGGAACAACATCGGTGATAAGTTTGAACAAGACGTTTCTATCTCAGAATTTTATCTGAAAAAAATAAAAATGGGTAAGTTTCGAAACCGAGGCTCTTGGAAAAAGTAAAGACAGTAGACCTGTTTTATTCAATGAATGAAATCCGTACTTTGAAGAACCCTGACAGAGTAAGGTTTTATTCCAATGGAATTTCGGGTGCATAATTTGAGCGGGGTTTTTTTCTGTACTTTGTTGTTTTTCCTTTTTCTTCTTGATAATTTTGGTTATATACGTTTTGTGGGGTTTCTATCAATGCTACACAATAAATGGTCATACGTCATCATTCTATTTATAAACTCATTACAAATATATTCATGAAAGAACGTGCAAATATGTACATATTTTCATATAACTCTTTCTACAAGACAAAATACATAGAAGCTAAAAGCACATTGCAGGTCGAATGTGCAGAAATTCAGTTATCAAAACAAATTTTTTAAAAACTAACTCCATGAATTCAATGACATTGGAAGAAACCCGAGAAAATGTGTTTACTCTGAACTGGGAGAACTTTTCATGCCTCTTTAAATCTATTTCGTTCCCAGAAAAAAATAAGGTCTATATTTATTAAGAAATATTTTCATGTCTTCAGCCAATCTTTCGTTTCCTGAACTCAGTATAGGTTGCAAGTAGTGGGTGGCGAGGTAAAAATTGCTCAAGTTACGCAATTTGAGAAGACAGCAGTTTCGATCACCTTACACTGATAATGCATGGGTAGGAAATTAGAAAGTAACACCTAAAATAGCTGGTGTCGGGGGGGGCACAACGATTCCAAACACCTTGTCGAACTTCCTCAATGCTATTTATAGCGTATGCCTTTTCGCATCCGCGGGTTTTAGATAAGATTCTGTGTTTTCTGTGAAATGACCATGACGGTATTTGATAAGCTGAGAAGAGCTGCATTTTTTCACAACGAATAACATACTGGTTTTCCCTGGAGGGTCGCTAGAAAATATTTCGCGGCAACTAAGAGCTGCCATCTTAACGAAAAAAATTACAAACTGGCTCTTACACTTTGTATCATTGATCAAGCATCCCCAGTATTTTGACAACCTTCATTTTAGCAAACCTCAAATATTTATCTAGATTAGACCACCTTAACAGGGAATTATACATGCAGAAGTACGGGAGTTTGTCGGAGTTTTTAAGGAATTCGGAAAAATGGTTCTGTCCAGTGATAAAATCATGTTTACAATCAACAGGTCAGAGCGTCTGTTGGATAAAAGAAAAACGCCCATTTCCAATGAAGAATTACCATTTTTTAGGGGGAAAGGGGGGAGGGGGGGGGGCTTCCATGATGGTTTCTCTTATATAGCGCCCGCCCTGCAATATTTCTTCTCTAGCACACTGATTTGGTGTGAAATACAGTCAACAAATTTTCTTTATTTCTTTTGAATATCTTCCCTTTCGAATTTACACATTTACATAATAATTCTAGTGGTACGATATAGAATGTGACATTTGTAACTAAAACCGTATCTTATATTGATCTGTACGCCGAAGTTACGGAAATGTTTGGAAAAAAATCGTATTTGCATATATAATTTCTACGGAAACATCAACATTACCGACCTACCAGCATCAATAAGCGTTTTATTGCCGAACTGTTTCCTCCACTTCTACAATCGTAAATGAAATCAGCCGACAAAAGTTGTTTCTGTGTAAAATAGGGCGTCAGATTGTAGGATATATAACACATCCCGTTATCACTCGTTTCATTAGAATATGAATCTCCAAGATCTTACTTTTTAACTGAATAAAGAATCAGAAACACAGTTGGTGATCATTTGTCGTAGTTTTTAAAAATATCATTTGAAATATCGAAACGTTTATATATATATATATATATTTATATATGTGTACATTTCCGTTGCGTAGACTTAGTTATGCGTACAAGACAGCGGCTCCTTCTTATGTAAATAGAATTTATTTACTGAATTAAGGATGAAAATATAAATCAAAGTACTTTTATGTCCTTGTATGGTTTCTCTGTGATATAGTGGGATCAAAACTCAAGAAAACAGTAAAAACTCTGATAAAACTAGTACTGTAATTTACAGTGGTTTCTTCAGTTATACGTCCTTGCAACAGCCAGGGCATGTAAAAACTGAATGATGAGACACTCACGGACGCTTTTATAGTGCAATCACACTGAAATGTCATAACCCAGACATGGTAGCATGACCTCCCATCATGTCACATTATACAGGCAGGAAGCAAAATGACGATCATAATGATTTGCTAAGGCCGTCAAAATTTGACAAGACGTTTATTTCAAATTCAGTTTTTAAGTAGAGTATAAGGAAGGACATGTCTTTAAATGAAAGCAACTAAATATCCCAAATTAAGTCGCCATAAACTGCCAGGTGACTGCAAAAAGATGAAATATTCATATAAATCATATTCTCTTCAAAACAGAAATTGTATTTTACTGTTGTGTCAGTTGTCCGAAGCTTTAATGCATTATTATATCTTACCTGTTCATGTATAGACAATGCGCCGAGTTCTCATTGGACAATGAGACAAAAATAAAATCTTTACGGAAAACCGCGAATGACGTAACTATGGGACAACCGTTTTCCGCTATTCTGCGAAGTGCGAAAACTATGTTTAAATGCAAATGGATCAAAACATATAGGCCTACTTCCGGTAAATTCGACTTGCTCAAGCCCGTAACTATACAAATATACGAACCAGTCCAATATTTCAAATCAGGACTAATTCTCCATATATATAAAACTATACCAATTCTATAAGAAAAACTTTGAAGTCGCCATTTTATCTTATAAAAGGGAAACCAAAAACAACTATTCCTTTCCTGTGCGTCTGAATACCAAAGAAAATCAGCCAATCAGATCTGGTATATCAAACATGTTGCGGGTCCATATTCACATGTATTTGAAATGTTATCGGAAGGAAGATCAAACAGAGGGGAGGTCGCGGTCACGTCTGAATGAACATGATGTTAAGAGTTCAAGTGTTTAATCAGCGAATACTGAATACCCCAGACCAACCATGCGTACGAGCGCGTATGTTTACACGAGTGCTCTGTATTTTATCATCACTCCGTCGATTCATTCACATCATTTAATGCTATCTTGTATAAATTGTTTTATTCTTTTTTTCAAAAAGTTCATAAAACATTAATAAGTCGTGTAATTAACAAATAATTTGACCTTAAATATTTACTTCAAGACAGGTATCCATTTTAATCTTCGGCTTATGTGATTCGTAAAAAAATGACTTGAATATCTAACTTCTTTCAAAGAAACCTTTAAGTCGTATAGATTATTTTTAAACTTAGTTAAAGTAGTTCATTGCGTGAAACGAATATCTAGAATCACTGTCTTATGTCAACTAGTTAGTCAAATCATAAAAAACCCACTATCGAGGATATAGTACGTGCAGACTGTTCGAAGACCTGACAAAGTCGGTCTCTCCAGTAAATTGCCTGCCTGACTTCCAGATATCACGAACCTCGCGTAAGCTCGTGAAGCTGTAGTCCCGTAAAATATGGAATGGATAAAACAAGTGCCGCCTGGATCCATTTTTTGGTGCTGCGTCCAAGTCTTAACAATCGGATACATCATGCAACGATATAGGAATAAGACCATATATGAAGGCGTGCATTGGCGTTCTCGTGACGATACAGAAAGACGAATCTCACATGCACGCTTGTCATAACGCAAATTCGTCGTCACATGTCACTGCTGTAAGTACAATGATTACGCCTCTGATGTAACAAACTACCAACAGATGGAGTTAAAAACTAGTACACCGTTACTAGATCCGGTCTAAAAACATGTACCCAGAATTCAAGAACATTTTTTTCTCAGGAACGAAATTATCAATTAACTCTTTTTTCAGAATTTTCACAATGTTTAAAAAATATAAATTGTGATGTCAGTCACCCCGGCAAGTCGGATCGTTCATATTCATTTAGTACCTTTTCATGAAAGTATATCACTTGAAATAAGAAGTGTTTCAAAGTAACATAAACTATAGCTGTCATATGTGTTGATGTTGTCGTTATGTGCACAGACGTTCTTGATTTAATTTTGATATTCGTTTATAAGTTGCCAACATGTAAAAATTACCGGTGTTGACCATACTGAAGCAGTGCCCTGTCTGACATCAGTAAAACATTGATAAGTGTCTGTAAACCCTTTTGGTGCACCAATCTGCTGGCATGGTTCTTTGAAGTACAGATAACAAGGAAAAGTTGTTTTTTTCAAGAAAAAACCGTAGCGGCACGTGCCACCTCAAATAAAAGTACAAAGACTTGTAACAATCTAGCATACGGGTTCTTAGTTAATTGTATATTTCAAAAACAATAATACTTTTAGCGACAAGACATGGAAAAACGTTATACTAGACGTACTCTCGTTTGTTTGTCATGTATCCGTTTTGCACATGCGCGACCGCGTCACATATTAACAGTCCTGACCAATGCAATGTGTCTTCGACAACAGATACTCGTGTGGACCCTATGAAGGAATTACACCAACAACCACACCAAGACTCTAATCTCGTTGCTACAATAGATCAGTCGGAATAATAGAGGAGATTGCAACCTGGGGTTAAAAATCCGAGGTTAGTGGTTCGATCCAGTTCAGCTTGTCATATCTCAAGAAGTTGAGATCACGGACTGCCGTGTGCTGTATCGGTTGTGTCCCTTGGGAAAGGCACTTAACATGAATAGTTGTAGATCGTAAGTACCGGGCCTCCAGCATTACGTTCACTGAAGTAGCCACAAGCAACTACATGGAAAACCCAGCTCGAAAAAGTCATGACTGTTCAGTGGGCGCTAAACCCAGCAAGGAAACCACCATCCTATCATATGGAAAGTTCTTGTCTTACTCCGCGCCATTTAATCGAAAACCCATATACAACCACCGACAGACGAAATCTTCTTCAATTACGTTGTTAATCAAAGAAGAGAGTATCAATTCATCATATTTTCGTAAATGTCTTCAGTTGAACGATTGGAATTCGTTTCCAGGCCTCGAACGGAGCCGAAAAACTGCAACCTGAACCGTAATGGCGACGCTGAGGTCCATTCCAGTCCGCGCCACGGAGAAAGGGTAACGTCTCGCGGATGGAAGGATAATTACTACGACGTGTAGACTTAGTCTGTATGTAGTAGTAGCTAGTTATACAGTTCCGTCATTGTCCAAACTCACTAGCTAACACGTGTGTTTGGTATGGAAACTATTCCGAAACTCTTTCTTATCCTACCGTTATCGTTTTGTATAGAAATCTTGTTTTCATGTTAATAATATTTCTGGTAAGATTTTCAACGTCATCTAAATATTGTTATGGCCACGTATTACGTAACTTTCTAGTTGGAACGAGCGAGAGTCAGATTTAGATTTTGATAGTTTCCATCAAATTTATCATGCCCGAGAGGTCACAAAAAGAAATATACTTTGAAACATTCCAAAATCGATCATTAAAGAAAAAAACTGAAGTGTTTTCATATCTCTTATTTTTACATGTGTAAGGGCATGTGTTTACGGAGAACACGACTGAAAATGACATTGAATTAAAATATCTCTATTTTAGATCCTGAATTACTCTGAGCCTAATAAACTAATAGAAACGACACAATGACGTCATAACTAACGCGAGGAAAATGTGAACAGAACAGCGGCCGAAATTTACGTAATAAAGGTTTTGAAAATGTGTCATTATTCAGAGATATAATAATAAAATAATTGTAGTATTCTTTTTCGTTTTAAAAATGTCAGATATCTTATTTTCTTTATCTCATAAGTACCCAATACAATCAATACTGTCTACAAGGGTCACTCACGTGTGCAGAGATAAGTGGCCTTTATACACAGGTGACGTTTATATAGAAGTACAGACACGTGCATATAATTGAATTGCTAAATATATAAGAAAAATTCACTCCGGTACTGTTTTGTATAAGTTAATTTAGATTTCGACCCTTAACGTCACTACTGAGTTATAGAAGGACGAAACATCTGTGTGATCTCTGTTAAACATTATATTGAAATGCTCTATTCACTTGCTTGTCATTCTGCATGGGCTTTTATCACATATAAGGCTGCTTATCCATTGAAATCGACCATGTAATTTTTTTTTTTTTTTTTTTGCATATCTCACTGGTGTAAAATATCCGTGAGCGTTCTTCATTGGCTGGGCCTGTCAGACATCGGTTGTGATGTCATATCATAGACAACGATATTATGATATCTATAGTTTAAAACCTGCTTTGTGATAAAAAAAAGTATCTCAAATTTGCTTTCGTTTCATATGAGATTTAATGAAATTAGTCTCTTTTTGTTAATATTAAAAAAATAACCTTTAAGATTGTTTCATTAAATTTCATTGGAAATAAAAACAATTTATTTCGTTCTGTTTCATCAAAAAAAAGTAACACAATATTGCAGAAACGTCGGCGTATTTGATAAATAAAGATTTCTTTTTGCACACCAGACGTAAACTTCTGTGTTTGCATCGTATTTCTATAAAGTGTACGTTATGAAACAAACGTCTGTTTGCGAAACTTAACCGTCTACTCTTGATATTTATTCAGGTCCATATTAAGATGAAAATCAAATATGATTTACCTATTAACGATTCAGTAGATAAATTTAATCTTACAGTCTGTTGACTGTAACTGGCGCCGGAAATTCCGTGCAGTGTTTGTCTTGACATTTAGAGTAGCCGGTTAATCTCGAAACAAACGTGCAATGATGTAAAAGGCCGACTGGGGGCGCTGATTGGTTAAGATAAAATGTCAATATTGTTGTTATGAATGGGGAATAGTTCTCGTACATATGTATACGCGGTAACATTGACAAATTACAGTTAAAACAAACCGCGTATATCTACGTCATCTATAGACCTAGAACACACAATACCTATATACACATATTAGATATGTTATGTGACCAGGTATTGTATATGGCGTCATTTAAGAAAGGGCGCGGCGGGAGAACGGAGAATAGAGAGCGGAGAAGGGAATATGATGACAGTGGTTGCTGCTTATGCATGGGAATCGGGGATTTAGGGACAGGCACACTTAAGTGTGAAAAACGACTATACAGCGTTGAACACACTTTCCATCCAAACGTGATAGCAAGATATAACGTATCTACAGAAAAAAAAACAATATTTTTATAACTAACTTTCTTACTCAAATGACTGAAACATCAACAATGTTTTTTAAATAAAAAAAACACTCGTCATTTTCGTTACAAGTTTATTTCTTTTTTTAACTTTTATACAATATTTGTCTGTATAGAATAAGTGAGTTTTCTTAATTTAACGGCATAAATATCTTACCAGGTGTTCTTGATTTTGCAGTGTTGTCTGAGAAGACAAACAAATGTTGGCCGTCGATAGTTTATTAACATAAAGTACACTTATTCACGTTATCTACAAACGTTTATTAGATGTTAACTCTCTAAACGAACCGAGTAACTTTCGGCGCCTTAATCCGTCGATAAAAACGCGCCAGATTCCGCGTGAATGAATGGCTAATTAATGGGATCATGTCGCGTGCTGCTCGGCGTGTCTAATAGATTGATATCACTGTGTCCGGTCTCCGGAAACCGATATCGAATTCTTTTCATTGGGGTAGTTTTATTGGACGTGGCACAGACCGTTAACAAGGTCAGGTAGGGAGGCGGGTCACCATTGTGTACAATAGACCCCTCCAACACTGTTATGCTTTTTTAGCTTAAACGTCTATTAGTTAAGATGGAGTTGATAAGATCGTCTCTTTCATCTTTCCATCAGCTCGCATCTGGTAAATGCTTTAAAATTGAAATGTCAATGTAGTAACAAAAAAGTGGTAACGAATAGGAATTTTAATAGCTTCAAATCGTCCCAGTTGTTTTAAACCGATGGGAAATTGAACACTTAAAAATGTCTCAGTTATACAATTAAAACCCATTTTCTTTTAAAAAGAGCAACACAATATTTGTTTTATTGCAGTTAGACGTATGTAGGAAATTGGAGTTTTAAAACGTGTACTTCTACTAACACATTGTACTTTAATAAGTTTCGCACTAAAGAGTTTGTGTTCGTTAAGGAGATATATCAGATTAGCGCATTTTCCTTTTTGTTTTTGAAAAGAGTTCTAATTAGTCTAGTTTGAATTGAATTGAAAGATTTGCTATGTAAAAGTATTCACATGCAATCGTATTGCTCAAACTACATCTTACAGTTTAATGAAATGAGTTCATTGATCTATTCAGTTTTCGCAAGTTATGTGGCATAATCAAAGCCGGATATTCTTCTTCTTCTCTCCTTCTTCTTCTTCTTCTTCTTCTTCTACTCCTACTCCTCCTACTCCTCCTCCTCCTCCTCCTTCTCCTTCTCCTCCTCCTCCTCCTCCTCCTCCTTCTTCTTCTTCTTCTTCTTCTTCTTCTTCCTCTTCTTCTTCTTCTTCTTCTTCTTCTTCTTCTTCTTCTTCTTCTTCTTCTTCTTCTTCTTCTTCTTCTTCTTCTTCTTCTTCTTCTTCTCTCTTCTTCTTCTTCTTCTTCTTCTTCTTCTTCTTCTTCTTCTTCTTCTTCTTCTTCTTCTTCTTCTTCTTCTTCTTCTTCTTCTCTTCTTCTTTTTCTTCTTCTCCTCTTCTTCCTCCTCCTCCTCCTCCTCCTCCTCCTCCTCCTCCTCCTCCTCCTCCTCCACCTCCTCCTCCTCCTTCTTCTTCTTCTTCTTCTTCTTCTTCTTCTTCTTCTTCTTCTTCTTCTTCTTCTTCTTCTTCTTCTTCTTCTCTTCTTCTTCTTCTTCTTCTCTTCTTCTTCTTCTTCTTCTTCTTCTTCTTCTTCTTCTTCTTCTTCTTCTTCTTCTTCTTCTTCTTCTTCTTCTTCTTCTTCTTCTTCTTCTTCTTCTTCTTCTTCTTCTTCTTCTTCTTCTTCTTCTTCTATTCAACTCTAAAGAATCAATTAACATTCATTCATACTCCACATGGAATAAAATGTAAAAGCGTTTTAATCGAATGACATCATGAACTTTGACCGGAATGACGCCTCACGCGCTCATGGAAGTTAAAACGTGAAATAATTAGGTCATGATGATTTTTACTCCTCTTTGATGTTTATGCAGATATCTATCATTTAATTGCTCTGAAAAAATTAAACCCGTAAATGATTTATGACAAATTATAAGATTTCCACATATTTCTGAAACTGACATTTTGTACAATTATTAGCATTACAGGTAATATAATTAAGCCCTAATTGGTACATTAACAAAACACCCCTGGGTACAGAACAGGTCATTTCGGAATAGCTCTTTTATTGTGGAAGAAACAAGTCTCTTGTTTGATATATAAGGCATATTTTTCCAATATCGTACCTAATTTTTCGAAAGTGTAGAAAAAGCACTCGCTTGTGTTTTAATATAACTTATTATTAATAACTAACTCGAGTTAAAGAAATAAGATATACAACTACACTTGATTATCAACATATTGTTGCTGCACGAGACCTGCGTTAATTACCCGATTGTTACAAAAACAACATTCGTTGAGTGTTGAACGTGGTCAGTATCATTATAATCACCAGTGTCCCAGAATATAACGTTATCACGAGTGATAAATCGAAATCTTCAAAAGATAATTTTATTAATACATTATGTCTAGTTTCTAATAAGAAGCCGGTGTATTATTTAATTATAATATTAAAATGAAAACAGATATTTAGAAAAAGTGTGTGTGTTTTTAGGAATGAGGTGGGGCACAGGAATGTAGAGGAATCTTTAAGGTCTTTTTTCAACGTTACGCTTGGCATCAAGACGGAGCCGTTGTATCTTGTATCGTGATAGAATTTCCCACAATGTCTGGAAACCCACTGATGGTTCATTCTGTGCGGACTGTTTTACGTACACTGCTGCTGTTTTCTGAAGTTATCACGTATGATTGGCTTACAAATCGTTTATCCAATGAAAACTTAGATAACATTCGGATTTGACGTAAGTATTTGCTTATAAACCACAAATATTATGAACCTTGTTGAAGTGAATAAAAATATCGCCCTGATTGGTCAATTCTATGTATAAGGCAAAACGATAAAAATGCTTGTTTCTTGTTAGGGCTTAAGGACATAAGACACACATATCAATATATGGAGACGCCTTACAACGCTTGGGGACAATAGGAAACCCGCATGGCAACACATGGTGACAATTTATGAGGGCACGGAGAGACACGTATGGCAAATCATGGAGACTCCCACAACACATTGGGACATGCGGAGACACGCATGGCAACACTTGGAGACGCCCCACAACACATTGGGACATGAGAAGATGAGGAAACACGCATTGCAATACATGGGGCACCTCACAACACATGGGGAAATGAGAAGACACACATGACAATACATGGAGACGCCCCACAACACATTGGGACATGAGAAGATGAGGAGACACGCATTGAAATACATGGGGCACCTCACAACACATGGGGAAATGAGGAGACACACATGACAATACATGGAGACGCCCCACAACACATTGGGACATGAGAAGATGAGGAGACACGCATTGAAATACATGGGGCACCTCACAACACATGGGGAAATGAGGAGACACACATGACAATACATGGAGACGCCCCACAACACATTGGGACATGAGAAGATGAGGAGACAGGCATTGAAATACATGGGGCACCTCACAACACATGGGGAAATGAGGAGACACACATGACAATACATGGAGACGCCCCACAACACATTAGAACATGAGGAGACCTGCATTGCAATACATGGGGCACCTCACAACACACGAGGATATGAGGAGACACGTGTGGCAATACATGGAGACGCATCACAACACATAGGGACATGAGGAGACACGCATGGCAGCACTTGGAGACGCCCCACAACACATTGGGACATGAGAATATGAGGAGACACGCATTGCAATACATGGGGCACCTCACAACACATGGGGAAATGAGAAGACACACATGACAATACATGGAGACGCCCCACAACACATTGGGACATGAGAAGATGAGGAGACACGCATTGAAATACATGGGGCACCTCACAACACATGGGGAAATGAGGAGACACACATGACAATACATGGAGACGCCCCACAACACATTGGGACATGAGAAGATGAGGAGACACGCATTGAAATACATGGGGCACCTCACAACACATGGGGAAATGAGGAGACACACATGACAATACATGGAGACGCCCCACAACACATTAGAACATGAGGAGACCTGCATTGCAATACATGGGGCACCTCACAACACACGAGGACATGAGGAGACACGTGTGGCAATACATGGAGACGCATCACAACACATAGGGGCATGAGGAGACACGCATGGCATAACATTACAAGTCTAGGCTACATAACATCACGGAAAAGCCTGATCACGCACGATATTGATGTATGTATACAATATACGATGAGACGAAAACAAGAAATGCAGTCTCCGTATCAGACCTATGTTCTCATTTTTGACCCAGTACCCTAGCACCAGGTGCAGTGTATATTTCGATAAAAACAAACGTTATAAAGATACCGATGTAATATCTGAAACGGGGCTACGTCACGGTTACAATGGTACTAAGCTGGAAGCTAAGTGAACCTTTGGTCCGTTATTTTCTTAAATACAAATAAAACAAATTCGAATTTGATAGCCTACGTCATCGAAATAAGTACACACTGAAGGCCGAATATCATAAAAAGAAAAAAAAATACAAATATAAATAAATATCAATATAATTTTATTGATTTCCAATCGCAATTTGAATGAAACGTGTTTTTTTTTATCTATAGAATATCTAAATATATATTTATCAAAGCGACTCTTTGGTCAGAGAACTTTGGTTAACCTTGCCGGGGCAAAAAATGCCGAAAAAACTAGTATCGCCGGGCGTCTGGTGTCAAGCGATGGCGCCAAATACAGTTGATATAACTGACATTGATTAAATATATAAATGTGGGGGTCACGTGGGTGACTGAACCCGTAACTCACTCTATATAATCTAAAACAACTAGGTAAATTTAATACAAACCTTAACGATAAGGTTCAATATGATATTTCATCTTTTAATCTAAAAAAAAAAGATATTTCACATTTATTTCTTTTTATTCAATCTCAGGTAAAAAGTATCATTTTGCAATATTTTATTGCAGTGTTATTGGTTCTAGTTAAAGGTACTTCCAAACAAAAATCTATTATTTTCAAAATTTGGAACATATTCGAATTTGAATTTCAAAAACATTTTGGGAGTAATTTCGTTGATGGAACTGAATCCCTCGAGGTCCTCATGGATTGTGCCATTACCCACCTAGTGATTGGGTCGATTCCTAAACCGTTACCTACAGATACATACACCAATACTCCTTGTTTACCTAGAACAATGACCCATTCACGCATTGTTTTCTCGGGAACAATGCCGCGCCAGCAAACAGTCCCTCACTCACGAAGGTGGCGACACGAGAACAACACAACGTTTGTTTCCCGTGACACCTTCAACCAGTTACAAAAACAAACCATTTATGCTATGTAAAGAATTTACGAAAACTTTTATCGTTACTGTCATATTTATATTTGTTCTGTCCAATTTTAAGGTTTCGTTCCGTTATTTTCACAATTAAGCACGCTAGGTAAATTGTTTGACGAAAACCGGAAGTAACCACCGCCAGCCGGAGATTTCTGTCGTATGCTGTGTATACGAAAGACAATAGTTTTGTAGATTGAACATAGTTTACTTTATTTCATTAAAGTAAAAATAGTGAATGACATTAAATTAGGCATCTGCCTTATGTTTATATAATTCGTTGTACGCTCTCGTGACTGGTTCGACACAATTTGAAAGCATTTGGAACAATGCGACCCAGAATCATTGTAAACTCTCACGTTTATTGTCAGGACCAAGAATGAGAAAATTAATACCACGGTATGAATCATCGAATTAAAATTCTTTACGAACAGGTTTTACTCTAATAAAATCTAAAAACTCTGTTTGTTAATTTTAGAAGTTCCATTGATAATAACTCTAAACGGACTGTTCAAGAAATTAACATGTAACATATTAAATTTCTTTTGCTTACAAAAATCCTGTTTACATTAAAATATATTGCATCACGGGGAGATTTTATGTACAGAACTTGTTCCAATTAAGGCGATATAATCAGTCGCTTATTCAAAACACATTAGGCCTGACTCAATTTTCAATGCAATGCTTTTCTCTGAATATTTTCTTCCATAATATTCAAGACCTTTCCCGAAATAATTCTAAAGAAGATTCCGTACAAAATCTTTTTCGACCAGTCAAACAAAAATCACGAGTTTGAATCCTAGCAGAGGCATTGAAATAGATAATGACCTCTGTTACATTTTAACCTTATATATATATACATGTATAGTAATAAAAACAAATTCATAGATTTGGTAATTTCTCGCTGTGACCTAAGCCTATGATAGAAGAAATTGTTGGTCAAGTTCTCCCACATGCTTTTCTAAACTTGCATGACCTGTAAATTCTGATCAAACGTTTTGCGGACAAAGAGCAATTACTTACAGAAAGACACGAAACTTGAAAACTGACCACAACATTTGGGAATACAATAAATGTTCACGGTTTAAGCAAACAAGACCGCGATACAAACGGCTAGTAAGTCCGTGTCAACACTAACGATATACGAACATATTAAAAATATCAAATTTAAAGCCGTTCACTAAATAAAAATATCCTCACAATATATTTACACAGAGATCGGGAAATGCTTTAGCTTGGTGGTCTTATTTGAAAAAGGAGGGGTATCAATGTCGTTTTACCAGGGGTAGCACTTCAGAAACAAGTGTTAATAGATCCAGTAAATACTACATGCTATTCAACCTGGAGGAAGGGATATGATGTCAAATCCCTCACTATCAGAGACATGCCGTTCCTAGGGCACATACAGCCTATTCATAATCTGCCATTCTCACTTTCGTTTCTGTATGATAATTTGATTCTTTTTATTTCGGTTTTATTTTGTTTTTATTTTGTATTTGAATTATTCTGAAATGTAACGATATATCTATGCCTCCATACCGTCTACTATATTATATATTTCCATCTGTGTCCAGTTTTGGTCAAAGTGTGTACTGAAAGTGTTGCATATTTGGTTTGTTTTATCAAGACCTAAATGCACGTTTAGAAAAACGCCACTCCGGTACGGAGTAACTACAATATGTCGTCTGTGCTTGGTCTTTGAGAGGCCTCAACAGCGAAGTCGGTAAAGCGCAAACCCTCATGTGAAGATCCCCGGTACGTGATTTGACGTTCCCTACTCCTGATGGTTTGTAATTGTCTGTAAACTGAGAGATTGTGTTGACGTGATTGTGTCTTTGGGCAAGATACTTTACTATTATTGTTCTTGACGACATTCGGCGGGCCTCTCATATTTTGTTCAGTGAGGCATTTACCAGTTACTAAAGGAGACAGTGCCTCAAAATGACTCTGACTTTTCACGGGTAGATATTACTCGCAATATAGATTACAGTTCATAAAAAGACGTGTATTTCCAACTTTACTGTCAGGCCTTGCATGTAGGGTCATGAAGAACTGTACCTACCGTCCCATTGAATGTAGCAACTTGATTTGGAACATAATCTTTCTTCATATGTCTTCCATTGCACTGCCACAATAATAGCCTTTAGGTGAGCGGTTGCCCCTGTGAGGAAGACTTTAGACTCTGTCCCCTGACCAAGACATGCTAAAGTCTTTAAATGGTAGATTCTATTCCATAACGGTAGAGTAAAGACTGGCTTGGCTGTTGTCAGTTAAGAGTGACCGGGCGGGGTGTCGTGCTGGAAGCCTTCGGCAGTAAACTGGTGAGGCAACACTAAAATCGGGATCAGCTCCACCTTATCACACTGAGGCCCACGTTATCATACCGCAGTCACAAAAACAAACAAAAACATGTTCAGTGCACGCACTCATCTCTTATACCAAAAGGAGACCGTCCTTGAATGACCATTGTTGTGGATTGAACTTAAACTTTATAAAACCGAATTAAAACCAAACCATCCCGCTTTACTTCAAAGAATGGTAATTTTGTTTCTAAGTGTATTGATACTTTGATTAGTAATATTTTTTAAAAATCCAATTTTAACATATAGAAAATTATGTTCTGTTACTCTCCTTGATAAGCCCTTGCAATGTTTCAAAGTATTAGGTATGACTGTAATTTTAAAGCTTATATCTGTCGCAGTTTTAAACCAATATTTCACAAGAGTTGACGCTGCGAAAACTGAGTGCATTTACATAAGGTTGAGAAGTTATTCCATTAAAGATATGACTTATCGTGATCTATAGATATGCTCAGTATTCTCAAATTGATTTCCATAGTGTTAAAAAAGAATTGCATCTAGCCTTGAATTATCGTTAATTCTATCCTTTGAATAGCATGTTTTATCAGGTGCTTTCACACACTTAATTCAATTTTGTACTGTTTAAAAACGATCGATTTCACGTACCTAATGACCTTGTACACAATTTAACTTTAAATGTAGCATTGAGAATTTATCAATGAAGACTTAAATGACATTTTGCACGTTTAATACAATCTCTGTGGCGATGACATAGCAGGTTTAATACTGATTTGTCAGGTTCGTCGATTTCACGCCACCGTTTCGTAAAAAAGGGCGACTCATTAACGTTAATTAAACATTTGTCTCACTTTGAAGAATGACGTATACGGGTAATGTGTGAAGTAAATATAGCCCTAATTCATATACATGCAACTGTAAAATGTATGATGCTATATATAGGCTTAATCAAAACATAAACAACGTAAAATACGTACGTCATTTATTTCCAAACACTAAGGGAGATAACTCTCGTATGATTTTTCATGTATAGTTTTAAAACAAAAACGACGTAAATATTGCTTCTAGCATCAAACATAAAATTCTAACAATAGTTAAGGGTGTATGTACCAATGACTTTAAAGTATACATGTACTAATATCAAAATTTTAAGATGACATATATCCTTAACTCTAATACAAAACAACAACTCACAGCTGCTGTTTACATATTGTGTATAGTATAATTACATTTTTTCTACGGACTCATATGAGATCAAAAATTGGAATTTTCAATATTTTCAAATTTTGAAAGGCGATTTTATGTCTTTTACTTAAACAAAGGAAAAACAGCTAGATCTACGCATAAATTGTTTATATGCCATAAATTAAACAACATTAATTTGGAAACAGACAATGTGTTCAAATAATGTTGTTAAAAACTTAACCATACGTAAAATATTTTTGCCGATAACAAAGATAAAACAAGTACGATCCCCAGCCCCATACGGAGACAGGAATGTGACAAGGCGCTCTTCAACACAGCATTTCTAGTGATGCACCTAGCAAGGTAAGGTTGTCATGCCAGAAGACACTACCACAGGTCAAAGTTTGATTTCAAGTGCTTCCTTTATTTTATAAAGTGTTTTATATTTCGAATAAAATGTCAAATTGACACTTATGAATGTGACACCCTGGCATCAACGATAGCAAAACACGTGTTTTTATCCGGAAAGGTCGTCAGTCAGGTCACTGAGTTATATGTTTATATATATGGAAAGGTCAATTGTCGAGGTCAAATTTCAGGTAGTTATCTTCATATATTCTTTCGTGTATAAATACATTGACAGCTAAATGTATACTACTTGCACATTAGCACGCGACCCGGAGACCTTCTCACATTTAATACGTGCATAGCTAGAGATACGGTAAACACAGAGAGTCGACTGCAGGTGAAAAAAGTTAATTTGAGGCATTCTTAACGACAGATTGTCATAACAGGTGTGATGTTTCAAACTGTTCAACAAGAAAAAAATAAACAAAAAAAAAATAAATAAACACAGTTATTACATAAATTACAAATCTTTTTTTAAAAAACTAGAAAATAAACAGGGGTTCTTGGGCACTAGGAGAAAATCCCGAGTGCATGGTCGGGATTTAACGTCAATATATAATAAGGGATCTAGCGCCGGCCTTCTCGGAGAGGGGGGTGGGTCGAAGGCACTTACTACTGAACCACTTACTGATTTTGAGAGCTGGATGAAAAATAATATGTTGTCATATATTTTCCTTATGTATATATATTTCGTTCATTAGGTTTCATGTGATCAGTCCCTTTTGATTCTTTTTCCTTTGATTTTTCTATTTATAACTCCACGTGAACATGGATATAGCCGATACTGTTTCATTTGTCCCACCTAATTATATACAACTATTAGTATTTTGTTTGTTTGTTTTTTCGCCGTCCTGTAAACAGCCTGTGTCGTTTTGGTCTGGGATCTCCCTGTAGAAACTGGTAGTGGCCTCACTAAACAGCATACAAGAGGCCCGCCGCATGTTATCCAAAGAAATTAAAACTCCAATTGTCTTGTCCAAGTACACAGCCCGTCAGCACGGACTCGGTCCGGTTCTCAACTTCTCGAGAAAAACAAACCACCTCGGGAAGGGAGCGTCGAACCCATGGTAGGCCGTATTTCTCGGGGATCACAGAAACAGACCGGGTCTGTTCTGACATAGTTGTGTCCTCGGACTGGACAATATACATGTAAAGTAATAACCAACCATACACGTCATTGTTCCAATCGTTCTGGGTTGTTGAAATCAATAAATTGAAATTATTGAATATTTTAGAAAACACAACACTCAGTCTATTTAGCAGAACCTATGTATGGACTTTTGTCAAAATCAATTAAGTCATAAATAGGTGCAAAGTCATGTTACACTTGGACTCGCTTACTTGTATTTTATTAAAATTCCGCAGAAAATCGCATATAATAGTTCACCAGTTTTTTGCTCAAATTAAACCATATCCACCTAGATTTGTAACGGTTTTTTTTTTTTTTTTTTTTTTGCTTTAAATGAAAATAAAATCCCGATAAATCAAAGCTCCAGCTCAGAGTACAGAATTACCTCTTAAGAACAAGGCAACATAATAGTTAAATTCTAACACGAGTTAGCTGTACTCATCCGAATGAAAGCTCTTAAAGTTCATTTTCCGGGTGAGTCTACCTTTAGTATAGACGGACGTGTATATCGAACCGTTGTTGATTGTTTTTGAGTCCAATTTCTCGCATTCGACCGTGCTTAAGATTATGTGATAAAGATTGAATGAGACCTTCAAACAGTCTACATGTTATTTGATACTAACATCAAGGAGTTTGTCTTGACCCTCGGGTAAATATCGATTCCCCCACGCGCCAGATATTCTACAAAATTTATGTCAGCATTCCAATTCGTTCGTGAACCTAACTTCACAATGTCATTTTTTAAGGCATTTCTGTCCTTCGCAAACGCCTGTTCATCCTGTTGTCTTCGGGGATTTCTGTTAATGTGTTCCTATGTCTGTAAGAAAATAATGGAACAGCACAAAATGTTTAAATCTCTGACTTTATCAGATTTACCGCCCATTCGTTGAGTGTATTTGATATGCCATTAATCAATTTGAAATATGAGGAAACCCATCTTCACTGCATCACACTGTTGATCTAATTATAACAAAGAAAACTTTTACAACAGTCCCCATTCATACGAGAAGGATAAAACGAACTTTTGACGAGTTTCATAAATCTCTGGGATATAAGAGGCAATACGAGGGATTGTCTATCACACTACTTAGAAAACCTCCACGAATACAACATTCTATTGGATTGATACAAAATTTCGACAGACGATAGTCTCACTCTTCATTTCCTTATTTGGTGACGTTACATTTTCTATGACGTCATAAAGTTATGACGTCACAATGGAACCAAATGAACTTTCAACCAATCTAGTTACGATAAGTCATACGTGTGCTGTACTAAAAATCCATATACGCACATAAATTCATTTTTTTTTCTTCTGAATTACACTCTTTTTGTATTTAGATTCAGTTACGAAAATTAAACTTGTTCAAGTGTAACTTCGGCAGCTATCATTTAATTTCATACTCCACTAAAATAGAATTTTCAATCAGTGCATACATTATCAATATGATTTTTTCACAACACGACTGACAATGTGAATTGTGTGTCATAGTTATTAATAATATTTCATTTAGATTAATTGTTTGGCTTTCTGAGACATGATGACCTAAATTCAAATACATTATGCATAACATATGTGAATGAAGGCGGAGGCGTGATCGATGAACAGTAATCGATCTGTTTGTGATATCTGTAACTAGAGCACATGGCTCTCTTTGTAGCCCATGTGAAAGTTGTTTGATCGATGGCCACTAATGCGGTTTCGGATTTTTATATTCGGATTTCGAGAGGCTGAGATCGTGGACCGCTCTTTCAAATGTTTTGAAGGACATATGTGACGGACTCCGTATGATGTTCAAGGTTATTTCAAGTACATGTTACAAGGACATTCCCGCGCTTGCAACCCCTGGGATAATGATTTCCCCCCTACATATGTATATATCTGACACATTTTTTAACCATTTAATCCTCCTATTATCAGGTGAATTCGCTAATATTATATCTTTGGTCACTAGGGCAATATACCCTAGAACGTTTTTCATTGGCTGTGTCAGTCAGAAATAAATTGTGATGTCATAACATGGACAATGACACAACAAAATGGTCTGATCTTATCTCCGTAGATTTTTCTTCAAAACTAATAGAATTTAACTTTTCTAAATTATTTGATACAAAGCATCCAAAATTTGTTTTCATTTCATTTTGTTTTTGTAATGTTTCTCCGAAAGTTATAATTTTGTCCGCCAAAACTTGCATAAAGCAAAACTTTTAAACATGTTTCATGAAATCTCACATAAAATAAAGCCTCATGTTGGATACTATATATTAGACACGAATTTTGGAAATCATGGCATGACGTAAAAAAGAAGAAGAAAATACTCAATGTTTAATTAATTAGAAATAAAATGCATAAGTAACCCTGATAGATTAGGTATTATATATCGTTATGATTAACAATCTTTTACTGTCGTTTAAATCTCTCTCGCATTGGCACTCACTTCTATATGAAAAATGTATAATATATATGAATGTAGCCGTTGATTGACATGTGAATGAAAAACTAAATCAAAATCATAGTTGCGTAAGAAAAATTAATGTCATTGTTATATAGTAACAGTTATCAAATACTGAACTTCGTGAGAAAAGGTGTGTGAAGAAATGCTAAATTTAGGACCTTAGCATCATTGACGAGTCCTAGAAGGACGAAACAGAGTTTGATGTACAAAGTGGCTGATTTCTGTCATTTCGTTGTTTCCTTTTTGTCGTCCCGACAGGACGATAATTGCCGTCTTTTCAACTCCTTAATCATATATATTGTCATTTCACATCGACATAACAATAATTGTCGTCTTTTCGCATCGATAATTATTTTTTTCATCTCGACATAACGAAACTTATCGTTATTTCGCAACGTAAAGGCATGATGTAAATGTTATCACACGAACGTGTTTTGTTTTACTGTCTAAAGGTGGCATTTTTTTTTTCTGGGAAACTGGACTGTTCTTTCATACATCACCTATAATAAAACAGATTTGTGAAATTAGCATCTCGTTTGAACTCGAGTCTGTATCATTAAAAATGTTAATGATAAAGCCTTGACATGCTAAGATTACAAGCCTAAGGGCATTATACGTACTTTCTCTGACATAATCATGGCATAATTTTAAATTATCAACAGACAAATCAAGACATTGGTTTATAATATCAACGTAGGCATTTTAACACTATAAGTTTCCCTGTCATTTATTTATTGTCATCATTTTTACGAGCTAAGCGGTACTAAGTATTTATATACAATGTATTACTGTGCCTGGAAAGTTTAACCCCTCGTGTTTATTTAAGACTTAGAAAATATACTTATCATTGTTAGCTGCGTGTTTGTATTTGAAGAATAACTTTTATTAGAACTGGGGGTACCAGTATATTTGCATACAAGCATCTTTCAACACAATAAAAGAAATTATAAAACATACATTTTAAGTATAATTGAGTAATATTGATTTCGATCAAGCTCAACACATCATATTCAATATAACTGAAACGTTCACTTTCCGTGTGTTGAAGGGAGATAACTCCAGACATCATGGATTAGAATGTGAATTTCCCCATATTTCGACGAATAAACCTTGTACAATGTCCACGTGTGGTCAGATCACCTAACTTAATCAAGCTATATCCAGATGAGTTATAGTTTAGTGGCTACGATCGTTAACAATAAAATCAGTATTATATAACTAGTTGTTCTATAGTTTCATTAAACCGTGTTTAAGGACAGTCAACTGATACACATTGTAGCAAGTTAAAGCGATCCAAACGTTTTACTTAATAATCTTAATATCGTTGATACTAAACATACTTTTACTATTTTCCGGATTCAGGACTGCCAATTTCAACAGTTACTTTTTCTGAAATAGTTACTTATATTTTACATCGCTTTCGATTGATTGATTGATTGATTGATTGATTGATTGATTGATTGATTGATTGATTGATTGATAAAAACATTTTGTAATGGTAATATCGAAAACAAAGTTCCGTGTTTAATTCAGAATTTGTTATGACAACCTGTGATCTCTTTGATCAATAAAAACGGAATCGTAACGATAAATTGTCCACCTTGATTATGTTACAGTTCCTCTGTATTCTGTCCTTGATACACGCTATTGTTTGTGTGCCTAATGCATTGACCAACACAAAATTAATATTTTATCAAAAATCAAGTTCTAAAGTGACGCCGTCTTGTTAACTTTTTATATCACGTGCCGATACGTCACAATATAATCTGAAAATTGTTAACGTGTACTAAACCTTTAATGACGTCATACAATCTTCACTTTACGTTTTTTACGATAATGTTCTAGAAGAACGCAGTAATCAAGACAATACCGCATGAATCTTTTCACTTGTTTCGCGCAGATTGCTTAAGAGAATCCCTCAAAATTGATATATTTCGCAAGACTAACTATCCATACTCTCAATGAAAAATGTTTCAACTCATAATGGGGATATAGGTCGACCCCTCAACGTCTGGCGATAGGAAGTGTCACGGAGACGGAAATTCTGTAACTAAACAACTAATTTACAAGCTGAGAAAAAAAATTTTCCAAAAAATTTGTGAATAACACTGGTACCCCAAACAGCGTCAAGGACGAAATAGTGACGTCACGTTTCCAAACCGTAGAAATGCACAAAACTGTTCATCACTACCCCGTTTCTTGCTGTTTTTGGATGAATGGATGAATTCTAAAAAGTAATTTTAGAGTCGTCAGAATGCGAAAAAAAAAGATCCGTACATTGCTTGGTCGTGTTGTTGTCAGTATCAACAGAAAAATTAAGTAAATTAAGAAATAAACGTACTGGTATATGAATATAGATGTATCACAGATGCCCACACGTTCCCCATTTATAGGATTTGAAATTCTGCAATGATTACAATTTTAACCTAATTTCATCAAAACCTGATTCCGATCTTACATTTCAAGGAGGGAGGGCTACTTCATAGTAATCCAGCGCGTTGGGGGACCATGGTTGGCTTCATACCAACTTCAATACAAAAGGTGTGTGTACATCTCCCTACCAATAATTAACTAGCGCGGCATCACTAATGGGCCGCACATTAAATATACATTAACCCGCGAGGTTACGCACGCAAAGCCCGATACGTTGTCTATTTAGTAGAAAATTGATGTTTTTTTCAAGAGTTTAACACTTTTAAAAGGTTTTTATAAAAAATTAAAGGTTTAACTTCTGTTCAGTTTTTCTTTAATTCAATCTAAATCACCATAGGTAGGAGTTATGAAAACTATAAAAAAAAATATCCATTGAATTTTACAATTATACTGTTTCTTTAACTGAGGTTTTTGTTTTTTTTTATTTTGTTAATATAATTTCTCACAAAACTAGAGTTTTTAAGCCTGGACGATCCCTGTGTATCGTTGATACTCACAATCTAATCAGCCCAGCTATTAACACCTATAAATTATGTGCATTAATTTTTACTTAAACTTTTAAGTGTTTAAGAAAAAAAATATTCATTGATTCATTTTTTTTTCGTCGATATTTATTCTAATCATCCTATGGGATGTTAGTAATAGGATGTGCCTCTCAGTTCGTGCTGAAGATTACATTTGTTTGTTTTGATCCACCTATGTACATGTGCAGCATTCTACAGAAAGATCCCAAAACGTTATTATGGAAACATCTATTTTGCGGCTCAATTTGTTATCTATTCTGATTGTGCGGTGTATAAAACATTCCGTCTTTAATAACTTCATTGACATGCATAAAAAGCTCGCTTATCAAATTGTCAAGGAAATCTCAATCTTCGGGTTAAGATTTTTAAAGATCAGCTCTCGGTACAGCCCAGTTGAACGTCAAAAATAGAGTTTTCTTTCTTCATGACAAGAAGAGGTAGATTTTCAAAGCATAGTATTTAATTAAACTAACTAGGAATACAGCAATTAAATAAAAGTACCCAAAATGGTAACTTGCTCCTTAAAAACCTATTCCGCAACACCTAGAAACTTTTTTTTGGTATGAATTTGAAAATTCAATAAGTCGATATATGATCAATATAATGTGATTTTAGTGAACGCCAAGTACATCTGCAGTTTATAGACAGTTCTACCAAAGATCTGGTATGCTGCAGTATGGCAAACCTTGGTGACAAATGTCCGCCAGTATAATTAACCCGTGCAATCAAAAACTATTGTACAAATTACAAAATAGATAAAGAAAACAAATTACGCAGAAACAGATATTCCATAAGATCAAACTGCATCATGTTTCATTCTTCCAGGATTCTTCCTGTGTTCTAGTATTGCGTACAACCTTATGCTGTTGCATTATAAACATTTATTGGAATAGATATAAACGTTTTGATTGTGACACCAGTCAGTCCCACTTCTGTGAATATGTTCATAATACGAACGCATTTTACATGTGGGGATTTACTGCGAAATCATTAATTTTCGCGGTGATTAGTTTTTGCCTTGATATCGTTAGATATTCTATATCCATGAAATAATGTTTTCACGCATCAATAAACTGTTAACCATTGATATACCAGAAAATAGAATTGGAACGACATTGAAAAATGATGGGGAAGTTTTACGGTCGTCATAGCGATTTCATTGAGAAATATTCAATTTCTTTGTGAAATATGAAAGCGAACGTGCTTAATGATGATTAGTTTGCCTATTGGTTCCGTTGTTGTATACATTATTTCCATTTGAGAACGTGACATTACTTACTAGGATTACCCAAGACTAACATGGCGGATGTCGTCGATGAAGCAGAAGACGCTTACTCTTCCGGAACACCTAGTGTTATTGTCCTAAGTTTATTGAACTTGAGTTAATGTTATGATGATTTCCACATGTTGGCGTTGTCTTGTTTTGCACATAGGTATGGTATTATTACACTCGTCTGACTTAAGGACTATATCTGTCTTTGAAATTTATGATACTTTCGGTATCTACATACTTCTTAAACAGAAACCTTCAGATGATATGGGATAGCATAAGACCGTATGTTTCTGCGCACAGTAAAATATGTAATTTACACGAAAAGTAGACTATGTAAAGTATGATACTTAGACGTTGATACAGAACATAAATAATAATCTTTATATTTACCTTTGATACTTGCGAATAAAAAAAATCCCATTATAACATATTGCATGATACAAACCTCTTCAACAGTAAAGAGTTCATTTAAACAGTCATATTGTACCGGAAGCAGCACATATGCAGGTGGATTCATTTGAGTGTCATTGACAACGCCCACGACAACAAAAATATTTCAAGAGAACAGATTGTTAGATAAATGTTTCTATTAACTTTTGTAAATATAAAATAAAAAAGAAAAATACATGTATTCACACAGGATGAAAATGGTGACATGACTGCGTACTTGTGCTCAAGCTTAAACGCCATGAGTAATATCTGCAAATTCAGACATAAGATTTTATAACATATGAAAAAGTTATTAAGCAGACCCTGTGTCAAACTGTACCACATTTCCGATAGCATAAGAATTATTAATTTACGAATCACATTGAAATGACAACATTTTGGAAAACTACGAAATTCCAGCTTCTATACAAATACGCAGTTATACTGTTAATTTCGTTGTCTATTTTGAATGGATTGAGAACAGTTAAGTCTGCATTTGTACTTAAACCGTGATAGTGATCAGCTGTACTCTATGATTAATGACTACAGGAAAGCCGGAGAACGATTCGCTCTGCCTTTCGTATGTTAATTTAGCGGATCGAAGACATGTGTCCATGTGTATTGTAAAAATATGCAGGTTAAACTCGACTGTTGGCTGGATTGGAGGAATGTACATATGACTGTTGTAACTTTTGACAGACTAAAATGATTTTTTTTAAAAATGTAAATTTTGATGAATATTTTTTTTATATCTACATGGCAATACATCTTAGATACTGTTAAAATTTAAAATTCTTATTTTACATTAATTTCAAAACAAGTTTTTTCCAACTAATTGGTTTTGTTTGCGCGGATATAAGCATGCGAGGGGTCTTACTGTGTTAGTCAAATCCCAGACGCCTTTGTGAAAGGCGAGTGCGTCACCAAAGACGAATAATTCATTTTTGGCTTCTGCAGTTTTGTATCCCATATCATGTTCTTGGTGATAAAAGATATTGACATTTCAAAATTAATAGCGTAAGAATAATTGATATTGAACAAAACCTGTTTGATTTTCCACCAAGACCTCGAAAATTATACACAAAAAATCATTATTTAGGATTTTCCGCAATTTACAGGTATATGTCGTCTATGAAAAAGGAGATGCTTACTTTTCCGGAAAACCTATTCTTCTTTTACTTTTTCAATAGTCTCCCTCTTCATATTATTGTTTCATATATTCAATTTCGAATTCGAAAACAAGACTTCATGTTCACGAAGATGTATCGCCACGAAGCGGTAGATCGATACGGAATATTGATAACGGAAAAATTAGATTCGGAATAAGGTTTCAATGAGAAAAATATATACATAAAAGAAAACGGAAAAGAATTGTAAAACACAGGAAAACAAAAATAAAATACATATGTTTCCTATGTTGTTAGGATGACATTTTGCTCGCATTCTGCATTTTCAGAATTTAACGAGTTACGCTGCTATTTCTGTGTAGGTTCTTCTAGAAATTACATCACTTTCAAATATGTTTTCTGTAAATGTCCATACTGATTGACATGGATACATTTTTATCCTTATTGTGTTGTTTCAGGAATTAGAGGATGCAAGAAGGAAGGCAGTTGACCCACAGGGCAGTTGGCTATCATTTATAGAACATTCTAAACGTATTCCGGACGGTAAACAATCCGGACGGAAGCGGAAACATAAACGGAACAACAGATTGGTAAGTAAATATCAAATACTATCTCATAAAGATGGTAATATATTAAAACGTTCGCTTTTTGATAGTCAAACAATCAGACTACAAAAAACAAACAAACATACAAATATACAAAAACAAAATAAACCCTACAAGACAACAACATTACAAAAATCAAAAACAAAATAAACCCTAGAAGACAACAACATTACAAAAATCAAACAAGCAAACAAACAAAAAAATAAAACAAAGTAAACAAAAAATGTTGCTCTATCAATTCTTCGTATTTAGACGATTAAATCTTTCATAGTCGGTTTTCGATAAACAAGTTTGAAAAAATATTATGGAAACATACAGAATACAAGAAAGTGAGAGTGATAAGAACACCTTGAGATGAGAAAGACACAGAATAGACAGACATATAGAACACGCGGACGAAAAAAAGGACGATTGACTGAAAATGGACAGACAAACATATAGACGTTAAGATTAAAGCCACAGAGCACGTGGGCGAATCAACAATATGACTTACGTTTGGGTGACAGAAAGACATGCAGAAAGGCTTAAATGACAGAAATGATACATGATTGACAGAAAAAGACACAAACGACAAAAGACATAGACAGACATAGGACATATGCAGAAAATAATGCAAATATGGACGATGTGGTCGATAAAAATTTAAACCACAACGTATACTGAGATTGAAGTGAATAACATTATGTGTTTGATATTAGTTGATTGAATTTCAAAACAAGAATAAGAATTCCAATATATATTAATTTTACATAATTTTTAAAAAATCAAATAACAAAACTGAGTCAGAAACACGTGTTCATGACTTTTATGCAAATTAGACACCACCTGTTTGTACTCGTGTACGTCATCAATCACAATGGAGGTGACATCGATCAGACTTATATAACACTTCCGATTGTATGTATAGGGTCGGTATGGTAAAAATCCGAGGGGTAATAAATGTCATTATTGTACAAGACGAGTTCCATTTTGTTCTGATTTGTCAACTCCATGTAGCATATTATCTATTGGACCTTCACTCAATATGCCCAGAAAATTTGGTCACTGCGTCTGTTTTCCTGTTCTAACTTACACAATGCGTATTAGTATGTATCTTGGAAAGTCGCTGTACACTTCTGCACATTATTTATACAAAATTGTCCATCTTCTGTTAAATTGTTTGTCCTGTACGTGAGAATTTAGAACATCAATGTACATACGATGCACAAGATCTTATGACAAAACCAGTAGAGTGTGACATTTCGATGACTACGCGGTCACCTGCATCAGACAAATGACCAGTCTGGAGAGTACTTACACTGACGTACGTAATGTACGAGATGGTAAAGAATCGAACAACTATTTCGGCTGTACTATAATTCTATGTACACTAGGGTCGAAAAAGTGTGACGAGATGGTAAGGAATCGACTAACTGTTTCGGTTTTACTATAATCCTATGTACACTAAGGTCAAAAATAGTGTGACGAGATGGTAAACAGATTATAGTCATCGAAACTTTACATTCTTCTGGTTGTGACGTAAGAGCTTTTATTCTATTGGCATTACCAACACGAAGAAAATGTTCCAAATAACCCCATACATGTTGTTACAATTATCAACTATATGTCGTTCTGAATGGAAATAAGCCATAAGACTTAATGTAAATTACAAATGAACAATTGTACTGACAGCTCTTATAAAACAGCCATACTGTTATAGTCTATACACGTGTTTTATTCTGTGTCATTTACAGCGCTGTCCGCCAGGACCTATGGGACCACCTGGCCCCCAAGGTCCTCGGGGAATCCCGGGACCCCCCGGGGCTACAATAACTCAAGATGAAATGATGAGAGAATTTCGGGCGATGGTTAAAGGTAATTTGAAATATTATTGATCATTTGTGAGCTTTCTACTCTTGTTGGTACATAATGCTTTTCACTAGTAACTTGTATCTCAGGTATATGTTTCAAAAATATGCAAATTTGTAACGAAACGAACAAATCCCCACCACCCGCCAACACCCAACACCCAACCCTATCACAACCGCAAATGACCCTGGTGGTTAAGAGGACGTTAAACAACAATAGCAACTATAACTAAACGTTTTTCAATGTAACGCCACGCTGAAAGCTATTGCGAAATGTCTCCAAACTTCACAGCCTCCATACTGTTAATGGGCGTTCTTTAGGAAGCAGCTTTGGTAGAAGCTGTGATCTATTCAGTAGTTAATGGGTCAATATGGTAGTAAGCATCCCTTAGATCTCGAGTCTGTCCTTACTAATTTGTTATGAGTAAAAGCAAAATGGAAATCACTTATTACTCTCATCGTTACATACTGTGAGAAAAGCAAACATTGTTTTGGCACAGACAAGTGGACTTACCACACAACCTCACTCATATTGTGTACTTGAATAAAAAGTGTAATATGCATTTTGAGCTTGACCTCTGATTTTTAAATAGTTTTGATTGAAAGATTTTAGTCGAAAATTAATAAATGATACGTTTACACATATTTGAAAGCAAGTTTGTCTCATTAAAAATATTTTACTTTCGTTTGATTTCATTTTTATAGAGGAGAGGAATCATTTGAAATTTTGTTGGAAAATATCAATAAGCTGACTAGGCTTTATATCTTACAGAGAATGAAGCACTTTTTCGCATAACCTCTTCAGGTTAACAAATAATAAATACAAACTGTTCATAAAAAAAATATGTGGGAAAAAAATCCAAATCATCAAATAACATCAATAAATAACGATATCAAATAATTCTTTGTGGAAAAAGACATGAATAATCGTATTGTTTTATATTTTGTTAAAAACATTTTTTTTAATAATTAGGATAAGCTGACCATGCTCCTTAAACATACTGCTATGATTTGTGAATCCCTGTTACAGGAGCTAGAAGTACTAACGCTGACCTTTCAGAACACCGCGAAGGCACCATTGCTTCCGATAAACCAAATAAATACGAATATTGCAAACATTTTGCCAAAGACAATAGAAATCTATCTCCTATACACTTAGTAGAATAAGCCTCACGATATGGGCCGACCTCCCTGCTATGGGAAAAGTGGTTTTTACTCTGTAACCTCTTTTGTTCAATGTGTTTACTACGATTCGCATACTCCCTGAAACCCTCAATACACTGAAGGAGATACTCTCTGTTCCTTCATTCTTTGTCTTCTTTTTACAAGAGATACAAAATATTATCCACACTTTTAAATCGTGTATTTGATTATGTGTTGATATGTTTTCAATGTCCCAGACATTGTGTTGTATAAAAGTGATCCCGGAAGTGATCGCATGTAGTTATTGTCAGACAGCAATGTCAATGTCAAATATATTGATTATCTCCCTTTTTTATTATCTATTTAATCATGAAAGTCTTTTCAGTAGAGTCAATATTATTATCTATTTTCAAGGCTAAGCTATCATGACCGAAAACTATGACAAATCAATGCCGGAAAGTCAAAACCCGTGTGATTTCGTTTAATCTTAAGGCTTCAAAGAAATCAGATATACTATTTTACAAAAAAATATTCTGAAATTTATTTAAGAAATGATTGGGTGAAAAACGAATCATTCTTGACAGAAATAGCACATTTCAACAGGCTTTATATATACTTAAGAATGTGCGTTCAAAATAAAAAAATTGTTCAATGTTGATTAGAGAGGTACAAGCACGCCTTCTGAAACAACATTTTTTCTCAAGAACTAAATATAGTAAAAGACCAGTAGTTGTGAAGTCATTTCATCATGGACTTTGAATTTACGTCTTATTATCTGTAGTGTTAGTTGTTCCTGAGTGTCCTATAAACAGAAATCGAGGGAAATGTTCTACGTTTGGTATATATATATATATAAACCTGCCCATTGTATAGGCCTGAAATCCAATATAAAACCGCGGGTTCAGTATATATGATAATAGACACAATACATGAATATACTTATACTCATAATGGTACCCGCGAATTCAACGAAAATTCATACCCCAAAAAATTATTAATTTTACAGGAAAAGACCATTTAGTATACTTCAAATGTACTTTATCTAACGCACTCAAATTTAAGCCAATGATATCTGTTCAGCATCTTTTCGCAACAATGAATTCATACATCAGTGGTAATTGTTTTATATAAACGATATCCAGATAAGAAATTTAGCGCAATTATATTTTAGCGGAATAATTTCAGCGAAAATAACTAATACATGAAATATTGCTCCATAGCCTAAAGAATAGGAGATGGTTTTATACAAGGATTTGATTCTAAATCTGTTATTTTTTTGTACAATATATGTATCACTACAATATACGATAACAAGATAAAGTTTAAACTAAACCGCTAAAATAATAGGATCGCTTAAATATTTGCGTTTAAAGTATACTTATTTAAAGTTCGAATGGCTGTTTCACATACGCAAAGAAAGCAAAATCGTTTTACTATAAAAACTAAGTAAATATGTAGTATACATTAAATTCAAATTTGATGTTTTCGAAGACGAACAATTCTAAATCATTTTCTACTGATATGTTATTTATCTTTGTGACGGTAACACTGGTTTAAAAGCTATTACATTTTTTTAATAAAAAAAATATATTTGTGCAAAACGATGGTTAATCTAGGGGGGAAATCCGATTAAATATCCTCAGTAGAACCGGAGTTCTTTTAACGCAACCAGTTGGAGATCATTCTTACATTCTATAGCGTTAAAACGACTTACCGCCTACACCTATAGCACTGTTATTGAAATATGAGTGTTACATACAATGCTCGATGGTGCTGGTGCTTTCTTATCAAATGTATAATATTATTTATTATCCGTAAACAAACAATCAACATAGCTAATAAAAAGATAGTAGCAGGTTTACTCCGCAGGACTCCGTGGTTGAGTGTTATTTCAACAACCCACAAGTACTGGCACCGGAGTCGAGAAAAACCAGGATTGATAAACCTACAAATAATAAGATTAATGTCTAGTATTGTGGGTGGTCAGCAAACTGCGTCAGTTTCTACGTCATGTAGATGTTTACCGCTGGCCTATGTATTCACTTCAGTTAAAGCATTTTTTTAGCATTGATTCAAAAGAGGATGTGAAAGTACTCACGTTTAATTAGTTTCGTAAACTATTGATTTAATTAGTAACAGGTAAATCAATATGTTTAATTACTAATTAATAAATCAATATGTTTAATTAGTAATTAATTAATGTTAAATTCTCCTTGGGGTTGTTCTATGCTCCATATAATGAACTTTCTTCGATACGAAGAATATTTATGAAACAGTGTTACACTTCCTAATCATGCATATGCATGGGGCCACATTTATGCTCAAAGTAAAAATTTGTTGCAGTTTTGTCTAATTATGAATTAAACTGAATCATACAGCTGTTGTGTTTAGGACTCCTCAGTGATAATGGGGGACCAAAGCGATTTCGAAAAAGACCATTATAGATGAAGGAATGCGCATATCCCATAATATTGCCCTCATTTGGTTTTGTTGACGTAAATCCGTTTTAATGGTAACTAGTAAATTAGAAAAGCATTATTACTACAACTTCAGGCGAAGAAACGCTAACACTACGAGATCACCTGGTCGTTTTTTTTTTTTTTTTTTTTTTTGTGGAGGCCAGTTTCATATCTTTATTTTTTTAACCTCTCTCGCTTTGTAACCTATGTTTTGCGAAGACATGACCAAATGTAAACCAAATTTGTTAAAAATGACAACCAAAAATAGAGAAATAACAAATATTACTGTAACACATTTATACTTTATTATTAAAATCTTCAATATAAATAAAAATTCAAGTGTGTAATTCCAAAACTCCGTAAACATCTGGAATCAATATTGCGGTGTCTTCTTCATACAAATAAACAATACCGACACAGTAAAGGAGAGAAATATGTCTCACTTTTTTATCTTTTACTGTCAAATCACACATGCCACATGCTGATCCTGATATGCGTTGATTGACGACGATGAGTGGCTTATATTGAGGTTCTGGTATACTTCCATGCTCACGCCATATCAGACACGTGCAGGAAAATGAGCAATGCCAAATGGAACAGTCACGTGTCATGCCGCCTCGCTAATATGTCATAGACTATACTGCCACCATAGTGTTGAGTATGTCCATGCATGATTGCTGGCAGAACACAGTGGTAAATGAAATGTACCGTACGAAGTGAAAACAGCGCTGGCACGTGTCCTCAATCGATGGATTAATCTGCTAAATCCGTTCCGACAGTCTGCATTGGGTTTAATAATAAATATTTCATATTAGATATTATATGACGTTTGATGTTTGATACATATTACAAATGTGGTGTTTTCTGTATGGCCAAAATTGTGTAGGGAGGATGTATGTTTTTCGAGATAAGAACTGTTTAGAGAGAATGTATGCTTTTCGAGATAAAAATTGTTTAGGAAGAATTTATGCTTTTTGAGGTAATAGCATTTTAGGGAAAATGTATGATTTTCGAGATAAATGTTTAGGAAGAATGTATGCTTTTCGAGATAATTAACATTTTAGGAAGAATGTATCCTTTTCGAGATAATAACATTTTAGTGAGAATTTATGCTTTTCGAGATAATTAACATTTTAGGAAGAATTTATGCTTTTCGAGATAATTAACATTTTAGGAAGAATGTATCCTTTTCGAGATAATAACATTTTAGGGAGAATTTATGCTTTTCGAGATAAATGTTTAGGAAGAATGTATCCTTTTCGAGATAATAACATTTTAGGGAGAATTTATGCTTTTCGAGATAAAACCTGTGTAGGAAGATTGTATGTTTTTCAAGATGAAATATTGAAATGGGTGTAAATTTCATAAATATATATATATATATTGTCATTTCTTATTTATCATTTCTTTATTACCGAAAATGGAAAAAAAGCTAAAAACAACTTTTAGAGAATATGGAAATATTCTCATTAGATCCATTTTTCGAATGAATTCATGTATTGCTTAGAAGATCAATTTTCATAGATTTGTTCACAGTTAACATGGATTTAAGTGAAACTAACAATGATGTATTAAGAATAAAAATGCATGAAATGTCGTGTATTAAAAACTCTATTAAAATCTATAAACCAATGCAAACAAACACAAGACTTTCATACATCACGAGAAATGTTAGGAAATTCTCTTTAAATAGGCAAGAACTGTGCACTCTACTAACTGAAGTAGAAATTTGTATTAGACAGGATTCTATTTTAAATGAGTCATGCTAGTGAACAATACCAATATAAAAACAGAAAATGTTGAAAACAAATTAAGAAAATTAACACAAAAAACAGACAGGAAAATATTTCGTCAAACCAAAGTAAAAATCAACAAGAAAATACAAACATGTCAACATCATCAAAATATAAACTCAAATTTAATAAAACTAGAGCAAATATGAACCATATAAATTACAAGGAGTAAATAGATGTTTTTAACAGGCACATAAAGAATGAAACGATATTTCGAAATAAACGAAAAAGAAGACGAAACGCAAAAAAAATATAAAGTACAGTCAAATATAACCCCAAAAAACCCCACTTATTTCGCTTTATGACTTTTTTTAATATCGCTTATACACACCAATAACATCTTATATATTTACTCATATATAACAAAGCAGGTAGTAACATGCACCTTTGTTTTTTCTGTTCCCATAGACATTGCAACAGACTGTTGTGGGGGCAATGGCGTTATACGGTTCTTTTTTCCACGAATCTTGTTGGACACAAATTCTCGAATATTCCGATTTCCGTATCCGTACACCATTGGGCTAATGACACTATTACAGTAAGCCAATACAAAGGTTATGACCCACATCAAATCCGGAGTAGGCGCGTACAGACATTCCACAGCGACCACAGAGAAAAACGGACACCATGAAACAACGAAGAAACTTGTTGACCACAATAAGATATATAATATTTTAACCTCCTGTCTCATATCACAAACATTAACCGTGGAGGCTTGTTCGGCTTTACGCTTGGCGACAATGACAACCTGAAAATACATTACCACCATTCCCACATACATGCCGAGCACCATTGTCATAAGTAAACTTATGTAAGAACACTGCAGTTGTTCCAGTCTGCTACAAGAGGTTTGTGAAACGTACTTATATTTCTGTCTAGACGAAATTGTGGATCTATATTTAAAACTTTCATCCAACCGATTCCATCCTAGGAATGGACAAATCGCCAAGACCAATGGTAATATCCAGCAAAAACATATGATTAATTTTACTTTCGGTTTCAAAGCAAATTTACTAGCTTCTAATGAATGTACGACTTTCAGAAAACGTTCCAGGGCGACAAATACTAAATGTAACGTTGACACTAGAGGGAAGAAGAAAATGGACACTTGATGTAGTAGACATACATACTCATTAACACTTGCCTGTGGCAACACATGATGCACAACTTCCATTGGCGTTATAAACAAACCAAGTAACAGATCGCTAGAAGCTTGACTAGCCGCCATTTTGCTGTTGAATGGTTTCGTTCCTTTCATTCGCTTTATCAGCCACAAAAGAACCCCGTTGGTTGTCACTAATCCTATTCCGAGTAATAACAAAAAAACCGAGGTCCACAGTTCCGAACCGGAAGGAAGGAGAAGAGTCCAATCGTCGATCCTTGTCAGATTCATTTTTTTACGTTTGTTTCAAGTTATGAAATGATTCCTCGTAAAACATCGGTCATTTGAGTAATATCTGCTTATTGCCACTACAAACGGGGCCTTGTATTTATATATAAGAGATCGAGCTACTGTCGTGCTCCATACGTTACTCTCGTTGTTGCACACATTTAGATATCACGTTTTTGCCCCACAGATATCGCATGTTATCATGGTGATATATTGATTGAAGTTATAGCATATCCATCACATTTTTTCCTTGAAGGTCAAGAGTTAAACATTTCTTGATCACTGATTCTATATTCACAGTACATCCAGGCATTTATATTTGTTTAAAATGTCACATAGATTATAATCTGTTCCGTTCCGTTTTCCTTCTTACGTATCCAAACATATTGAGCACCTTGCGTATTGCCTGCAAAAACATATTTAACAAGTCATATCCTTTTAAAACGTACCACCTCCTTCGGTTATTAAAAAAACGTGTTATTCGAAAATTGAGGAATGAACTTGAGTAGATTAAATCTAATGCACAGACCTACAACATCTTTGGTGTACTTGTATAGATTTTATGTAACATCAGGCAATTCATGAAATCAATCCATCTAGATTCTTCCAACACAAGCCACCACAACGTTAGTGTAATTAAGAAATTGTATTGTCTATCATTTTTAAGGTAGAAATCAATACACCAGCCAGCACAAATATCGCTGTATTATGGTATCACTAATTAATATAAAGGGGAGATGTTCTACGTGTACTTGATACTCTATAGATACAGAAAATGGTATAAAAGAAATAAATAAACAAATAAACAAATAAATTAAACGATCAACAAAGATAATTGCAAATTCATTGCATGACGTATGGTGGTCCCGGTGTTATGCACTTTGTTCTCATTTGGGGAATGTGACATTGCTTATTTAGACTTCCCAAGGTTTACGTGGCGGGTCTCTCCGATGAAGCTGAAGACGCATTCCCTTCCAAAACACCTGGTCCTATTATCCTCTCACATCGCTCAAACTGTTGTTAGCTTGTTGGTATTTTCTTTGTTGTTTTAGGATTTCACAAACGTGATCTTCATACAACTGTGGAATTTGTAACAGTTACAAAAAATACTGTCACTCATGTGCTTTTGGGATTAGCATATTTTCGATGCCACCTTTAAACGACTTTTTTCACGAATAATTAATTTCACAAATAGATATTAAGCAGATTATATTTGATTAAATATATTTACATACTTAAAATCCTACTTTTTTCTTTTCGAATTTTGACGCGTAAATTTTATGAAATGTGTTGAAAAATCCACATCAGTAAAACCTTTTGCTTTTATGATTTTAAATGCCTGTTTAAAAAAATCCAAACAATCTTCAAAAGATTTGTGTAAATGAGACCTGCAGCAGCCTTACCAGCTATAACAACATGTTGTGATTTAATGCCTTTGTATATACTTGATTTGATTTCACAAAATGAGGAATGGTACAGACGATCTTATTCCATAGTGAAATAAAATACCAACAAATGTGTTTCTTCAGATTATTTTCGTTTTGAGATTTCGTACCACAACTTCCCCTCCCCTCCTTTTTTATTTATTTATTTTTTTTATCTTTTTTGAAACCGGAGTTTATTTGGTGTGTCAAGCATCAAAAACGTATTCCATTTTGACCCTCAGCCAAGACAAATTATTGGCATATTCATACTTTTTCATGTCATTTGATACTCTCATGAATGCCAAAACGATTCAATTGGTAACAGCAAGATCCGTACTACACATGTCAGTACGTGATGTTGAAAACCTTTGAGTACTTTATTCAAATGTATTTTTATCGATTACAAGTTACAGGTCTTATAAATAGGACAATTAGCAGATTCGTTACTTCGTATTCAAAATATAGAAGCAATGATATATTATTATCAATGATACTTTTAAACACATCTAATTTATCAAAGGCAACACAAGGCAAAATGCCTGTTTAAATCATTATGACTATGTATGTATTCATGTTCGTCGACATTGGTTTTGCAGTTGAACACATTTTTTTTAGTTCAACGACAGGAACAGACCTGACGGCATATCTCTTAAAAACCTGTGTACTTTACAAATATGTAGAAAATCATAGTTAAGGATGAAAACATGTTTTCTAATACTTTAACACATTTCTCGCTTATCAGCGAATCTATTTGAATTAATTGATCTGTGAACTTAAGTTGAGTTATAACGATATTGTTTTTGTGGGGTTTTATCACTAATGAGCATATGTTTTGAATAAGCAATGCTCTCTAATGTGTGTTTTGACAGAAATATTCTTACGATGTGTTATAAATAAAGCTAGAGCACGCGCTAATATGATCTATATTTAAACTATAATTTACAATGTATGCTAACTAACCACACCTTATCCCCATCCTGTAGGTTCCGCGGAGGGAATTACCAAGTTACCGGTGAACATGTGTTTATGCGCACTTTTACATATTTTTCTGTTATTTCCATAACGAGGGCAAACAGATGCTGCACTGTTGAAACACTTATACCGAGCAATGTCAAACAAACTCGCATTCCATCATCGCCATAAGTACTCATAAGAACATATATTTGTTATATTATATCTTACAGTAGGTATTGTGAAGAGCAATATTGCAAACATTCATTTTTTTGCGTAGAGACGAATATTTAAGAGTCTCACTTTTGTCTTATCTCTTCATATTTCAAAATCTAATGTTTAATCATGTGACTAATGTTATTTCATAATGGTATATCTGTATGTAAGGAGAGGTCACTTATAAGATAGTTAAACTTACTGAACAATCCTTTCGACATTGTAATATGACAAAATATATGTTTTAACTCATTCATTTCCCATCGTAGATTTCGGCACAGAAGTCCATTTTAAACGTTTGGGATAGGGTTGTTATGAACTTTGATTTGAAAATACTGAAAACAATATTATAAGAACACTCATTTTGTATTTTGTTTACTTAAACATGTGATTTGTACTTATGTAAATCAAAGAATATTGACCCTATTTCATTAATTTTATCCTGAAACAAATCTTTCATATTAGATTGCTTAATCAAATTCAATTCTGGTAAAATCTGGGAATATTGATGAAATATATTAAGCGAATGTTTAAACTAAGATTTGCAGTTTTTCCACGTCAGCAAATTATTACGTCAATAAATATATATAATGTATTGTCTTTTGGTTTGGTTTGCTTTCTTTCTTTTCATTATTACTATTTTCCAATTTCAGAAGCTGCTGAAAAAAGAGCAGAGGAGTTGGTCAGTGAAAAGGTAATTTTGATTTATACTATATCCACATATTGAGATGTCTAAGTCCGTTGTTTAACATATCATTTAAATAGAGATAATACTTTTCCTGCATAGGACTGAGGTGTCTATATCCACGGCTAGGCAGATCTGAATAGGGGTGTGGGGGTGGGGGGATGGGGGGTGGGTGGTGTCTTCGAAATTATGTATATATATACATCTTATCGTATACAACATTACAAAATTAAATAATACCTATATGGGTCTAGAATACCTCCCCTGCTATTTTTTTATATTTCTCCCGATGAATTTTGGTCTCCCTCAATCGCCACCAATATTTTGAATTTAAGGCCCTTATTATCACTTGTCTGACAAGTCTGGAAGGACGAAACAGCTACTATAAATTGTAAGCTGATAAAGCATTTGATTTTAAGAATGAAAAGAAATGCAAGTAATGTAAATTAATGATATTTCTCGTTGGTTTTATTTTCGCTCTAAAACGCGTGGAGAGTCTATCCCGAATTCAATCATTCCTTAAAAAATCCTTGTTGCTTCGGTTACCAATATCGGAGTCATGGAGAATACCAGGCCCCACTTGTATAAAACATCTCAACTTGAGATTTCCTCAAGTCGAGATTTTCCTCAGCTAATATCTCCTTGAAAATATCTTGTATGGAAATTTCTCAAGGAAGTTCAGGACATCCTCACCGATGCCTTCCTCCTGTTCCTTGAGAAAATTTTATACAAGCCGTTTTTGAGGAGATTTCAGCTGAGGAAAATCTCGACTGGAGGAAATCTCAAGTTGAGATGTTTTATACAAGTGGGGCCTGGTCTTTAATAAATCATCATTCGCGAATCATGTATTAGTGAATATGTCTTAAGAGGTAGGTTTGCGAAATAAAGTATTCATGAAAGCCAAAACATATTATTTACAGTTTTTGTCTATCTAATAATTAAGTATTAAGTGGTCTCATTATCAAAATAATTAGATATAAAATCCTGCGAAGAAAAAGACATCGTTGTTTTATATGAACTGTTCTCACTGAGTACGCACGGATTTATCATATATCTACATCAGTTTGGTTAAAAAAAAATAAAACTCCCCCCCCCCCCCCCCCCCCCCCAAAAAAAAAAAAAAAAAAAAATCCACATACACGAAATTGATTAACATTACGTTATATGTCTCTAAATTTCAGTGCAGCGCGTGCCAGGAGGCGGTGAACGGAAGTAGAATTCGGGTTCCACAGGACGATGCGGAAATCTTGTCACATGTTCCCCGAATATCTGTTGGCTTCCACATGCAGCTCCGAAGAAACATTGTGGTGTCAGGAAAAACTTTTCTGGAACTTAAAACATTTCATCAGGTAAAAAAACTTCAAATAACAATGTCTCTTATAGATAAAAAAAAAACATTACGGACAACATAAATGGAGCCTTTCTCGCGGGTTCCATTTCATATGAGATTGTGACGAGATAAATATGATTCGGAAACTAATATAAGATTCTGTTAATCACATAGGTTATATACTTTTGTTAATATTCGTGAAGACAGCACTAAATGAGATTGATATAAAATCCTATTTGACAATATCTTCACTCGTTTGTTGACGTCACTGTGGAAACGATGCCGCAATTTTCAGCAGATCATAGATCCGCTATGTGTTGTCATACCAGGAGTTCATGTACTGTGTATCGATGATATTGATCACTTTTTTATGTTATCATAATTAATTAGTCGACTGATTCCAGACATCAATATTACTTCTTATCGTGGAAAAAATCTAGTTACATTACATGAGTAGAACTTGATACCACACAATGTATCGACATTACCTTTTTCACGTACCTGTGGTTGCCTGAAGTGAAAGCTCTGAGACGAATCTTATTTATATCGAGAAATGGAAACGAAATTCTGGCATTTTTTTAATTGATTAACATATCTACATTGTATATCCCTATTCCATTGCTGCAGTTAATGTCTTTGTGACGTCACAATGACGTATGAATAAAGTGTATGGCGTTATTATATCACTATTCATGACGTCACGATATGTCATATTTATTAATCAAAATTAATCAAACCAACCCTGTGTTGGTAAGATTTTTTTCTTATTTCTAAATTACAGAAATCACAAAATGATAATAATAATGATAATAATTCGCGGATTTTTTTTCAAATGATAAACTGAACAGAATTTCATATTGCAAAATAATTCGTTTACGTTATGATTTAACTGTCATCAGGTAAATATTAGTTTTTTTACTGCATAACAACATTAAAATAATTTTGTAAATATATTTCATACCAATAAAAAAAAGACGATATAATTTAAATAATTTGATACTATGTTTTTTTTTTCTCAGCCTTTTGCCGGCGGGGCGTTTCACAGGGGTGATACCTTCAACGCGAGGAGTGGTCGATTTTCAGCACCTACTGACGGAATATACCAGTTTTCGCTCAATCTTCATATTCGGGCAAAAAAGAAAAGTAGAAGAAGTAGTCTGAAAAAACGAGATACGATCAACACTCAAGTCTGCATAGATAGTTTATGTCAAAATTTTGCGTAAGTTATTCTTTTTTTTTTTTTTTTTTTTTTGCACTAATTAGTTTATTTTATTGAAATTTATCCTTCTAACACATTTGTTTGACAGTGTGATTTTCTATGAATGGTAATTTCCTACATTCCCTCGTTTCATGTTAGCGCTATTTAAACGGCTTGTTTCTTGATTTTACAATTTCTCGTCTTTCAGCTCCTTGAAGCATTATACTGGACTAGAAAGTAACAGTAAGGTGTTTACCGTGAGTTTCACAGGATTTTTGGAACTAAAGGTAAGTCTGACTTCTCGGTTCATTAGTTTTAATTGTGTTTTAAAATCATGCACCGAACAAAAAAATAAGAAATATATTAATCGTATAATCGGCCTATTATCCAGCTAAACGACCATGTAATATATGTTTGCTTATATGTCACAATATTATATACTCAAGTGGAATTTTCATCAGCGAGGGAAGTCAGAAATTAATTGTGATGTCATAGTGCGAACATATGACGTCACGCCTTGTATTGAAAATTATTCAAAATCTGTCAAAATATTTTTTTCTGAGATTTAATAAAAAAAAAAAAAATGAAAAGTATCTTTAAAATTTGTTTAATTTAATTTGAGATTTTATAAAACTCATCATAAAGTTCAAATTTTTCCTCGCCAGGGCTCGCAAAAGCAAAAAAAAAATCTTTCGTTTTATAAAATATATGAAAGCTATTTTAAGTTTATATACTGATATATTTCTCTATATGCAGTAGTAGAAGGTATTCTGTTTGTGTCCATGTAATGAGGAGTTTATTATCCCACACCTTCTGTCAAGTGACGTATATGTTTGTGAAAAAGATTGATCAAATTCAATATAACATCGACTCGAATGTAAATTTCGTTTGATCATAAAACGCTAAATGAAGCAAGGCATTTTCCAATATAATATTTGCAAATTTCTATCGATTTTATTGTCATTCTATTGACAACTTTGTGACATCATTAACATATGTAGTTATGGATGTTCTGTATGGGGGCAGTGTAGCTGAAATATGAGTTATAATTTAGAAGTGAATTTTTTGTTTTCTATTACGTGCACGCATAATAACTTTCGTTTTTAAGTATATATTTCACATTTTCGTTTAAAATTCATCGGTAAAGATACTTAAATGATTAGATGATGTAAACAATATAATTTATCTCTTATTTATGTATTTTTATAATTTCGTTTTAGGTCGGTCAATACGCCTCTGTGTACGTTGACAACGCTTCCAATCTAAATGCCGTGGTACAGAGTGGGTCAGATTTCACAGGTTTACTGATAGGATCGTGATTAATTCGGGAGGTGGATGACATCTTAATGACATTCCACAAGAAAAGGATGTTGTGACATCATAATGTTAAGCTCCAAGACAATATATGTGCGGTCCAGTGTGACGTCACCACAAAATGACATCATAAAATGACATCATAAGATTATCTTATGTAGTGCATGCTGTTTCAGGAATCATGACGTCATCATAATATAAGATACGGTGTGATATATCACACTACATGACTTCAATATGACGTTGTTTTATTGAAGGATATGGCGAATTCATGTGTATTAGAAAACAATGACGTCATATTCCTATGACCTGTGGTGTACGAGACCACATGGCTACACACAGCACCTATTCAAGTGATGTCATAATACTGCAAACTACTAAGTATGTTATAAGGAAAGATATGACTTTGCAGAATGTGTATCAGTGATGGCGTTAAATTGAAAAACAGTGATATCATACTACAACTTCTTTTCTCCAGAACGTGATGTGAAGCGATGTATGATGAACAGCAGTAACGTCACAAAGCATGAATGACGTCATGCGAATATCGTCCGCTCAGGTGTACAGTCGTTTTATTTAGAAGCTGTGACGCAGTTTATGACGTAGACAATCAAACAATGTATATATCTGTGTAAATATGTAAGAATGTTGTGGGGCAGCTTCACAAAACTCTATTCATGTAAGTATTTGTTATGTCAATTTTTATGTGTAATAGTATGGTAAAGAAGCTGAAACACGTTTTTTAGGTATTTTATCCTTACAACTTTGTTAAAAACACTTATCTAGTGAAGGAAACAGACAGAAATAAATTATAATGAATTTATCTGGATATGACGTTAGTCAAAATAGATGTCCGTAAAATTTGCGATGGTTATATGTGTACTTCAAAAAACCGCAAGAATGGCAATGTAGCTTGATAAACAGAAAAAAAATTAAAAGGAAAAAACAATAAAATGACAACTGTATTCTAATAAAATAGTGTTGAGAAAATTACGTCCATTTTTTTAAGAATACAAACATCTCTATTTGGTATAGGCATATGTAATTTTTTTTCATTGTAGAAGTCGCAAAGTTTCGCGATCTTTCATTTTTACGCGTATGACTTGGTTACGAAAACTTTATTTACCGAATACCCGGTTTTTATTTTTCGCGGTACTTACAGGAAGAAAGACAACTCTGAAAACTATACAATGAAGAACAAGGGACATAACTCATTTGACGTCGGTGAATACTAGTATAAAGTAGATTGTGTTAGGCTGTCCCGGTTATACTATTACATATGATTTCACTCAGATTTAATAGTCTGGTACTTTCTTTTAATATAAACTATTTCCTTTTAAAATTCTGCTTCAGTGAGATATTAGTGAAAGAAATGATATAAATGTTTTATTGAAGTGTGTTTCTGTAAATTAAACTTTTCTATTAATCGACGTTTTTAGTCGAATTTGTCTAATAAGAAGTGAAAAAAATTACATGAATAGATAATTTATCCTTTTTATTGTAATATTATCAATATTTGCTATTACGTAATACAATATAGTATTGTCCTGTAAATAACGTATTTTCAATTTCAATCATTATACACCTTTTCTTATGCCTTAGAAACAAGTTCCGTCCTAAAATACAGTCGAACCTCGTTATGACGAGACCGTGAGACAAAAATTCGAGATAACCGAGTATTCGATGAAAGTGAGTTCGACTGTTTGGTGCGAAGTTTGACTGGGACAGAATTAAACGAAGTCTTTGAGTTATCTATGAGTTCTAGGATGGAGGTTCGACTGTAAATCTTTCGCGCACAATCATATCAGTAATGAACTGTTTAAGATATATCGAACTTTTATCAAGTTTAAACATATTTTATTGACATATAACATGTCAAAGGAATTAATGAGGAAGTTTTTTACCAACTCCCGTAATACAAATATAGAATTATATAATAGCGATGGGTAAATATTGACATTTAAGAGTACAATTTAACTTTTATTTGATTATTCAAATAAATACCGGGTAGACTTTGGATTGTCAGCATCTCTAAGTACTGTACTCTCTAGTAAGATACTTTCTGCCAGCAGCTTACTGCTAGGCATACCGATCTCCCAAAGATACTGCAATTCGTTTCACTCCTTCAGGTGTTTTAGAGATGAAATGACAGGCGACAGGGGTCGAGAATGTCTGACGGACGTCACAATTGACGACGCGATATTGTACGAAGAATTAAAATCTTCTCATTTTTTGTATCAAGGGAGACAACTACGACTGTATATTTTATATTACGGTTAAGTTACGTGATTACAAAAAAGATGATAATAAAAGATGTTAGTTCCAGACAGAGAAAAAGTCAATTAAGCCCAAATTTGAAAATAATAGCATTTCTTATCAGAAATTTACCTCAATAAATGGAACACAACCCTTCATCACTGGGTTGATAGCTCTCCTGTATTTATTATAGGGTCTTGTTCGGTAAAGTGCCTTTAACAAATTTTCAAAATTAGATATTCACGGTAATATCAAATACTTTCCTGTTTTCATTGATTATGCAATAAATCATTTACATGTATTTCCAAACATCAAAACAATGTATTTATATACGGTGTGTGTGTGTGTGTGTGTGTGTATGTGTGTGTGTATATATGTGTGAATGTGAGCGAATTATTTATGTATACTAAATGTTTTCTGTGCGAATGACAAAACAACATTTTGAGATTTTAGAATTTCCTGTCTTCGCGAACAGATGTGAAAAATTGTCTCACGAAAACTATTTGATTCGCAGTAAGTTGTATGTTTTTATATCGAGTATTTAGTCTACTCAGGAGGTTTGTAAATATTTTTTCAGCCTGAATACATTAAAGTGTAGTCAGTAAATTTGAAATTTACAAATCATTGTAATATGTAATATACATACTGATTCAGTTGTTCCCCATTTCCTGAAATGTGATAAACACTTCTTCAAATAAATATTATGTGAAACATGTACGTTTTGTTTTATTTTATGTCTGATATATCTGATTTGTGGTTTCCATGACAACATTTTTCTAATATTAAATTATTCTTCTAAAAACACAAAATAGATTTGAACTTTGACCTCGAAGTCTAACCTTGACCCAGGATGCGATGTTCATAGGTTCTGCGCATACATCTGTGATGCGTGTGGGAGGTCACAAAGTAATAAAACGCTTACCTTCGTTGACAATATGGTTTTGTTTGATCCTGATTATACAATACGGAAGAGAAAAAAAAACAATAATGGATAGCTGCTCTAATTAATTCATATTTAATTGTCAATACTGATTTTATTGGGCACAAGTTTAAGTAACTTTTTAATGTCTTTCCCATCATACATATACAATTACATTACTATATTAAAAATGTATCAAAACGGTATCTAATCTAAACTGACCGTCTTGTGACTAGATAACATCATAAAATATTTCTCAAAATTCATGGCTGGATTTATAGAAAGTTTACACATCTCTAAACACAAACGTCTATACACAAATGTCTACAGAGAGATCTGGACTACCGAAGAAAAGAAGGTCTGGTATATTTCATATAAAAGTTTCGTCAATCTTCGATATACATATATAACGGGAGACGTGTTTTAATACTCTCCGGGTTTTCGTAAACTTTTCTGTGTGAAATCTAGCACATCCATCCCATAAAGCGCCTTCTTATTCTAAAACTGGCAAAATGAATTATCTACAAATTTTAATGGCTATTTCGACTTAGCAAATACTTCAATCTTGGTAAGGTGTACATTTTCTTCATCACAGAAATATATATAACATTAACGTATTCCCAACACTTATCGCTTGAATTAGACTTGTAAATTTTAAACATTTAACATGAAATTTCAACACTAATCTCTGTTAACAGAATTAGAAATAAGTATTACCTATTTTTGACTACGGTAAGTATTAATTACCAAGTTTTAAACCATTAGATACATATCAAAGATGGATTGAATTTCAGGACACGACGAAAGAAGGCTTTAATAAGGAGGTATAAACAGCAAATTACGGGGCAGTTGATTCTGTATCAAAACAAGAGCATGACAAGAATGGCACATTGATGGAACCGTGGTAGGTTTAAGCTAATTGAGAATTATTTAAGAAGATTTTCCGTTGTCTATGAATAGATCATTTTCTGTTGTCTGTGAAATAGTTAATTTTCTAACCAGGTGGATAGTGTACCGCAAAGTCCGTAATATTTAAACTTTACTATCAAGCCTTTATGCTTTTGAAGAGCAATCCAAATGTTGAAATAAATTCCAATGCGCTGATATACTGTAGAATGAGCATGCACGAAACCTTTCTGTTTACGAAAAATAAGTTTTCTATGAAATGATTATGAAGTTGCATGAAAATCATTAATTCAAAAACTTTTCCAACATTGGCTAATGGAAAAATTTGCTTATAGTTAGAAGGCGATTTGGCTATTTTCCAAGTGGCTGAATACATACCTGTCGATAATAATTTCAAGTGGGAAATGAAGTTTGCGAAGTATTTCTAGATTATGATGACCGACTCCATTATCTCCTTAGACTTTACCGTCTTCTGAGGCTTTACCGACTCCTGAGGTCCTACCGCCTCCTGAGACATTACCGTCTCGTCTCCTGAAGCCTTGCCGTCTCCTGAGGTCCTACCGTCTCCAGCGGCCTTACCGTCTCTTGAGTCCTTACTGTCTCCTGAGACATTACCGTAACCTGATATTTAACGCCTCCTGAGGGCTTACCGTCTCCTGAGGTCCTACCGTCTCGTCTCCTGAGGCCTTGCCGTCTCCTGAGGTCCTACCGTCTCCTGAGGCTTTATCGCCTCCTGATGCCTTACCGTCTCCTGAGACCCTACCATCTCGTCTCATGAGGCATTGCTTTGTCCTGAGGTCCTACCGTCTTCTGAGGTCTTACCGTCTCTTGAGGCCTTACCGTCTCGTCTACAGAGGCCTTACCGTCTCCTGAGGCTTTACCGTCTCCCGAGGCCTCCCCGTGCCTCGAGGCTTTACCGTGTCGTCTCCTGAAGCCTTGCCGTCTCCTGAGGTCCTACCGTCTCCAGCGGCCTTACCGTCTCTGGAGTCCTTACTGTCTCCTGAGACATTACCGTAACCTGATATTTAACGCCTCCTGAGGGCTTACCGTCTCCTGAGGTCCTACCGTCTCGTCTCCTGAGGCCTTGCCGTCTCCTGAGGTCCTACCGTCTCCTGAGGCTTTATCGCCTCCTGATGCCTTACCGTCTCCTGAGACCCTACCATCTCGTCTCATGAGGCATTGCTTTGTCCTGAGGTCCTACCGTCTTCTGAGGTCTTACCGTCTCTTGAGGCCTTACCGTCTCGTCTACAGAGGCCTTACCGTCTCCTGAGGCTTTACCGTCTCCCGAGGCCTCCCCGTGCCTCGAGGCTTTACCGTGTCGTCTCCTGAAGCCTTGCCGTCTCCTGAGGTCCTACCGTCTCCAGCGGCCTTACCGTCTCTGGAGTCCTTACTGTCTCCTGAGACATTACCGTAACCTGATATTTAACGCCTCCTGAGGACTTACCGTCTCCTGAGGTCCTACCGTCTCGTCTCCTGAGGCCTTGCCGTCTCCTGAGGTCCTACCGTCTCCTGAGGCTTTATCGCCTCCTGATGCCTTACCGTCTCCTGAGACCCTACCATCTCGTCTCATGAGGCATTGCTTTGTCCTGAGGTCCTACCATCTTCTGAGGTCTTACCGTCTCTTGAGGCCTTACCGTCTCGTCTACAGAGGCCTTACCGTCTCCTGAGGCTTTACCGTCTCCCGAGGCCTCCCCGTGACTCGAGGCTTTACCGTGTCGTCTCCTGAAGCCTTGCCGTCTCCTGAGGTCCTACCGTCTCCAGCGGCCTTACCGTCTCTTGAGTCCTTACTGTCTCCTGAGGCATTACCGTAACCTGATATTTAACGCCTCCTGAGGGCTTACCGTCTCCTGAGGCCCTACCGTCTCGTCTCTTGAGGCCTTCCCGTCTCCTGAAGTCATATCGTCTCCTGAGGCTTTACCGCCTCCTGAGGCCTTACCATCTCCTGAGGCCCTACCGTCTCGTCTCATGAGGCATTGCTGAGTCCTGAGGTCCTTCCGTCTTCTGAGGTTTTACCGTCTCTTGAGGCATTACCGTCTCGTCTCCAGAGGCCTTACCGTCTCCTGAGGCTTTACCATCTCCCGAGGCCTTACCGTGTCTCGAGGCTTTACCGTGTCGTCTCATGGGGCTTTACCGTCTCTTGAAACTTTACCGTCTCCTGAGGCGCTACTGTCTCCTGAGGTCCTACCGTCTCCAGAAGTCTTACCGTCTCTTGAGTCCTTACCATCTCCTGAGACTTTACCGCCTCCTGAGGCCTTACCATCTCCTGAGGCCCTACCGTCTCGTCTCATGAGGCATTGCTGTGTCCTGAGTTCCTACCGTCTTCTGAAGTCTTACCGTCTCTTGAAGCCTTAGTGTCTCCTGTGGCCTTACCGTCTTGTGAGGCCTTACCGTCTCCTATAAGTTTACCGTCTCCTGAGGCTTTACCGTCTTCTGAGGCTTTACTGTCTCCTGCAGTCCTACCGTCTCCAGAGGTCTTACCGTCTCTTGAGTTCTTACCGTCACCTGAGGCTTTACCGCCTCCTGAGGCCTTACCGTCTCGTCTCATGAGGCATTGCTGTGTCCTAAGGTCCTACCGTCTTCTGAGGTCTTACCGTCTCTTGAAGCCTTAGTGTCTCCTGAGACCTTACCGTCTTCTGAGGCCTTACCGTCTCCTATGACTTTACCCTCTCCTGAGGCCTTACCGCCTCCTGAGGTTTTACCGTCTCCTGAGGCCTTACCGTTTCGTCTCCTGAGGCCTTACCGTCTCCTATGACTTTCCCGTCTCCCAAGGCCTTACCGTCTCCGGAGGCTTTACCTTCTCCCGAGGAATTACCGTGTCTTGAGGCTTTACCGTGTCGTCTTATGAGGATTTAACGTCTCCTGAGGCTTTACCGTCGTCTGAGGCTTTACCGTCTCCTGCGGCCTTACCGTCTCCTATGACTTTACCGTCTTCCGAGGCCTTACCGTCTCCTGAGGTCCTACCGTCTCCTATGACTTTACCGTCACCTGAGACCTTACCGTCTCCTGAGGCCTTACCGTCTCGTCTCCTGAGGCCTTACCGTCTCCTGAGGCTTTACCGTCTCCTGAGGCTTTACCGTCTCGTCTCCTGAGGCCTTACCGTCTCCTATGACTTTACCGTCTTCCGAGGCCTTACCGTCTGCTGAGGCTTTACCGTCTCCTGAGGCCTTACCGTCTCCTGAGGTCCTTCCTTCTTCTGAGACCTTACCGTCTCCTGAGGCCTTACCGTCTTGTCTCCTGAGGCCTTACCGTCTCCTATGACTTTACAGTCTTCCGAGGCCTTATCGTCTCCTGAGGCCTAACGGGTCTTGAGGCTTTACCGTGTCGTCTTATGAGGATTTAACGTCTCCTTAGGCTTTACCGTCGTTTGAGACTTACCCTCTCCTGAGGCCTTACCGTCTCCTATGACTTTACCGTCACCTGAGGCCTTACCGTCTCCTGAGGCTTTACCGTCTCGTCTCCTGATGCCTTACCGTCTCCTATGACTTTACCTTCTTCCGAGGCCTTACCGTCTCCTGAGGCCTTACCGTCTCCTGAGGCTTTACCGTCTCCCGAGGCCTTACCGTGTCTTGAGGCCTTACCGTCTCCTATGACTTTACCGTCACCTGAGGCCTTACCCTCTCCTGAGGCCTTACCGTCTCCTATGACTTTACCGTCTTCCGAGGCCTTACCGTCTCCTGAGGCCTTACCGTCTCCTGAGGCTTTACCGTCTCCCGAGGCCTTACCGTGTCTTGAGGCCTTACCGTCTCGTCTCATGAGGCTTTAACGTCTCCTGAGGCATTACCGTGTTCTGAGGTTTTACCGTCTCCTGAGGCCTTACCGTCTCCTATGACTTTACCGTCACCTGAGGCTTTACCGTCTCCTGATGCCTTACCATCTCGTCTCCCGAGGCCTTACCGTCTCCTGAGGCTTTACCGTCTCCCGAGGCCTTACCGTGTCTTGAGGCGTTACCGTCTCGTCTCATGAGGCTTTAACGTCTCCTGAGGCATTACCGTGTTCTGAGGTTTTACCGTCTCCTGAGGCCTTACCGTCTCCTATGACTTTACTGTCACCTGAGGCCTTACCATCTCCTGAGGCCTTACCGTCTCCTGAGGCTTTACCGTCTCCTGATGCCTTACCGTCTCGTCTCATGAGGCTTTAACGTCTCCTGAGGCATTACCGTGTTCTGAGGTTTTACCGTCTCCTGAGGCCTTACCGTCTCCTATGACTTTACCGTCACCTGAGGCCTTACCGTCTCCTGAGGCCTTACCGTCTCGTCTCCTGATGCCTTACCGTCTCCTGAGGCTTTACCGTCTTGTCTCCTGAGGCCTTACCGTCTCCTATGACTTTACCGTCTTCCGAGGCCTTACCGTCTCCTGAGGTCCTACCGTCTCCTGAGGCCTTACCGTCTCCTGAGGCCTTACCGAGCTTCAGTATCTATAGAAGTCTCTCATTCCACTACTATCTAGGCTAGTATGAGTTTTTGTCAGTTCTTAGCTCAACAATAAGAACCACAGTGTAACTGATATCTACATGTATAGTATAACAAAATTACTCCGTTAATCAGCTGGTTTCATCTTTTTCGTTAGGACCACATTGTTATTATGAGGATCTACAAGAGAAGGTATATATGAAGTTATAAGAAGCTGGACCTGCTTGATGCTCGTTAGTTTGTCTGTTGGTTTTGTTGTTGTATACCTTGTTCTCGTTTGAGAACGTGACATTTCTCACTCGAATTGACAAATGCTGGTGTCATCGATGAAGCAGAAGACGCTTACTCTTCCGGAACACCTGGCCTTATTCTCCATGTATTTTCCAGGTGTCTCTGGGTACATTTTTCTTTTGTTAATATTTTGTACCACTTGAATTTGAGATTACATAACAATATGAGATAGAACCGACCTCACATGCACAAGCTCAAAAATTTTACAAATTTCGGTTTTTGTTTTCAAGTGCATGATAATTGTAAAAGAACATAAAGTAAATGTTTATATTTTAACCCGTGTCACTATTAGAGTGAATTGAGACGTGACATGCAAGTTACGGCAAACATCAGGTATGAAACGTCCTCTAGCAGTATCTACCACCTGCTGCGATCTTGACAATTGTACAAACGACACACCAGTGAGTGAATAGTACCTTTGAATCAAAATAAGAGCAGTATATATGACGGTACCTGCAGTATCTATAAGAGTGGTATCTAGCCAGTAGCATCTACTAGAGTTGTATCAATAAGAGAAGCCTTCATGAGAGTAGTATCTTAAAGAGTAATATGAATTAGAATAGTATCTACGTGAGCATACATACATACATACATACATACATACACACACACACACACACACACACACACATTATTAATCACTTCCTTACTGTGAATGGCGTATGAAACCTGTCACCTGCATGAATTGCGTTACCACTGCGCCACAGGGGGCGATGACCGTGGTGGTGGCGGAGTGGTAACACATGCGCAGACATACATGTTTAATTAGTAGAATTATGATCAGCTGCGGGAGGTAGGGCTTCATGTGATAAGACACGAAATGAATAGTTATAACATTGTATATATAATCTCATCCCAACATGCCCTGCACAACGTTAAAATATTTACATTCATGTCTTGTCCGAGTTACTACATACCGAAATTTGACCAGAGACCAAATAATAAGTCACTGCAGAAAATTCATTGATTCTTCATGAAAATTGACGAGTTTCCCACCAAACAGCTTCACTTTCCAGCATATTTACAATGGCGATCAGTATGAGGAATCTCCCTAGATTTGATTTGTATACCTAACGAAAAGTAAACTCTCGCGAGTTTGGCTGTGTAAAACATTGCCTGAATGCCGAGCCTTGCTAGAGTCACTAGAATTTGGTGTTTTTATATTTGGATAAATTTTGAATATCGTCAAGACAAAAATAAAATTGTGGGTAGATAGTCAGAACTCTTCGGATGTTTTGCCCAGGAGACGTTGTTATTACTGTCAAGGTGTTCTTGCTTATTTCATGTTTATCGTGAAGTAGGGCGGTGTCGTCGTTGTCGTCGTTGTCAACATCCTCCTCCTCTTCCTCCTCCTCCTCCTCCTCCTCATCATCATCATCATCATCATCATCATCATCATCATCATCATCATCATCATCATCATCATCATCATCATCGTCATCGTTATCTTAACCATCACTAAAATTTACATTTATGATATGCTGATGTAGCAAACTGAGCGGTGATTTTTATATGCATAGATATTATATTCTTTGACAGCTGGGAATCAATATCTGGGGCGGTGTTCTGGAGTATGAAGTATATTAGTGAATAGTGTTAGGGTATACAGTACAATAGTTTATTTATATCGCAATGGGTCGCGTTGTACTTTAGTATATATATATATATATATATATATTTATATACATATGACCAGCTGACTTCTATCACTAACCCCCAGGTTGGGAGTTTGTTATAAACCATCGTATTCCGTACCTAAGCAGAATAGTGGCTAATAAATTTGTATGAAATAGATATAAACATGTTTGTCCCCGTTACTAATTATACTTGCATCACGTACCAGAGCAATCTGTACGTGTCGTAATGTTTCATCTACGAAAAGTGGGGCGAACATGCGGTGGTCCAGATACAGGTCATAATGATTCAATACGGCTGACCGCCGTTTTCTGACAGGCGAAGTTATGACGTCATCCAAGATGGCTGCCATGCTGTGGTCTTTCATTGGTTGAAACTTTCTTCTTCTGTTTCTTTCAACATAAGGTCTAGTACCGACTGATATGAAATAATTGTAACAAGATCCCGGATGGAGTTAAAGTTAGCCTTTTGATGAATTATACAACCGGAGAAGGTCAATAGTGGTAAAGAAACAGCATAGATCACAAAAAATATGGAGAAATTAACACTACGCCTATTTAGTCTTTTGACAATTTGTGTTTTAGCAGGTAAGTCTTTTTTATTTATTTTTATTCTTTTTATTTTTTATTATTATTTTTGATAGAGGAATTTGGAATATATTTAGGTGAAGTGAATGTGTGTACACGTAAATTGGATATGTATATCTGACAAAAACGGTTGTCAGGATGTAGTAATTGTTAACATGAATGCCATCTGAATCACAGATAAGTAGAAAGATGTTTTTACTCCATAATTATTTATCTCTCATCCATGCAGATTGCATTGATACTTACTGGAATATTTCTAACCGTTAATCGATTTAGCAGTAGCGAAATTTTCCATCATCAAGTAGAAACAAAGCGTTTCGGCCAAGTTTATATACATCTCTGTATATAGCTCATGTATAGCACGCTGAACTAATCCTAGTCGGATAGAGGAGACATATTCTTTAAACGAAGATGGCACAAAGACTTGAGCTATAGCGCTTGCCTTAGTTTAGATGCAAATTCAGAATGTGTCATGTGATCAAAACCGTGAATGATATCACCCACAGATGTTACGTAAAAAGTACGATGATGTACATCTATAATATTGTATATTCAACACCTCTCACGCTGGAGGTCGACAGTATACATACCCCCAAAGATTTGCATAGGAAGTGAACCCAAGAAAAAATAAAATGTCATCAGATTAACAAAATGAAACAAAAAAGAACAGAAAAAATAAGTGTCCCTACTGAGCGTCGAACACAGAGCCATGGAGGAATGGATTCTTTTTTTTTTTATTTTACCCGTGCACCTCTTTAAAAGAAGTTGGCAATCTCATAGACTTTAGATATAACTTGTTAAGAACATTTTCACAAGCAAGTGAGACAAAGCTAGGAAAAACATTGAAGACGCTTCTTAAAAATATATTGTAAAAAAATAATTCTTTCGAGACTATCAGAGTTACCTCCCCTGCAATAATTGTTTTAAGATGTAATTAACATTTTGATCGTAATATTATGTAAAACATTAAAATGATTTGAATAATTCTTAATGTCTTTAGTATTTATCCTTATGTTTTTACTAATCTTTATCATTACTAATCAATGAAAAGGAGAATAAATATTTCAAAAATAACATCAATGTAAATAATACAGAGAGACTCCAGGAAAAATACATACTTTTTCTGGATTTATTTACTCAGGAAAGGAACCAAACAAGTGATATACATATAAACAAACAGTGTCTGGAAATTCGGTTTATACAGTCGAATTATGAACAAGAGCATTGCAAAATTCAATAAATGTCCATAAATTTACGATTCGCCAATAATGAGTTCTAGAAGGGCGGAAACAAAGCTGTAAATCACGTGTCTCTACACACTGTACATTGTACACATGCATAATTCCTTTCAATTATCGTGACAAATTCTCAAAATAATGTATATGTATTATCATATGTTGTGGTATCAAAATGTACTTATTATTTTAATTGCAATCTAATGTATACGGAATAATTCGGAATGACTGTTTTTGTTAGTTTGTTTGCTTTTGGCTTATGTTTAATATTATATATATCATCATTAATGAATAAATATGAGAAACAACATCATCTAGAATATGACGACTTCCGTCCAAGGAACCAAGAGGGAAAGTCTGAATGCAGATTTATTTCAGAGACAACGACGATGACGACGACGACGATTACGATCGTTTGGAAGAACTTAAAAAATAGATATATTCACACGTCTTACAAATCGGAATTTTCAGAATGCACCAATTGGAAAGAGCTCGCACAACAAGAACTCAACAAAGCTTTGAACCGGAAGCAGAACACCAACAAGGCACGCAACGTCATTCTATTTATAGGCGACGGTATGGGTGTGTCTACTGTGACAGCTGGTAGGATACTCCGGGGCCAAACACGTGGAGCTCCAGGCGAGGAAACTATCCTCGAGTTCGAAAAGTTCCCAAACGTTGGACTATCAAAGGTTAGAAACCTTCAACTCATAACACATAACTCTCATATTTTTTTTTAAATCTTACAACAATACAATAAAGCACAATTTCCGGTAGGGTTCCAGATATATATGTTATTATCGTACATATTAGTTGGGTTTTTTTCCGGTAGGGTTCCAGATATATATGTTATTATCGTACATATTAGTTGGGTTTTTTTATCCTTAACCAGCATATCCTTAGTAATGTTACGGTTTGTCGGTTTATTCAAAGGAGCCGTACTCACTTTATAAAGATATGTTAATAATGGCCGCGGTGGTAGAGTGGTAAAGGCCTTTGACCGTCTTTATCACTAACCTTCCACCTCTGGATCTCGGATTCGAAGCCTATGTTTGCAAGTCACCAGATGCTGGTCACAGGTCGGTGTTTTTCCCTGGTTATTCCTGCTTTCCACTACCACACAAACCTCGTACGTCTTTAAAAGAACATGGCTGACAAGTCGTTTTTCGAATTTGTTTCTGCACAGATTTTTTCCTATACTGCATCTTCATGTATTTACATTGAAGTAACGACATATTGCTTGATGGTTTGGCCATCATACGGTAAACAACATCAATAGGTTGGTTCACTAAAACCATTTGAATACCTTGTCTACCTATTTAAATTGGTTTTACAATTAAATTCTTCTTACACTATATCCAGCACAGATGGAATAAGGTTGTCTCCCCTTGCGCCTTTGTTGCTCAATAGGAGGCTGAATAACTATAATGAATGAACTCTGACCTGTTTCCAGACATACTCCAATGACCGACAGACGACAGGATCGGCTTCCACGGCTACAGCTATCATGTGCGGAGAAAAGACGAACTATCGCTTGATTGGTTTAAATGATCACGCCGTTGCTCGGGACTGTGCATCTCAGTTCGGCAACGAAATTCCGTGTGTGTTCGATTGGTTTCGGGAAGATGGTAAGTCAGCTTTTTAGTACTATTTTGCGAGCTTAACGTAAAACATATGAAGAATCTTCTGTTCCAAGCCGCCCATTTCTTTTTCATCTCATAGATAACGATTTTTGCGCCATCAACACATGATAAATGCCAACTTACTTACTATAAGTTAAAAAGACAGTATCAAAAGATTACACATATACTATTGTGTATACATCCGTATTGAGACAAAATTCAATACGAGCACCTGTATTAGCTTAAATGAATATACTGAACATTTCAATTACATTTTACAAAAATTATGATGATCTGCAATCATTGGTCGAATTTTAAAAACTTTGATATAATAATTACGTATTGCACACGTACAGGTCGTTCAGTGGGCGCGGTCACTACATCAAGAATCACACATGCAACGCCTGCATGTGCGTACGCAAAATCAGCAACACGTGACTGGGAGGGAGATGCAAATATGGTGGGCGTGACCGGAGGGTGTGTCGACATTGCCTCCCAACTTGTTTACAACAATAGTTTTGCAAAGGTGAGACCTATTCCCAGCTTGTTTTTACATGTATGTGTTTTAAGCTATTATCATCAATACTACGGCTAATATTCCGTTAGTACAAAACTAAAGAGTTTCGTTCAATATCATATTTGATGTACCGTAAAGGTTGTTCTTTTAATTTGCTGAGATTTTCCTGCTTTATCAAAAGCTTGAAGCAAAAAGTAATTTTATACAGAAGACGCGAAGATTGAATGTCTCTGTTAGATTTCAAAATTCTCTTTGACCTCTCGAAAATGATGAAACTGAGAGCCAACCAGTTACTTTCTGTTGACCGACTTGAAATGGTTGCTTAATACCGATATACCGACTCATCTATACCAGATTCTTTCATGTCTGTTGACTGACTTGACTAGCAAAATTGTGTTAATACCGATATATTGAATCGGCCACAGCAGTTCCTTTCATGTAAAAAAAGACTGTGTTTAAAGCGATAGTACATATTTTATACAAAATCATACCTTTTGCACTCCAAATGTTTCTATCAAGCGATATATCATATATGTGGTAAATATATATTTATGTTCGTCTCAATTATTTTTTTTAAATGCTCCATTGTACAGGTAAATAATGTACTTGTCTGTGTTAAGGTGATGTTAGGCGGGGGACGACGGTATTTCCTGCCAGCAAATCAACTTGATCCTGAAAATGACAGAGATGTAAACGGAAACAGTGCCAGACTTCAACGTCTTGATGGTGTCGATCTCACACAGGTAACGGGAGTTACCTCCCTTTGATAGACTTTGTAATTTTGATACGTGAAAGAAATTAAAAACTTCGTGTTTAAAATAAATAAGTTTTGATGTATGATTTCAGTGAAGACTTAGATTCATTTGATATCTCGTGTGACTACAAACGTATTTTCTTTGTACATGTACAGATAAATATTACCGTACATGTATAGAGACAAAGAGAGAGAGAGAGAGAGAGAGAGAGAGAGAGAGAGAGAGAGAGAGAGAGAGAGAGAGAGAGAGAGAGAGAGAGAGAGAGAGAGAGAGAGAGAGAGAGAGAGAGAGAGAGAGAGAGAGAGAGAGAGAGAGAGAGAGAGAGAGAGAGAGAGAGAGAGAGAGAGAGAGAGAGAGAGAGAGAGAGAGAGAGAGAGAGAGAGTACAGTATTGTAGGTATCATGTGTTGTCTGTTTCTATTAAATAAATTTTTTTTTATAATTTGTGGCGTGTAATTGTTGTCTTAACATTAAGTCATCTCGATATCGAAAATTGAAGTCACTTACTCAGAATTATCGAAACCAGAGTTTCCTATCCTGATAACACAAATCTGCTATGACCAGTGGATTCTTTTATTATGATCATTCGCTTGGGAATAGTCATATAGGTTGAGTTATCTCGAAGTTTTTTTACAGGCAATAACTCATATTTTTGTCGTCAATTTTTAAACTTCTTTTTCAAAAAATATGATATGAAAGTATATGCAAATTGTAACCGTACAACTAAAAGAATATGTATAATATTTCAATATAATAGTATAATATATATTTATAATATATTAGTTTTATTTACAGCTATATATAATATTTGCAATTGATAAGTCTGATATTCAGATTCAATCATTCAACGCATCCCCCGCCAAAAAATAAATTAAAATAAAATAAAGCCGCCCACTTACCTCCCTTGTTTAATGGTTTGGCTTAAATTCTTGAAACGTGAGAGGAAAACTAAACTTGGCCGATGTTAGTGGTGATAAAAACAGAGAGATTCGCTGTGATAAAATTCAATCAATTCAAAAATCCGTTATGTTCCATATTGATTTTATTCGAATTAAAACAATGCATACAGGATAAGGCTGGCATCGGGAGCTAAGGTCTACTGAAAGTGTCTGCATGCTCAAAATATTAAAAAAAAAAAAAACAAACAAACAAATAGACACGCACAAATTTTATTAATTCAATTATCTTTCAGTGCAAATTACAAATTCAGAACAAAGGATGGAAACACTGCACTATCGATGACACAATAGCGTTTGCCAAGCTTTTATAAATATGATCAAACTAGTGTGGGTGTATTCATCGATTTGTCAGGACTTCATTAAAATAATTAGCTATCGATCGATTCTTGGGTGAAATCTATCACATTCAAATGTTGTTCTCAAACTTAGATTTTTATCGTTTACGACTCTAGATTATATAATTCGCCGACAAAAGTCACCAAATAAAAGCATGGCACATTTTTCATATTTTACTATATATAATAAACTGATATTCAATATAATGAAAACAAATATTTCATTTCAGATTTGGAAGGACAAGCACAAAGATTCTAGGGCGGAGTATGTCTGGAACAAATCTCAGTTTGATGCTATCGATGCCTCCAAGACAGACTACATTCTGGGTAACTATCATCGGGTCCACTTTCCTTCTTGTGAAACTCCCTGCCTCTTGTTTATAAAAAAAAAAACACACACACATTTTGCGATAACATACTGTAAAATCATTCATTTTCGCGGATGAATTATTTTCTTCGATTTCGTGATTACTCTTCATCCATAAAGGCACAAACTGTTGAAATTAGTTTAAGTAGATTTATTGAGTATATTCATCCACGAAATCACGTGTCAATGAAAGATGTTTTTAACCACGAAAATTACAGCATTGGAATTAATTATAATATCTTACTTGTCCAAATGTTCCGTTTTCGAACAAGGTCTGTTTGAGCAGGGCCATATGCAGCACGAGTTGGACAGAAACAATGGGTCGAATGGTGAACCCTCCCTAGCGGAAATGACGCGGAAGGCTATCCAAGTTCTTCAAAAGGACGAAAATGGCTTCTTCCTTATGGTTGAAGGTAAAAAAGTCCCATATTGAAAATTAGCCGTTATCACAGAGTTGAATTTTCGTCTTGAATAAAATATATGAGAAAGAGAGTACACCAGAATTTGAAGCAGTGAATAATTGGAATATTTAGATGACGTTGATAACAATTTTGGTCGACAAAGATTTTAGGCAAATACGAGCGATAAACATGTTTTTATGTTAAACATGCAAGTCTTGTTTACTTTTTTGGTGCGGTCAAGAGGGACGGATTGATCACGCTCACCATGACAACAACGCCAAGAGGTCGCTGTATTCGGTGTTGGCTCTGGAGGACGCCGTTAAGGTTGCCATGGATATGACAGACGAAAGTGAAACACTTATCATTGTTACTGCTGATCATTCACACGTCTTTAACATTGCTGGATACCAGGAACGAGGCAACGATATATTTGGTAAGTAATATTAAAAACGAGTCAACGACATCGATGGAACGTGATATCCGGAATGAGACAGCATCGTCAAAGTAAACGCCCAGACATTTGTTTAAGAATTTATTCAAAGTAGAACTTAAGATTTTATCTCGAAATCGAAAAATGCAATGCCCAAATGAAAAGAATGTTTACATTTTTGTTTGTTTTAAAGGTGTAGTAAACAATGTTGGCAAGTCCTACTTAGCAAAGGATGGTATACCGTTTACCACTTTACTGTACGGTAATGGAGCTAGTTACGACTGGGGAAATAGGACCAACGTGTCTGCTGTGGACACAAGTAAGTACTGTATAGACATGCATGGTGCACCTTCTCCATCTGACGTCTTCGTTTCAATAATTTTGACCTTTAGCACCAATGACCTTGAAGGACAAGGCACTTGTTTGATACTCTTGTGCTGTTTTTATTTAAATGTATTATGTATCTTTTGTATAATATTTGTATCTCTATGGCACAAGAGGGATTGGGATACCACTAGAGGGGTCCGCCATGACACAAGGGAGATTTGTACATATGCCATTCTATGAATATTTATGCAAACAATTTCTTACGTACATATATGATAACTGATTAATTCTTTAGAAAGTATGACAATTATTACGCATATTTTGTCCTTGAAATTATACACCTAAGTTGAAAAATCTTTTTTCAATCATTTTTTTTTTATCTAGTCAGTGTTCCTTTTTCGTTTACATGGACGACTTAACAAGTTATTGATATTTGGTTTTTATAGCTGACAAAGACTACCTCCAGGTGGCAGCAGCTCCGAGGGGCTCAGAAACACACGGCGGGGAGGATGTAGCCATCTACGCACGTGGACCGATGTCACACCTGATTCACGGCGTTCACGAGCAGCACTATATAGCGCACGTAATGACGTACGCCGCGTGCGTCGCTAACAACAAATATAGATGCAACGATATACAACCTGAAGGATTCAGTGGTGCTCAATACTGCACGTGCTCTGTTATGAATATGTTGTTTTTGTATTTTATCAAGATTATGTTTACATGGATGTAATAGATATATCATAATTTTTTGCGGGGCTCAATTTTCGTGGTTTCTTAAAAATAACACTTGATTTTGTCGATAAATGTTAAATAAATCCCAACGAAAATTAATCTTTTTACAGTATTAGTTTAATAATAATACTGCGTCCATATCAATAAAGTTATAACAAGGTACATATTTATGATTAAATCAGAAATATCGAGACACAATTTTTATCATATATCACTTTTTTATGAATTTATATTTTTTGTACTATCATGTTTGACAATGTAAGTGTACAAAATGTATTTGTAAAACCGGTGTTTAAAAAATTGTACAAGGATCAGCAGTTTATCTTTTACGAAATAGATAAATAAAATGTTGAAAACACGAATACATATTTGTTTAAATCAATCGTCAGGAAACAACGAAATAGTATTAACAAAATTCCAGTCGTTGGTGAAAATTATTGGGAAATTTTACGTTTGTCATAGTGATCTCATTCAGACACCTTCTAATTATTTGTGCTATATAAAGTTGGATGTTTATGATGATCGTAAGTTCGCTTCTTGGTTCTGTTGTTGTATACCTTGTTCTCGTTTGAGAACTTTGACATTTTACTTACTTGGAATGACCGAGATTTACATGTTGGGTGTCGTCGATGAAGCATAAAACGCTTACTCTTCTGGAACGCCTAGAAAGAAAAGTTTCCAAGAAAAAATGATAGAAAGTAGCCAATAGGCCTACCTCCGAAACCAGGAATACCTCATCAAACTATATACGCGTCACACATTGAAAATATCATGAGTTTTACCAATTAAAATTTCTTTTATGTAAGCCAGCAAAGCATTGTCAGTTATCCTCAAACCGGAAATTTCCTTTATACTTCACTGACATATCCAATGACTTTCGACATCCACTGTTCAGTAGTACTGCTGTAGTAATATCTACAACATTTCTGGATAGATTCGGATAATCTGTTACAATTATCTGAATACAAGAGAGACATCGAAGGGGGGTAACTCTGCATAACTTACACGCTGGCTGTTAACATTTAATGCATCAATACACTCTGATCATTAATGATACCACGGCTTATTTCTTGTCACTATGAAGTATGGTTTGAAAATACTCTGCCACCTTATTGTGAATTGTGAGTTTAGATCGACACAAGTTCAGAATATACACATGCATGTTTTAAAATCTTTTAAAATCTTGAACAAAACTTTGATTGGATTAGATTAGGGTGCTATTGTACTTTGTCATCCTTTTTCGACATTCTGTTCCTTCAGTTTTAATGTTTCTACATCATCATCACTTAAGGTGATTATGGTATCAAGCATAAATGACGAATCATTGTAGAAAAGATGAAACAACTGTATGATTCAGTACAATGGATTTTTTGCTATATTTTATCCAAATCTGAAATTGTATTGAGGGGTCTATGAAGAACTTTGCATAAAAGAAACAAAATAAAAAAAAAAAAAAAAAAAAAAAAAGAAGAAGAAGAAGAAAAAAAGAAAAACAAGGATAATGCCAACATATCAACAGAATCATTATTTTATCTCAAATTCAACAAAACTAGGACAAGATATGAACAAAAGAAAGATATATTGTTTTCAAATAATAATAAATAAATAATTGGATACATAAAGTGTTGAAGTTACATTATAGAATATTACATTTAAAAGTGAACATGGAACAACGATGTTACGACGGAATCAATCAAGAAAACAATTTTTGTATATGAAACTAATAAAGAAAACCGCGGCCCCCTTAAGAAATAGACAGTCACTCTCTTTCTTCAATTTTTTTTTTTTTTTTTTTGTAAAACCAGGAACATTTTAACCATTGGAAGAACAATCTATACATTATTCTATTGATCGTTCAAGTTCTCTGTGACTTATAGCTTGGTGTACCTTAGTCTGATAACGGGATGTTTGTTTTCAATATCAAAAATACCAAGTACAAACACAGTATCTCTTTCTAAGAACTGGTTTTGATTAGAGAATGTGTATCATCATGAAATACAAGGTCTCTCTCTCTCTCCCCCCCCGCCCCCCCCCCCCCCCCCCTCTCTCTCTCTCTCTCTCTCTCTCTCTCTCTCTCTCTCTCTCTCTCTCTCTCTCTCTCTCTCCCTCTCTCTCTCTCTCTCTCTCTCTCTCTCACACACACACATACACACACACACAGAGATTGACAACACTCAATGTATATCTTTGATGGAGACATAAAAAATGCTTTAAAAAACCCCCAAAATAAGTTACGTATGTGCCGTATCCTCTTTTTATAACACATGTGTAGTGACTGGACGATTCCGATTTGTTATCTGGGAACTTTTTTTCTCTCTCAATGCATTACAGGTTAACATTGAAAGCTTGTCCCCATATTAAAAATCCGCAGTATTATGTTAAAATCAGACACCCTCACTAAGATATTGTCGGAATGTCCTTGACTGTATTGTGAACAGACAGTCTTGACGTGTTCCTAACATCTGCTTGTTCACGTGCTGACAATGTCTTCATATCATCATTACACGATCAGATTCTATCATTTATCGAACGTTTTCATGTTATCGTACAGAAGATTCAATACCTCTAATTACAGCGCCACATCTAGTCTTCACCGAAACGGCAAGATAGAGCTAGCCATGGTGAAATGTGTCTGATCGAAGTGCTGGAAACGGTGACAGTAACGCTTGCCGTCATTTAGATCAATTCAAACACTAATCTCCATTGACGGTGATGAACGTGACAGTGCGTTGAAGGCTATGCGTACTTAAATAGGCCACTCCAGTAAAGGTTTGATGTGTTTCGCATCTCTACAAACAAAATATGCTTTGATTGGTATTGAAAGCAAAAGCTGAAAACTTTATAAGCCTACTGAAAAAACATGTCTAGTTTCTGTCTGTGACATTAAGTTTCTGTCAGAGCGTAAAATAAAAAAAATATTGTTTTTTTTCTTAAGTAGTGCAAGTTATTGAGTTACGCGTCAGTATAGACTCTCGGGAGGCGAACAATCAGATTTGCTTGTGTAAGAGCTCCACACATCTCACTACCGCTGTCAATTAAATGTGCTAACTGAAGTTACATACTATGGATGTGATTGATGAAATCTCAATTACGTCATTTTGTGTGTTTTGTAACATTCTTTGACAGAAACACTCCTGTCGTAGATCTGATGATTGATGTTCGTAGCGTTAAGCTGAACAGTAGTAAAGCGTCATAATGTAGGAACATTTTTAAACCTTTCAGTATATACAAAAATGTACATTATACCACAATTTTGTTTTATACTGCGAATATATAGAGTATTTCTTTAACGACCCCTAAAGCTATTGCACATTGTGCCTCTGGTTTAATAAAAAGTGGACATATAACTGGCAGATTTTGTCATTGCAATCTGTTTTCTGACTTTTATTTTAACCAACTTCGGTTTTCCTCAGTCGCTTTCTAGCTTTTAGCAATGTATGCCCTTAGCACCACTGACGGGTTAAAAAGGGACAAAACAGATACAAAAACCAGTTTAGTTGATGATTTAATAGAAATATGCTATCCACTTGTTTGTCCTTTTTTCTGCAATCATTTGGCTTTTTCGGAGTTGACAATTTCTTAGATTAAATCAGCTTGGTTTCACTATTCGGTGCAGGTGCGTCTGCTTGTGAGCTTGATGTCGAAATTTTGTCTTATTAGAATACAACATTGGGTACACTTATAACCGAGCTATGATCGAGGATATAGATTCAGCCAATAGTTCATCCGGGTTACAATTATGGACCGATTCTAATAGCGAGTTTGTAGGCTATATATCACAAAAGTCTCGACTTTACCAACGTTTTACATCGAAGATTCATTTAACACAAGTAAAAATTCTTAAAATGAATTCATTCGTTATCACAGACATCTCGGGAAAACAATACACGGACAGTAGAACAGTTACCTCAAAGTTATCTAACGTGTCAGTGGCAGGTATTAATTGACATCCAGACAAAGATATGACAGATACATCGAAGGAATGATACAAGATTTTTCGCCTAATGGTGTGTGCATGTCACGGTTGATTCGATATTCAGAGGTCTGTTCTTGGTTACACGATTCGATTTTCGTGTAAAAAGTCATCAACTGAAGGACACACTTGTAACACGGGTTTTCAAAAGATGCTGGTTGATGAATATTGTGGGGAAATTTTACGGAGTGTGCTCTCCTTGTTTCTTGGCGCGATATGATTGCCTGTTGATTCTGTTGTTATATACCTTGTTCTTATTTGAGAACGTGACATTACTTATTTGGATTAACCAAGATTTACATGGCGAAGGTCGTCGATGAAGCAGAAGACGCTTACCCTTCAGGCTCACTTGATCTTACTATCTTGTATAGTTTCCTTATATATCTTTCTTTTGTTCATATTCTGTCCGAGTTTTGCTGAATTTCAATTCGGATTCTGATGTTATTGACATGATGTTATTTCCTTGGTTTTTTTTTTTTTGTTTTTGTTTTTGTTTTTGTTTTTTGTTTTGTTTTTTTGTTTTTTTCTCATTGTTTTGTTTTTTTGGGGTTTTTTTTTTAGTTTTTTTTTTTTTTTTTTGTTTGTTTTTTTTTTTTTTTTTTGTTTTTGTTTTTTTTTTTTTTTTGTGCGCCTGTATCAAGTAAAGCAATAAGATATATTTAAGCAACTTATTTTGTATAAAGTAATTATTTTATACATGTTCTTTGAAACAAAAATGTATAGTTTTAATTATATGTGTATAGTTTGAAATAAATATATATACTTTTTCCAAGAAAATTATAAAGTCAGTGATGATATATTACCTTACACATGTCAGCAATCTTTGTTGGTCAACAGCTAATGTTACATGTAGTTAATTAACAAATTACTAGTGTACGGGTCAGTCAAAGTAAACCCATATCAGTTTTATGTAATTAGTGAGTAACAATCCAAGTACCGGTACGCTATGCTATTCGTGTGACGCTTGTTTGTTCCATCAGATCTAATATCCATGTAAACATGTCCTTCCTCATCTGATATATATCTGTTATTACTCAACTTATAAGATAAAAGAAAGTCATACCATGGGTATACTTATCACCCCTCATACTTATCTTCGTATGTATACAAGTCCTTCGTTAAAACTACATTTCAAGACAAAACTTGATTTTACTTTATTTCTCAAAACCTCTACGAAGCTGTAACATTTAAGCACCATTTATAACCCGAATAAGAAAGTTTGAGCTAATATGAAAAGCTACAAAAGTGAGATAAAATAGCAAGATGCCAATAAACATTTTTGTTTTTCTTTTTTGTTTTTGTTTGTTTTTTGTTTTTTTATTTTTTTGGGTTTTTTTTTTTTTTTTTTTTTGCAGAATTATTGGCATCCAGGACCTCTTTTGTCATAGAATGACACAGCGAAGTAGAATAAACAGCGATAGGTAACTTTGAAGACAGTTCTGAAAACCTACTGATCATTTTGATATACATAATATCTTTAATACGTCAATCACAACATCCCATTACCTTATATGGTTTTCAGATTATTGAAGACAGATTCATTGGATAGCAAACATTGACCATTAGTGAGGTAAAATGATCCTTCTTACCAAATTACCTAAGTCTAAATGATGCACTCATATAACATTGCTAAAAGTACAGACATGGTTATATGTGAATGCGACGTTCAATTTGTATATCTCATTAAAACAAGGGTCTCAGTTCCTGTTTACCTTCACCACTGTAAACTGTTGTAATACGTCATGAAATACCCAACGCTCTGTGCTGATCACTCTGTGTAGGAAACATGATGCTGTTCTGCACATCGTTTCGAACTGTTTTTATCACATACATGCGTCAGAATAAAAAAGTTTAAAATTGTCGTCTGTCTGTTTTACTGCGTCATTGTAATAGTCAACAAAGCCCCAGCGCTTTTGTCTTGTACGTATCTAAGGAATATTCCTTGACATTGTCATGATAGATGCCAATGATCGATGAAGACAGGAAAGATTTAAATAATGCGAGGAGAATTTTTTTATTTCAAAGATGATAAAATGTATTTGATACGAAAGAGGAGCTAGCGCGTGGAAGTGTTCTAATCCTTTAGTGCATTCCATCAGGTGATGTCCTTCCTTGATTCAGGATGAAAGCTGATGCAAAGCAAGGGTTTATAGGAACGCAACGTTTCAATGTCAATACAGGAAACTATCCGCTTATAAATATGCATGAGGTTTAATCTCATATTCATGGTCTGCCTTTTTGCAGCTGTTGAGCTTAAAACGAACTAAATCCATCAAAAGAATCGCGCTTGAGGACGAAGAAAAGATATATAGGATAAAACACAATTAAAAACTGCCAACAAAGTGGGCGATATTTCACATCAAATAGCATATTATGAGTATACAAGACTAATCCATCTAGTCAGTAGGAAATATGTATCTCAGACAAGGATTTGCATGCAACATTAATGGATATTTGACTGCAAAGCCCTTTCATTTATAACGGACATAGATGTCATTACGTTTCTTGCTTGTACAACTTCAGTAATAAGTTATATCTATCCTGAAAGCTTCAGCAGTTCTCTGTCAAAACAACATTTACAAATCGTCAAAGAACACAAAATGACCAAACAGATGAACTTCCTATTGTAAAATTAAATTTAGAAATTCAACAGACTTTGGCAAAATAAATTGAAATGTCTTGAAATGATGTTATCACCAGCAGTCGTATTAAGTGAACATGTACTGTTGCTGTTGTACTAACTTCTGTCAAGCATATGGAGATCGATTACCATGATTGTACTTTAAAAAATGTCAGAATTTCACAAAGACGGTCGTTTAGTAGAATGTTTTCCGGAAACATCCCAGACTACTTAATATTTTGCAAATGGCAGAATGTCTTTCATTGATTGTAAATTAAAACTCTCAATCCTTTGTACTGCTCTGATACCACTGAAGTTAAATGCAAATCTTGGGTTTGTTTTTTTTCCCTGACCTTTTAGATGAAACGTAGGGACGTAAATTAAGACATTGCACAACAATATGAGATCGCATTATCGTTCATTTATTTTTTAGAAGTACTCTTGTAATGGAAGTGAGTGGAAAAAAACATATAAAAAAAAAAGAAAAAAGAAAAAGAAATCAAATTCGCCGTTTGTTGTGACAACCAGTCTAATGGACCTTTGATTAAGGACGCATGACGATTGCATTTTGTGCATTCATTTAAACATTTTCAACGCACAGGATTGTCAACTGTCGTTTTAGAGATTTCCGTTGCTCGCTTAGATGGGAGTATGTCTATTCGATGTAATATTTGGTCACTTGCTGTACATTTCCATTCCATTATTGTAATACTGAGGTGTAAATAGCCCAGGGACGTTGTTTTATGTAAATAGATTTAGACATTATCTAAATGACCTTTAATGTCTATTGTTCCTACCCACAAGTAATCAAAAGATAAGAACGATTCTCGATTTTCATTTCCGACAACGCTCCTAATTTCCTCTTCGGTAATTAAGACTTTCTTAAGAAACTCTGTACTACTCACAGCTATAGACGAAATCAGGTATATATCAGGTGTGATCGTTATCGTAATCCATATATACTTTAATGTCATAAAATCTCATGTGAAAGGAAAACAAAATAAAGATACTTTTTATCACATAATTCCTTAATGTTGAGAACAAAATAAAACGGAGGCAGGTTATTTGTTGCGCAATTTTCAATTCATGACGTATGCGTATATAATGCAAAAATATGTTTCCGGTTTCTGCCTGAAAAAAAATTGGCAAGCGCGCTGTTGATTTTTATTAAGTGTTGAAAGCCGTAATAGAAAATTAAGATACAGTTTTATGCTTCAGTTATACAATGTTTAAATGCGAAGTAGTATCAGTGACTAAATGAAGGATATGATGTTCATAAGTCAATAATAGATACAATCTTTGTTGCTGGCTTCAAACTGTGTTTCGACACCACAAAATCTATGAAATTTAATTAGGAAATGAGTACACAGCCCTCCCGTAGTGAGCCATATAGAATAGGTATGGTACTTATATATAAGTATATATATAACACAGCTTATGAATAAGTAGATAAAATCTCTATTGCTGATCGTGTTTCGACGCTATATTGCATTTATTTATTTAATAGGGATCATGTACTGAATGTACATTACATTATGTTACAGATCAACATAGTAACTTTTTATTCAGGGGTATCACAGCAGCATTATTGACATCCTGAAATCGATACAGATAACAATACATGTAAGAGATCAATGCCAATATAATTAATAGTCCAATACGGACAATGATGACATCGATCATATTTACTATTGTATAGCATTACTATGGTGCAACCTTACCAAGGTTGTGTATTACCAGTCTGTGAACTGCTCCTGATGAATAAAATATTGCACGTGAATATAAACAAGTAGCTTACCCTCCTAATGATGAGAATTTAAGATAATACACATAAACATTGAAATGCTTTCAGCTGGCATTCACAGACATATGAATGCCAACTGAAATCAGTTTAACTTTTAATACATTTGAATACAAAAATATTCATTGAGCACAGAGAAATAGGGCACAAAATCAATCGATGTAACATTTTTTAGACGCAGATAAATAATTTAATGAAAAAATTTTGCTGAAATATCAAGAATAAAATTAATGCAGATAAAATAGTATGGGTGCAATAATGATGGGGGAAACTCATGGTAAAATATTGCCCTATAATTGTACTTCCGTAATCCGCTGTTCTACAACTGTACCATGACGAAAATCATAGCTGACTTGTATTTCTGGTAAAATATCTCTGCAATCATGATGAAATTCTTGTTTTTAAATTCTCATTTTATACATTCTTCCGGTAAAATGTCGCTCTGCAATTTGACGAAATTTTGAATTTCTCCCATTCCATCATACATCTCCCCAGATAACAATATTAGATCTACTTATACGGAAAATGGTTGTAATTTGTCTTGGCCTTGCTATACCCTCCTAATTACAAGCCCAGAAGGACACGCCATTACCTCGTTAAACAGTTTAAGGTGTCTGAAGCTCCATTCGACAATTTAATCTGGTCAACCTCAAGAGAATGCAGATGATTTTGCAATTGCCCTCAATATAATTCTCGATAACATGGACGTGCGGGAAATAATTTTTCAACAATTTCGAAGATGTTTATAGATTTCAAATTTGAAATTATACACACTAATACAATTATCTCTCGCCAGACCAGCATAAATTGTCGATAATATGAGCAATCTAGATGGGTTATCGATACACGTTTTTCGCCTCAGTGCATATAACGAATAATCCGATTTGTCTCTTCCAAATATAAACTTTTCTGTTTACGTATTGACTAATTGGAAAATGCCATTTATTCTTAATATAGCTATAAGTGGACATAGTTTTGTTGTATTAATCATCTAGAAAACATATACGGACTCCTAAAAAAGGAAATTTTGAAAAGCTCTTGAAACGTTTTGTTTCTTAAACACAATTCTGCTCTGACACGAAATCCAATTTTTTACCTGTATAATTATTCCGGTCTAAAACAGCGGCAGGAAATCAGCCTCAAACATTAGGTATTCTTGGGGCTGGCTATGAAATACTGTCAATCACGTTATACTGTTCACTAATGGATTTTGTCTTCAGAAATGGCAATAATGTATATTTTGTAATATACGACATCTCGTCCATTACCAGTCTTCTCAGGGAATCGACAAAGGAAACCATCGTCTGTCAACAGTAGTATGGAGATATATAGCTTCTGTTCTATGTGATTATCCATCACCATATTTACGATCAACCAGAGGAATGGATGAAAAGACACAGAAGAATGACTTACGGAAATAGTTTATTGCCAAATAAATTCAGTTTGATATTATAACAATTGTTATTCTGAAGTCTTTTTTCCCTTTCTTTTTATACTCTGTTTGAGGCTAGAAGAATGTCACAAAATCTGACTGCGGTAAATAAAACATTTTGCAAAGCTGTACAAATCTGCACAAAGAAAATTTCTGTTTTTTATCGTAACTAAAAAATTAACATGTTGTTATGTTTGACAAATCACAAGAGCTATATACATATTTTTATAGCATAAGTTTGACCAGATATGATTAAGGTAGTGTATTGATGTCGTGGATACAATGAACAATGTGTTCCTGGGTAGATACAAAGAACAATGTATATCCTGATAGATTCAATGGTTCTAAACTCGGTAAAAGCAAGTGCGCTTCAACAATAGGAAAAGGATATTGATATAGGGGCATATGTATCGATAGTCGTAGGAGTATGGACCATATGACATCAGCTATGGAAAGTGGGAGACACTAGGATAATACGACAACAGCTATGGAAACTGGGAGAAGCTATAATGATATGACATCAGCTATGGAATTTGGGAGAAGCTAGGATGATATGGCATCAGTTATGGAAAGTGGGAAACACTAAGATGATATGACATCAGCTGTGGAAACTGGGAGAAGCTTTATTGATATGACATTAGCTATGGAATTTGGGAGGAGCTAGGATGATATGGCATCAGTTATGGAAAGTGGGAGACACTAGGATGATATGACATCAGCTGTGGAAACTGGGAGAAGCTATAATGATATGACATTAGCTATGGAATTTGGGAGGAGCTAGGATGATATGCCATCAGTTATGGAAAGTGGGAGACACTAGGATGATATGACATCAGCTATGGAATTTGGGAGAAGCTAGGATGATATGGCATCAGCTATGCTATTTGGGAGAAGCTAGGATAATATGACATCAGCTATGCTATTTGGGAGAAGCTAGGATGATATGACATCAGCAGTGGAAACTGGGAGAAGCTATATTGATATGACATCAGCTATGGAATTTGGGAGAAGCTAGGATGATATGGCATCAGCTGTGGAATTTGGGAGAAGCTAGGATGATATGGCATCAGCTATGCTATTTGGGAGAAGCTGGGATGATATGGCATCAGCTATGGAAACTGGGAGAAGCAAGGATGATATGACATCAGCTGTGGAATTTGGGAGAAGCTATAATGATATGACATTAGCTATGGAATTTGGGAGAAGCTAGGATGATATGGCAACAGCTGTGGAAACTGGGAGAAGCAAGGATGATATGACATCAGCTGTAGAATTTGGGAGAAGCTATAATGATATGACATTAGCTATGGAATTTGGGAGAAGCTAGGATGATATGACAACAGCTATGGAAACTTGGAGAAGCTGGGATGATACGACATCAGCTGTGGAAAGTGGCAGAAGCTAGAATGATATGGCATCAGCTGTGGAATTTGGGAGAAGCTATAATGATATGACATCAGCTATGGAATTGGGGAGAAGCTAGGATGATATGACAACAGCTGTGGAAACTGGGACATGCTATATTGATATGACACTAGCTATGGAATTTGGGAGAAGCTTGGATGATATGGCATCAGCTATGAAATCTGGGAGAAGCTAGGATGATACAACATCAGCTGTGGAAACCGGGAGAAGCTAGGACGATACATTATGTTTGGAAATTTGGGGAAACAAGGATGATGTAACATCAGCTATGGACGTTTGGGGAAACAAGGATGATGTGACATCAGCTATGGACGTTTGGGGAAACAAGGATGATGTGACATCAGCTATGGACGTTTGGGGAAACAAGGATGATGTGACATCAGCTATGGACGTTTGGGGAAACTAGGATGATGTGACATCAGCTATGGACGTTTGGGGAAACTAGGATGATGTGACATCAGCTATGGAAGTTAGAGGAAACAAGGATGATGTGACATCAGCTATGACCGTTTGGGGAAACTAGGATGATGTGACATCAGCTATGGACGTTTTGGGAAACTAGGATGATTTGACATTAGCTATGGACGTTACAGGAAACTAGGAAAGTATGACATCAGCTATGGAAACTGGGAGAATGTAGGATGATACATTATGTATGGCATCAGTAATGAATGTTTGATACTAATTATGATTTGTGTAACCTCCATCACTCCCCCACGCCTAGAACCAATAATAAAGGATTAAAAGTGTCGATTTTAAAACATCACTTCTATCCATTAGATAGATATACGACACATGGACTGGGTCTTTATACTGACATATTAGTAAGTTAGTGTCCTCAAATATGTGTTAACGTGCTTTAGTGACATTGATTTTGATTTAACACATGTATGATTCGGTTTTTTGGTGAAGGACATTTATTTTTCCCTAAAATAACTAAAAGCGGATTTAGGAAATTGCACTTTTTCAAAACATCGCAGGATCAAGATAAAAGCCTCAAGCAAATATCCTTCTATTTATTGTGAAATATACTGAAACAGCAAGAGGAATACCGACATGTTAACATAATCTTGATTCAAATTTCATTTCGATGAAACTGGGGCGAAGCATGAACAAAAGAAACAAAGACAGACTGAGTATTGCTGAGGCGTAAACGTCGTCTGCTTTAAGGACGACACCGTGTGTTTCTGAAGAGTTAGCGTCGTCTGCTTTAAGGACGACACCGTGTGTTTCTGAAGAGTTAGCGTCGTCTGCTTTAAGGACGACACCGTGTGTTTCTGAAGAGTTAGCGTCGTCTGCTTTAAGGACGACATCGTGTGTTTCTGAAGAGTTAGCGTCGTCTGCTTTAAGGACGACACCGTGTGTTTCTGAAGAGTTAGCGTCGTCTGCTTTAAGGACGACACCGTGTGTTTCTGAAGAGTTAGCGTCGTCTGCTTTAAGGACGACACCGTGTGTTTCTGAAGAGTTAGCGTCGTCTGCTTTAAGGACGACACCGTGTGTTTCTGAAGAGTTAGCGTCGTCTGCTTTAAGGACGACATCGTGTGTTTCTGAAGAGTTAGCGTCGTCTGCTTTAAGGACGACACCGTGTGTTTCTGAAGAGTTAGCGTCGTCTGCTTTAAGGACGACACCGTGTGTTTCTGAAGAGTTAGCGTCGTCTGCTTTAAGGACGACACCGTGTGTTTCTGAAGAGTTAGCGTCGTCTGCTTTAAGGACGACATCGTGTGTTTCTGAAGAGTTAGCGTCGTCTGCTTTAAGGACGACAATATTTGTTTTTGCAGAGTATGCGTCGTCTGCTTCAAAGACAACGCATTTTGTTCCTGTAGAATAAGCGTCGTTTGCTTCAAAGAGGAAACCTGCCATGTTCCCAGATGAGAACAAGGTAAATAAATACAGAAACACTAATGAGCAATGAGCATAAAACATGTACAAGGGAATAGAAAATTTAACAGAGAGATCAATAAAGAGACCGTTAAATTTCCCCCATAATCTTCATCAGTCTGCATCTCATTCCTGTGTCGTGAGCAGTTGCCGACATCTTGCATCGAAATCTTGATATCGGGAACAAGCCAGCTGAAATTGTTTTTATTGAGATCCAGTGTCTGATACAAAAGCAGGTTTAATTTCCCTTTGTATAGATAGAAGTAACATAACACACGAACGATAAACCATCTCAAATCCGTAGGTCTAATGTGCAAACACGTTTGTAAAATTATGTTATATGGGGAATACCTTGCTGTCTGTTGATAACTAACGCCTGTAACACAACAATGAAAACAAACATTTCAAAGGATCAGAATGACACTGTGGCTGCTTAGAATAGACAGAAGTGTAATGGAGGTTTTATTCTCGATGTGTGTGCCTACGGAAAGCACCATTACATGCTATTGTTGCTTCTTAAGAACTGAAGAGGTAGGCTTAACATCTGCTGTAAAGCTGATATCTTAGTGTCTGCAAATCCCCGATGTACACCAACTTTACCAATTACTTCGCCATCAATATAACATTTATAGTATCGATTTTCTGTCCTTGAAGGAATATGGTATTAACACATGAGAAATTGATATTTGTCGTTGATATTGCATCTGTCGTTTTGTGTTATTTTTCATCGAAATTGGATGAATCATGGTATATACCATCGGATATACTTTGATTACAAGCGTCTGAGTGAATCTCTGCCCGCATCATTACTGCAGGTTAACTTACATCTTCGAAAGCGAGGTCACATCTCTGTTATCAGCTTTATCGCTCAGAGGATACGATGATGACGTTGATTAGTTGCCGCTCGTGGTAATCTAAAATTAGATTTTAATTATACAGGCAAAACATGCCCTAGACATCTTTACGTTACATCACAATAAATTTCTTCTCTAATTAGAATACGTAGTTGCCCCTAATCCAATTAGTGTTGATAAGCAATCAGATGCAAGTTAACATGACAAGTTCGATGTCATAGGAGGCCTGTTTAAATTTTCTCTACCCCAATTTACTTTTTAACATTTTAATCGAAACCAAAATATTTATTTTTATCTATATTGACCAGACATTTTGCATGTTACGTAAACATTTACGCTGGTAATCAACCGTTCGTTCTGCAAAACAAGCAACAATTGCAGTATGCTTCCTAAGGCAAAAACATATTTTCTAAATCTTCAGATGTAAAGGTTGTCGTTTTCAATGTTTTCGGTTTTCACTATGTTCGAGATAAAAATAAAATCGCAAATATCTTAAAATCTTAAAAATTTTGAGAGAAAAATAAAGTCTAATTCAAATTTTCCTTTTGATTTTAACATTTGGTTAAACAGCAATAAATAAATATATAAATAAAAAAAAATCCGCGAAAATTCAAATGCTTACAGTAAGATACAAAATAAAATTTAGAATGCGATGCAAGCAAGTATTTTTTTTTTTTTTTTTTTAGCTGATACAATTTCTTTGTTGGATGTTTCAGAACATTTCAGGCACGTGTGTTATCCTTTATTCAAATAGATGCGTCCCTATGGCAAGACAATGTTTAAGGCTGCTTAGCAGCATGCAGGTAGAGCCGTTGGTAATGTCCTTGTCTGTTTGGCGAGTCTAATTTGGCTAGCAATCTGGTTGTCGCCAGACATCACTTTGCCATAAACACTCCTAATCCGGCGTGACATATACATCTGCATTGGGATAGCACGAAACATTATTTGTATGTATGGTTTTGTGCTCGGCAATCTCAGATAAATTGGGGTGAACGCCGCTGGTATTTCTAGTTGTTTGCTAAACATATTGGTTAAAATCAACTTGTGTACGACAGCTGTCTACGTTTGGCACTGTGCAATATGTAAGAGATTAGCATCTAACTGGTGTTCACACGGGAAATACATCTTATATTTTGTTGTAACGTGTAAGTATGTTTACAAACAACAAAATACAAACGTAATCATAATCCAAACTCTAATTCAATAAAAAAAATAGTGCAAAATATGAATAAAAGAAGGATTTAGAACTCCCGAAATATGAAAATATCTGTGATAAGAAATAAATACGGTATATTCTGTTTAAAACCAATCAGATAACTTGTTTTCGGTAAAGTCTTTTTTTTCCTTTTTTCTGCTAATTTTTTATTTTATTATTTTTGTTTGTTTTGGTTTTTTAAAATTATTATCTTGTTTATAGTATTTCATTATGCCATGACTCTTCTGAATTGTAAATTAAAGACAAAAAAACAAAAATATCTACAACTCCCACACAAAAAAGCTTCCGAATTCCCTTTTGTTATGTCAGCACTTAAATATATATATCTGGTCCCTTATAGATGGGGAGTTGCAAACGCACCTGCTGTCCAAGTAACTTGATCATAAGAGGAGACTTAGCTTCTCATTAACTCTTTTATTCATAACTCCTCGATGCCATCTGATTTTTGGATTTTGTCCAAGTAAGAACGATTATCAGTTATGTCCATAAACCGAGTGGATAAGAAATAACCCGAATCCCTGCTGTATCTTACAGGTGTCTGTGTGTGTGACTATCTTCCTGTCTGTCGGACACATTTGCATTCTGTTAAGTGGATGGTTATGAGATCATTCCATAATCTTCATCTATGTGTGTTTAGCTTGATTGTCGATAGCTGACCACCACAATACACAGTAATGATTTACTTGAAACATCGATTTAAAAAATGTCTTTCACATTAAATCTTTAAAGCTGGACTCAACAGAGAACTCTTGAGAGAAAAAAAAGAACAAAAATATTCAGAGCGGAGAAATGGAAAAGAGAGAAGAGAAGGGAGATGAAAGAGATGCAAAAGGAAAAAAAGAAAAAAAGATGATTCCTGTCATCTACGGAACGTTCATCTTTGACGAGTTGGCGGTTACATCTGACTTGGTGGTGTATTATGCTGCTGTGTCCGGATAACATTTCAGAATGATAACACTATATTATCAGTGGGCCCACCATCCGTGAGCATGTCTTCAGATGATCTAAGCTGATGCAAAAAGGAAACCAACGGGAAGGCAAAGATGTAAATGTCCCTATAAGTGTGAATTTTCCATTTCCAGATAGCGATATAACGCGTTCTACATTGTGAAACCTATTCAATAATCCAATGATTGCTCATAATATCACGATATCACAAATGTCAGATAAACTGGCAAGTCATTGTTTTGAGAGATTTGAGAGTAAGTTTATATTATGGAATGTCGTTAGATAAGTTCGTTGATGTGAAGGATGGAGGATATTCATAATCCAGGCTTTTGTATTATAGGCACGTACACGAACTAGTGAATTGTTACAAAATCTACATGACTGATGAATACTTGATGGTTTTGCGAGTCCTTTTAATCCTTAAACTCGAGTGCCTCCAAAATAATGTTTTTGAATAACCATGAAATTTGAAACCCACGAAAATAAAAGACTTAACAGTAAGTACATTTTGCCAACATTTATGAAGACTTTCTCTTTTCAACACTCAAGAGAGTTTTATAACACCATATATCACGTGGATCTGCCATTAAACCGGAAGTGATATTATATGCCCCGGAAATGAATTGACATTTACAGGCCACTGGAGTCGGAGCAGCTATCGAACGAGACATCGCTCCTCGATCGGGTTATCTATAATGGGACGTGTTTCGGAACTCTCACTTCCAATTTAAAGTTCGATGTTCATGTCTTGGACTAGGAAGAAATCCATTACCTAGAAATTTTTATCCGTATCGATCAGGCGATCGCATGACACTACAATAGTGAACGGAAGCGCTTCCAAAGATCCATGCTAAAAAGGAAACAGTATCGTGGCCGAAGCGTGTATTCGACGGAGCGTTAAATTTGCCCTGGCATTTTTGCTATTTTCTTTATGTCATGCTCTGAAGATTGAATTGGATATCGTCCGAATCGATATTGGTCAGTTGATACACTTACCCAGGCAGGAGGAGTTTAGTGAAGCGTGTAACATACCAAACAGAAGAGGTTCTTAACTTCAGAGCGGCATTATATTTCACTCAATCTGGCTGGCTTTGAAACGTCTTTAGATATAATAAGGAAGACGTTCTTATCCTCATTTGCCAAACTATGTCCAGAATTCAGGACCTGGTTAAATGTAAGCATGCTTCTTGCATTTTGACTAAAATGTCATTCAATAAACCGGAACACACACACACACTCACACACACACACAAACACAAACACTAACACACAAACACACACACATACACAAACACAAACACACACCTACACAAACACACACACCCTCACACAAACACAAACACAAACACACACCCACACAAACACACACACACAAACACAAACACACACACACACACACACACACACACACACACACACACACACACACACACACACACACACCCACACACACACACACACACACACACACACACACACACACACACACACACATACACATAGTGTTATGTGGTAATAAAGAGAAGAATGATATAAGATATAAATCCGTGGAGATTCCTGATGCCTAGTCATATCCTCCTCTGAAAACCATCAAGAATACCATCCTCGAAAACAAATTTTATACCAACCCTGAACCAAGAAAGCGTGGCGCTCAAACATGTGTCAAATATAGCAGAGTTGTACTCAATGTTTTTAAACCATTCATAAAAGAATGGAAAAACACTAACAAATGTCCTGTATGTACGTTGTTTGTCGCCCCATGAACAGGTAATCTGAAGCGGCATTGCCTAGAGCGACAAGTGACTACCCTACCGAACAATATGAAAGTTTCCCGTCCTATGCTACCCAGAGAAATTATGGTAATGTGTCTTGCCGAAGCACACAGCCACGACGTGTACGAAGATTTCCTGAGAAACACAAACGGTCCCAAGTTGAGATCGAATCATACACTTCAAATCTTTACTTGGTTTCGCTTTATAAATAGTTTTTCTTATCATAGAATTTGATTTAATAGGAATTCGACAACGGGTAATGTACATTTGTGTTAATAAACCCTTCCTAGAGATACACACATTTCAAACATTAAAGAAAATCAAAATAATTTGAGTTTTATTAAGAAGTAACCGAAAACTACATATAAATCAACATGATTTTAGATCCTAAAATATATATTTGGAAATAAATTAGGGAACACTCATAACAAAGATTAGCTCCTGTTCGCTGCATTTAAGTAAAATATTCAATGGCAACTCAACAGGATATATAGTCAATAGGAAAAACATTTACAAATCCAGAAGTGCTCTATCGGCATTCCCATAGTCTAGAAAAAAGTTTGACTTTAACTGTCCCTTATGAACAGATTCGTTAGTAAATTCCTATAACATGCTACTGAATCAAGATGAACTAAGCAAAGAAAGCGAGTTCTACAGAGTATGACAAAGTCAATATCGAGTAAAGTAACCACCTCTCTGGTACAATTCTTGTACCCGTCAAGATTGTTCTGGAGAAACCTCTCCGCGCCTAACTGAAGTTCACAATTTAAAGTATTCCCAAACAGTAACACCGCCTCCATCAAATGATGTTGTTTCAAGACCGTGAGTTTGATGGTATGCCAGATTTTTTTGTCATTAGGGAAACGGACTCTTCCCAAACACCTTATATGGGATGTCCGGCGATCACGTGTCTATTGCATTCTTACCTGTTTGTGCCTTCCAGTCAAAAGAGGACGTTTTACGTGTCGGCGAGACCGAAGTCGCCTACTGTTCTAACATCTGTTGATGGTACACTGCCTAATGCGAACATTGATGTTCCACGGTCCTCTGAGACTGTTGTCAGTGGTGAAAGAATCGCCCTGCCTGTCTTCGCACAGAGTTATCGTCTCTTTCTGTGGTCTTTCGATGTCTGCCAGACATGGGAGCGCACTTCATATTGCCCGGTTTGGTTCAAACGCTGCATTTACAGCCATTTGTCTGTATGTCATACCACCTTGAACCATTCCTTAAGCTTGTCATTTTTCAGCATTTATCAATTTTCGACCGTCCGTTTTTTTATTATTTCATGATTTACCAGTAATGCACGTGCAAATGCTGCCATAGATGAGAGAGCCAACGTGTATTTTGTGACAGTACGGGATAACCCTGTAAATCCGGATGTATTGCCTCGTTGCATAAGGAATCAAACCAGACATTGCCAGGAGTACGACAAGGTTAATTTTTTGTTTGAAATATTCATATTGCAATTGATGGTTCCTAACTGATGGTAAAGTATATAATCTTTGTTTAAATGCGAGTTTCCAAAGTAACCATAGTTACCAGCTTCAAAAATGCTTAAAATGCTCAAATACCACTAATTTTATCCCAAAACTTCTCTTTCAAATAAAGAATTAATTTTTAAAAACCGGTCTTGAAATGATTCACTTTTCAGGAAATCCCAACCCGGAACGGCTTCACAACATATGAACACGTGAGGGCATTAATGAAATATTACTTCCTGTAAATATTTTTTTTAGGTGTGTACACACAGATTCGAGACTGCCCAAGTAGTTATCTCCAACACAATGCAAAAGCCTCACATTGTCCACTTCAATATGAAAAGATCAACTTCAGTTAGCATTTATTTTTTTTAGTTTTGTTAAAAACAGTTATAACGGGGAAATTAAATTTATATAAAGTCCCAGATTGTCAACTTCAACACGGCAACTAATCTTGATGAGGATTTTGTTTTATTTATTTATTTTTAAGTCTTTATAATGGTATTTACTGTAATTTATTGAATGAAACTGTCACTTAAGGCTACACCTAAATATTGTGTAATGCTACATATACCATAATATCCGATCCTGTTGTTCGTTAATAACTTGTTAAATATTATGTAATAGTTCGTGTCGCCAATCCTAAAGTTGATGAGATACATATTAGTACCCGCTGATTTAATTTTGTAAATGAGGACAAAGTTATCGTATGACATAATATATTGTGAATAATCAACACGCCCAGCTCTCTGATGGGCATTCAGCAGTGCACCGGAAATTGAACCAGAAGGAAAACTACATATAGTAATTCCCGCCATTTGATTTACCAGTTTATCTAGAAGCATGGTGTCATTGAGAACTCTAAAGTTTGCAAAAACAATATGAATACGAACGAAAGTAATTACAAATGTACTTTACATCTTCGCGATCATACTAAATTACACATTCACGTGTTCATTGTAGCTCTGAATCAGTGTATCATTCATAAAAATAATTGATTATATCACATATGTTCAGCCTAATATATCACGTGACTTATGACACGACATTGCATTATAAAATCGTGGAAATATTATGGCTTTGTCTACATTGATATGACACAAAAACACTGAACGAACTATTATTTTCTTTTCTTTTCTTTCCATATTTTTCGTGAGAGAGCTTCTATATCTATATATATAAGTCAATTTAAAGTGACGAAATCAAACACATGTATATCAATTTAGACCTGACGTTATCAAAAAACAGATATGATGAAGATTCGGGCAAAATTTTGAACCTATATTTTTCATTCTCTTTTGACGTAATCGTCACATCAACATGTTTTTTGGTATCTGTTAACGATTGATAATCTAGTGAGATTTAGCTGAATCTTACATCGTTTATTACATTTAACGCAGCAAGATATAAGTATATTTTAGTCGCTGTTGGCCAATTATATTACATCATTTGCAGGGAAAATATTCAGTTTTTTCCATAATGCATTATGCAGTACCTGTTAGGAACGACAACTCTGGTAAAGATTGTGAAACTGCAGCTCATTTAAAATTAGACAAACTTTACAGTATTGTATTTGTCCTGGCCGATCTGAATTAAGTCACAACTGCTGTTACTCATGTTTTATACATTTGTTTATTTATTCATTTGAAGACTTGTATCTCAGATTTTAAAATGTATTTAAGTGATCCGGCGAAGTAATGATAACAGCGCCTGCATAACGTTCAAACTGGCATCAATAACATGTGCAAAACATGTAACGAATAGAATATTCTTTTTATCTTTGTGAATAACACTTGTAATACACCCTTTGCTGTGTTTATCTATCTGTTTTGTACCACTGGTTTATTGATGACATCAGTATGGGTGTAACGGTATGTCCCGCAGTGAAATGCCTCTAGTTACTATTAACTCATAAATTTCCATGAGAAATTTATTTTCCGTTATTTCGCGAATACTCTTTATCAATGAATTTATATGTCCACCAACTGTCATTATTCTTATGTGCATTAAATGAACTATATTTATCAACGAAGTCAAATTTCTATGAAACAGTGATTTTAAAAAAACCACGAAAATTAAGCTCCTCGAAAATAGACATTAGTGTTATATACAACATTGAAAATTTCAAAATAATAAAAATATACGGATATATTATAATTTCTTACAATTTATAACAAGAAAGTGATTGATTTATTACCTATCATAAAGAAGCAGTACATTAAATAAAACCAATATAAGATTTTTAGAAAAAAAATCAGAAACTACTTTTTGCGTACTTTAATTTCCTAGAGTTCGCGTAGCACCCTTCGCTGTTCTCCTTGTCAATCTATCAAAGGATTTTAAGATTAAAAATTTACGTGTGGTTTATTTTTTGTTTTATTCAACAGTTGAAATGATTACTTGATGTCTTGGGAGTTTGGTAACATCACACTTATGCGGAAGAAATGTGTTTTCGCGGTTTCAAACACACCCTCTTTACGCCACATCTCAGTCAAACATCGTAGTAATTTACCGGTCGTTAATTACGATACATTTCGTGCAATGTTGAATGAATATACAATTTTTTATCAGTCACAATGGGTAAGTATAAAACATCAGCATCAGGTGTGTTAATATCTACTGTAATTAATAGTTCCAGCGATGTTTGAAATATCCTTAATTACACTCTATCATAAAAGATGTTTTCCTCTACATACGTATTATATTTCAAAACACTACTGTTGTGGCTGACATTTCTATGACCCCGCCATTCACGATCGGGAACATATAGTGTTACCATTGTTCGTCATTCCGTCATAAATCCGTTTACACTCTTTTACGCTTTACGGATACAAATACAGAACAGTAATTTGGTGTATAATTGTATAATGTTAATAGGCCGGTCAAGTCGTGAGCTGGTTATAGTCAATTAATTTTTTCTTCATTATTTAGATCTGTGAACTGGTAATATTTGTTTTACAAAAACGGCACATGTAAGACCGAAATTGAAAATCCTTGCTTACCTTCAGTGGATTTTTCAAAAAGTATATCTGGAATGTAGAATCGTTTGTTTAAAACACTTGGATCCTGTCATCAGGATCTTCCGTGGTAAATTGAACTTTTTTCTCTGTAAAATTATTTCTTACCACTGTACATCATGTATTATTTCAGACTCTTTAATACTGATTCTGAGGAATAAATTCAGTTTTATTTCAGTCGCTTGCCCTGTGAGATGTCTGTAGTATGTTTGCCCTGTGAGATATCTGTAGGATGTTTGCCCTATGAGATGTCTGAAGGATGTTTGCCCTGTGAGATGTCTGTAGTATGTTTGCCCTGTGAGATGTCTGTTGGATGTTTGTCCTGTGAGATGTCTGTAGTATGTTTGCCCTGTGAGATGTCTGTAGTATGTTTGCCCTGTGAGATGTCTGTTGGATGTTTGTCCTGTGAGATGTCTGTAGTATGTTTGCCCTGTGAGATATCTGTAGTATGCTTACCCTGTGACATGTCTGCTGGGTTTTTGCCCTGTGAGACGTCTGTAGAATGTTTGCCCTTTGGGATGTCTGCAGGATGTTTGCCCTTTGGGATGTCTACAGGATGTTTGCACTTTGGGATGTCTGTAGTATGTTTGCACTGTGAGATGTCTGTAGGATGTTTGCCCTGTGAGATGTCTGTAGGATGTTTGCCCTGTGAGATGTCTTTGGGATGTTTGCCCTTTGGGTGCCCTATGAGATGTCTGTATGTTTGCCCTGTGAGATGTCTGTATGTTTGCCCTGTGAGATGTTTGCTGTGAGATAGAATGTTTGCCTGTGAGATGTCTGCAGGATGTTTGCCCTATGTCTGTTGGATGTTTGCCCTGTGAGATGTCTGTAGTATGTTTGCCCTGTGAGATGTCTGTAGTATGTTTGCCCTGTGAGATGTCTGTAGTATGTTTGCCTGTGAGATGTCTGCAGGATGTTTGCCCTATGAGATGTCTGTACGATGTTTGCCCTGTGAGATGTCTGTAGTATGTTTGCCCTGTGAGATGTTTGCCCTGTGAGATGTCTGTAGTATGTTTGCCCTGTGAGATGTCTGTAGTATGTTTGCCCTGTGAGATGTCTGTAGGATGTTTGCCCTGTGAGATGTCTGTAGGATGTTTGCACTGTGAGATGTCTGTAGGATGTTTGCCCTGTGAGATGTCTGTAGGATGTTTGCCCTTTGGGATGTCTGCAGGATGTTTGCCCTTTGGGATGTCTGTAGGATGTTTGCACTTTGGGATGTCTGTAGTATGTTTGCACTGTGAGATATGTTTGCTGTAGGATGTTTGCCCTGTGAGATGTCTGTAGGATGTTTGCCCTGTGAGATGTCTGTAGGATGTTTGCCCTGTGAGATGTCTGTAGGATGTTTGCACTGTGAGATGTCTGTAGGATGTTTGCCCTGTGAGATGTCTGTAGAATGTTTGCCCTGTGAGATGTCTGTAGGATGTTTGCCCTGTGAGATGTCTGTAGGATGTTTGCCCTGTGAGATGTCTTTGGGATGTTTGCCCTTTGGGATGTCTGTAGTATGTTTGCACTGTGAGATGTCTGTAGAATGTTTGCCTGTGAGATGTCTGCAGGATGTTTGCCCTATGAGATGTCTGTAGGATGTTTGCCCTGTGAGATGTCTGTAGTATGTTTGCCCTGTGAGATATCTGTAGGATGTTTGCCCTATGAGATGTCTGTAGGATGTTTGCCCTGTGAGATGTCTGTAGTATTTTTGCCCTGTGATGTTTGCCCTGTGAGATGATGTCTGTGTCTGTAGGTGATGTTTGCCCTGTGAGATGTCTGAGATGTCTGTAGTATGTTTGCCCTGTGAGATGTCTGTAGGATGTTTGCCCTGTGAGATGTCTGTAGGATGTTTGCCCTGTAAGATGTCTTTGGGATGTTTGCCCTGTGAGATGTCTGTAGGATGTTTGCCCTGTGAGATGTCTGTGGAATGTTTGCCTGTGAGAGGTCTGCAGGATGTTTGCCCTGTGTCATGTCTGTAGGATGTTTGCCCTGTGAGATGTCAGTAGTATGTTGGCCCTTTGAGATGTCTGTAGTATGTTTGCCCTGTGAGATGTCTGTAGTATGTTTGCCCTGTGAGATGTCTGTAGGATGTTTGCCCTATGAGATGTCTGTACGATGTTTGCCCTGTGAGATGTCAGTAGTATGTTTGCCCTTTGAGATATCTGTAGTATGTTTGCCATGTGAGATGTCTGTAGAATGTTTGCCTGTGAGATGTCTGCAGGATGTTTGCCCTATGAGATGTCTGTACGATGTTTGCCCTGTGAGATGTCTGTAGTATGTTTGCCCTGTGAGATATCTGTAGTATGTTTGCCATGTGAGATGTCTGTAGGATGTTTGCCCTGTGAGATGTCTGTAGGATGTTTGCCCTGTAAGATGTCTTTGGGATGTTTGCCCTGTGAGATGTCTGTAGGATGTTTGCCCTGTGATATGTCTGTAGAATGTTTGCCTGTGAGAGGTCTGCAGGATGTTTGCCCTGTGTCATGTCTGTAGGATGTTTGCCCTGTGAGATGTCAGTAGTATGTTGGCCCTTTGAGATGTCTGTAGTATGTTTGCCCTGTGAGATGTCTGTAGTATGTTTGCCCTGTGAGATGTCTGTAGGATGTTTGCCCTATGAGATGTCTGTACGATGTTTGCCCTGTGAGATGTCTGTAGGATGTTTGCCCTGTGAGATGTCTGTAGAATGTTTGCCCTGTGAGATGTTTGCAGGATGTTTGCCCTGTGACATGTCTGTAGGCTGTTTGCCCTGAGAGATGTCAGTAGTATGTTGGTCCTGTGAGATGTCTGTAGGATGTTTGCCCTTTGGGATGTCTGCAGAATGTTTGCCCTGTGACATGTATGTAGGATGTTTGCCTTGTGAGATGTCTTTAGTATGTTTGCCCTGTGAAATATCTGTAGTATGTTTGCCCTGTTAGATGTCTATAGGATGTTTGCCCTGTGACATGTCTGCAGGGTTTTTGCCCTTTGGGATGTCTGCAGAATGTTTGCCCTGTGACATGTATGTAGGATGTTTGCCCTGTGAGATGTCTTTAGTATGTTTGCCCTGTGAGATATCTGTAGTATGTTTGCCCTGTGAGATGTCTATAGGATGTTTGCCCTGTGACATGTCTGCAGGGTTTTTGCCCTTTGGGATGTCTGCAGGATGTTTGCCCTCTGGGATGTCTGCAGGATGTTTGCCCTTTGACATGTCTGTGGGATGTTTGCCCTGTGAGAAGTCTGTAGGATGTTTGCCCTGTGAGATGTCTGTAGGATGTTTGCCCTGTGAGATGTCTGTAGGATGTTTGCCCTGTGAGATCTCTGTGGGATGTTTGCTCTGTGAGATGTCTGTAGTATGTTTGCCCTGTGGGACGTCTGTAGTATGTTTGCCCTTTGAGATGTCTGTAGTATGCTTACCCTGTGACATGTCTGCAGGGTTTTTGCCCTTTGGGATGTCTGCAGGATGTTTGCCCTGTGACATGTCTGTAGGATGTTTGTCCTGTGAGATGTCTGTAGGATGTTTGCCCTGTGAGATGTCAGTAGTATGTTTGCCCTTTGAGATGTCTGTAGTATGTGTGCTCTGTGAGATGTCTGTAGTATGTTTGCCTTGTGAGGTGTCTGTAGTATGTTTGCCCTGTGGGATGTCTGTAGTATGTTTGCCCTTTGAGATGTCTGTAGTATGCTTACCCTGTGACATGGCTGCTGGGTTTTTGCCCTATGGGATGTCTGCAGGATGTTTGCCCTTTGGGATGTCTGCAGGATGTTTGCACTTAAGGATGTCTGTAGTATGTTTGCTCTGTGAGATGTCTGTAGTATGTTTGCCCTGTGGGATATCTGTAGTACGTTTGCACTTTGGGATGTCTGCAGGATGTTTGCCCTTTGATTAAGATTCAGCCAACATGTCACGCCGGTATTATTTTTCACACATTATACAGTATACGTAATACTTACTGACGTTTGAGATATTTTCTGGCAGGTTTCTTATTCACACTCAGCAGGATGTCGTCTTGTCGCATGTATACGGCTTGTCCCACTTTGATGTTAGGGTTTTTGATTGCGTGTGACTAAGCTGTATCATTGGCTCGTAGACTTCCGGTAAATCTGTTTCCTGCATCTAGAAGCCTTATTGACGAGAAAAGCCCATATGTGAATGAAATGTTAGCCCTTATGAAGATTGACTGCTTGCACTAGTGGGAACAGCAATAAGAATCCCTGTGATTGCCCGGCAAGAATAGGGTCCTACCCTCCCCCCCCTCCCCATCACTGTCACACTAGGCAATTATCCATAGTCTTTACTAAATGTGTAGTGTTCAGTTGGAATGTTCTGTGTCATCTCTCTTCTATGTTTTGTACTGATTAGATATTAGATTTATTTAGGTAGAATAAAATGCCACATAATTTACATGTTAACGTAATTTATGAAATGGTTTAATTTGTCAGATGGGTTGTAATTTGAGTTTTTTTCTGTGGCATGCTGGAATTGACGACACATAGACTGACTTGCAAATCCTAGAGCTACAGCCAGTCTCCACAGGAAAGGACCATACCCTCCAACCCTTCTACTGACACAAGATCCTGGCATTTCGCCTTGTTTAAGATCATCATATTTTAGAATGCCTATCTTCCCCTGACACTGTCAATCTTCTAGGGACAGGCAGATATAGAATTACGTTATAGCGAGCGTTCTTGAGAAGCAAGCGCTAACATAATACTTGTGGAGAAAAAACAATGAAAAACTTCACACACAACATCAGTCAGGAAATTGTGACACGGAAGTTGATTTCCCAGTAATGTAATGATTTGTGCAGTTTGGCGGATAGCAACATGGCGGATATAACAACAAATAGTCTCGGTCACCAAAACGCTTGATCACGTGTGCTGAACGAGACTATGTAATTAGTATCTTTCCCGGCACTTTCAGAGATTGTCAGAAATGATAAACTATGAAAAACAAAAATTATTGAACTAGCTGGGAACACAATGAATAAAGTATTCAAGGAAGAGTTCCTTAAATTGTAGGTAAAATAATATTGTCGCCAATCACGTTTGTCTACCACAATGAAATACATTCGTGATAATACTACTCTCGCTCCAAATGGCTTTGCCATAATTCAAATTACTGTGTATTAAAGCAGTGAGAAAATGTTAATGAACGCCAGCGGGCTTGAGACAGTGACGTCAGTGACGTCACATTATCTATGACGTCAATGATATTGTTGGACCGTCCTGGTCTGGGTGAGGCTTCCTGAGGCTGTTTGGCACTCAAGGGAAGTATTCAATGCCCTTTGGCAGTCGAAGTGTTAAATAGCAAAGACCGTTTTATAATAACTTGTGAAATATATATTTCTGCAATAGAAGTTCGTTTGGAAATGAAGGTAAATATCACAATAAGATGGAATCCGTCGGTGACTAAAGATATGCAATGTTCACAGGATCAAATATCGAACATGAAGAATGATAGATTTTTCTTACATTTAACAATTTACATACAGTTGGTGTTACCATTCCTATGATGTTTAGATACACAGAGAAAAAACAGACAGATAAAGCGAAATGTAATGTTAGTTTCCTCATATTTCTGTCTATTTCTTATAAGTTTATTATCAATAATAAAAAGAAAAGTATTTTTTTTCTCTTAAATTTCATTTCAATTTCTATTTTAAGTTGATTGGCGCCTTACTTCTCGCGTGTTTTTGCTTGACGATTCCATTTTACTCAATTAACGCTGAAACAATCAAATGAATTCACCAAAAACAGGAGAATATGCAGGATGGAAAAAAGCCGTCTTATGTTATCAGTCTTGTACTAGATGCTTTTTGCTACTTGGAACAGTTGAAGTATGTAACAACATGTTTCATATCGACAGGTAGCCTGTTAGAATTAGCCTATCACGTGATCATTAAATTGGTCCGTTAAAGCTGTTAACTTAGAAAATTATTATCAGTTGTGATAAGCAGTCGCCAGGATATGAGGGAATGGATGCCGGTATAATCGTCCTATTTAGAGCATGCACACTATTAGCAGGTGTCTACATATCAGACACTGGTCTGTGTCTACCTGTAACACGTTCAATGTGGTGTCTACCTGTCAGACACTAGATGTGGTGTCTACATACCAGACACTAGTATGTGTCTACCTGTTACACGTTCAATGTGGTGTACAAATGTCAGGTACTTGTTATGGTGTCACCTGTCAGACACTGGTTGTGGTGTCTACCTGTCTGACACGTGATGTGGTGTCTACCTGTCAGACACTGGATGTGGTGTCTACCTGTCAGACTCTGGATGTGGTGTCTACCTGTCAGACACTGTCTTGATGTCTTCTCTGTCAAACAGTGGTTATATTGTCTATCTGTCAAACATATGTTGTGGTGTCTGTCTATCAGACACGCATTCTTGTCCATACCGTATTGTTTGCTGGTCGTTTTGTTTGTTTATCTGTTAGATACTGGTAGTGACGTCTACTTCTCTAACGTTTGTTACGATGACAACCTGCCTGTCCTTTCCTACCTGCTAGGCACTGAATTGCCATGCCATAAAAAATCGACTTTTATTTTAAAAAGTGTTTATTTTCTAGAAAAATCAATAAACAGCCATGAGTGGTCTTGTGATGGAAGAAAACCTGACATAATCTGATTTGTGCACTTTTATCATTTAATGATACCAAAATACGGTGATAATACGTGTCCTAGCGTTAACTATAAACAGGACTGACAACCGCCTGTAGGAAACGCGTCCTATTAGGTTTAGTTTTCACAAAAGTGTTAGAATACACAGAACAGATCAATAATGCTATGATTAAGAGGTTGCCAGTTAACATTAGACTTCTACAGGTGATACAATGGAGAGTCAGTCTAGTCTTACTAAGTCCAGATGATTAACCCTCGGTTGAAATCAGGGCTAGATTCAAGGTCTTTATTCAGCTTTGGGTGTTTCAGCTCATCAACAAAAATGTGCAATTACGACAAAGACATATAGTGCTACAGGGCATGGAACTGGGCTAACTTAAAAGAAATAGGTCATTTCTGCTAAATCAGATATAAAGCGGATACTATCTTCATTTTCCTGAAATGTTTGAAATATTTATTTCCCATTTTAATCTTGTTTAATGGAGTTTTGTTCGTACAATTTTCGCGATTCCAGGTGATAGACAAAGTGGTGGACTTTTAGTCTCCGTAACTTGCATGGCACGTTTTTACACATATACTTGAATTTTTGGATTTTCCTCAATCGCCCCCTAAGCTTCAAAATTTAGGCCCTTAGCATCACTGACGAGTCCAAGAAGGACGAAAAAATTGTATGATGCAGATTTTTTTTTATTGTTCGGCTCTGCTATGTCTAACTCTAAATTTGTATTTGTTTGTCTTTTGTACAATTTTGAATAATTAGCAGGTAATAGTCTTCTCTATGTTAATGATAAAGTTCATTCCGGTATCAGATAAATAATACACCTGTTATCCAGCTCATTTAATATTGTTTAACAAATTGAGTATTATAGCTTGTCGTCACAGGTGAAATAACATAAGCGCGTCTGCATAAGGTCAGGTCCCACAAAACGTATACATTAAGAACTCAATTTCAGGGGCGGCTACATCTTTTTTCATCCGCTCTAGAAATGGACAAAAATGGGAAATTTGCGAAGACAGAGCGGAAAAGAACGGGGATGTTTTTCATGGGGAGCCTAGGCGGTGGAAGTGGATGACAGCTATGAATGGGCTACGAAGGCCCCGAACCAGCTCCCGACGTCCCTGGTGCTCAAGCCCATGAAGGCTCTGCTGAAGCCCCTGAACAAGTTCCAGTCAGAGGGAGGAAGAAGCAAGGTAAGAAGAAGGGAGAGAGGAAACAGTACACCGTTTCAGAGGAGCATGAGGACAATGTGCAGGAATGTCTGAGAGAGAACGAATATCTCTGGAGAAAGAGTCACAGGCTGAACCGGGACACAAAGAAGAAGCAGGCAACTTGGAGAGACAAGGCAGAGAGCCTGGGGTACACTACAGAAGTACTCCTTTGATGGTGGAAGCATATGCACTCCTGGTATGTGAAGCTACACCTCAAGAAATCCGGGCAGGTCACCGTTAAGCTCACTGACCGGGAGAAGTACGTTTTGGCCAAGTCCACTTTCCTTGAGGGCGAGATTCGCCACCGAGGGACAGAGAGGCAGACTGGAGAGCCAGGACGACAGTGTACTGTTGGAGATAAGGGATACAATGAAGACCAGCACAGAACTTCTCTCTCAGCTGGTCGACTTGGACAGGGCATCCTCGACCCGGAAGCCCTTCATCACCTACATGTGCCAGACCCTGAGGGACCTTACCGAGGCCAAGTACCAGGAGATGAAGCAGAAGATTACAGCACTTCTCCACAACCCTCAATGCCCAGCTGAAACTCGTCTCATCCTGTCCGGATCTACTCCTCCACCATCAGGCGACGACACAGCCCTTCCACGGTTTTCAACAGCATCTCACCTACCAAGGCTATAACTACCAGGACTTCTCACAGCAGAAGCAGAATTTCCACGTGCAGGCCCAGGTTCATCGGACGCCACAGATGTTGTTGTAGACGAAGACCAAGGGTGATAAGGTCTGTACACCAGATGATTTTCTCCCCCTTTTTATACAAAATATCAGTTGTCCGCTAGGTGTCCATCTACATACTCTAGACATACTACAGACATCCTAAACATACGTGATACATCCCAGATACAAACGCATTGTTCGTTTTGAATACTTGAGATGCATACGCTTACATCATTTCTATCTCCGTGCTACTGACGATGTATAAACGTTCCAAGTGCCTTATCTTTCTCCCCTCTTTCTTTTTTCAGTTGCAGCAGATGTGAGTTGCGAGGATTCCCAGAAGAAGAAGAAGAAGAAGATGATGATGATGATGATGATGATGATGATGATGATGATGATGATGATGATGGTTGTCTTTCTTTCAAATTAGATCAACACTTCCAGAAAATACTGCATATTTTCCATTAACATTTACATTTCAAACGATATTTTGAGCAATAAAGGATTATGTATTATTTGCTTATATTGAGCTTACGAACTCATCGTATATGGTGGAGCTAATCCAGAAAAGAGAACAGCCGAAATATGGAACGGCAGATGTGGTCAAGCGTATTAATACACTTTCGTTGGTCAAGGTGAGATGCCCACCAAAAAGTAATCCCGGTAGATATAAACGCAATGTTTATATTCTCTACACCAAATTATAGTATATTAGACTGTATACTACAATATACAGTGCTTCGGTCGGCGAAGGAAACAATCTAGCTGTAAATAAAATATCAGTTACTTTACACAGCTATCAAGTTATAACAGAACAGATTTATTGTCAAACGTTTAATTCTGCCGCAAAATCCTTATCATCGCCATAACATACTGATTACCAAGTTTGTCAACATCACCTGCTAAGTCTCGACTTCGACCTGGTAGTCAAAATAACAAATGTAGAATCCGTTACATACAAAGTGTCATCATTAATTGACAGGGGCGACGTTTATGTATGATCTCCATGGTTATTCTATTCTGAAAATCACATCAACCCACTCAACGCCACAAAATCGCAAACAATTCCCGCAGAAACACTGGACACATGTTTATTGAAATCTGCCTGCGCTTTCTAGTGAAATATTGCGAAATAAAATGTGTTTGTTTCAAACAAAAGAAAATCATAAAATAGCGTAATTATATATATAAATATAAAAGAAACTGCAATAGTTGAGTCTTTTATATTAAAAATAAAATTCATTTTTGACCATACTATTTCATTCAGTTGTTATCTATGATGACACAAGGAACTGTAATTTTAGGGCTGTTCTCGGATTTTTTTAAATAAATATTTGAGAACGGAAATATAGATAATAAACCGTTACCAAATGGAGTATACAGTTGATATGAAACCAATCCGGTCGAAAGATTAATAGAATGGCGTCTTAATCACCTACATACTGTTGCAATGGGTTGGCGGCAGACAAATGTATATACCTATGTTCATTTTTTTATTGTTTGTTTATTTGTTTAATGTTAGACCAAAAAAACTTAATGTTTCCATTTGGACGTATTTGGTAGTCTTCATTTGACCCCTTAAGAATTAGCTACTTTCACAAAAGCGAGGTCAATAGTTTCATCTTCCAGTCCGCGATGGTACGATTTAACGTTGTTGTTGTGCAAGAACAAATGTTGTTCACACTATCACGAGGATGTGGGTGCTTCATGCTAAACTTGGAAAGGTAAGGTTCTTTAAGTTGGTAGAAAAAAATAATATGTCCCTCACACGTTTTAGTACAGCGTTTATTTCGCCCGGATAGATTCTTCTAAAAATATCGCATTTAGCTTTCTGTTGGTCCCTAGGTTTTTCCTTCTGACTTTCGGGTAGATCAGAAAACAAATTGTCGAACAGGGGACCATGTGGGATTTGGCAGTTAATGATCATTATTTTATTTCTGAAAAACATTCAAATTATATAATTAAAAGGAAAAGCAAAGGAAAGAAGAGAAAAAAAGGGAAAAGATCCAATTTTGAAGAACAAATAAAGATAACACGATGATGGGCGACAGGTTCCGACCCCTCTAGAATCGGATTTCCTGTTTATAAATCCAATCAAATAAAACTGATCTAAAAATTGTGTTCAATTCTCATAAAAATGGGAAAATTTGCAGTTCGTTTATCCGAATACATATACTTGAAAAAAAAAGAAATAAGATAGGTTTTTTTAACAAAATTATGAAGTGGGCCATTGGGAAACACTGTGGTAATTATTATTTTTTTAATGTTACATTGCCAAAACTTTTGGTACCGGTGAAACTTCGTGTCCCAAGGAACACACATACCAAATAGGCGAATCCTATCTCGTACGGTGCAATAGTTATATTGGAGGGATGAAATTTGACATGATTATCAACCACAATGTGTCCGCTTCATTACTTTGTAACCAGTCAAAGTGGAGGGATGAAACTTGACTTGAATATCAACCACAAAGTGCCCGCTTCATTACTTTGTAACAAGTCATAGTGGAGGGATGAAACTTGACTTGAATATCAACCACAAAGTGCCCGCTCCATTACTTTGGAATCAATGGAGTCTGTCCATAACGGCGGAACCTTTAGAAATGGTTCCCTATTGAATGTCATCAAGTTGAAAGTGAATCCGAAAACTTTCATGAGAATATACTAAGTGTTTGCATTGTATTCATATGAGGGATAGCAATTATAATTAACGATGTTTATGATTTATAATTAATTCTTTATAAGTTGTGTTTAACATATACCATTGTATCATAACTCCACCACCCTGACAGCCATTCACATTGTTTTGTAAAATATCACCTCTTGTAACATGTTAGTGTGGCTTGAGAGAAATAAAAATCAGAAATCTGCCACATTGAGCTCTAGTGGTTTTTCAGTTTGACAACATATCTTATGTTGTATTATATAAACTGAACGTGCCTTTAATTTGTCTAAGTTTGTGGTATTCATTTCTGCAAATCCGGACATGACATTTTCCTTCTCTTTTTACAATAACTCAATTTTTAAAAAAAAATTCATTGTGTTCATTTTCTGTCATCACTAAAATATAAAACAGGATATGATTTAAACCACATATCGTAATGACAAAAAAACCTGCGTTGAAGCTGTACACTTAGGAAAGGTGTGCAACAGAAAAGGTGACCTACAAAATCTGTGAGGTTTACCATAGTTTGTCGTTGGTGCTTGCGTCAATAACCACTTGCTTGATAACGGTGACAAGACGAAACCTTAATTAAAATGTTTCATAAAGAGTTGTGTGTTAATAGACTCCGGGGAATCAAGAACACGCCTATTGGTGTAGTCATAGACAATCCTTGTAACTAGGCGTAGAAATTGTATGTTAATGACTAGAGTTTGCCTCTTGCTTGCAAATGGCATTCTCGTCCCCTATCGAAAAAATTATCGCTATACCTACTGATAGAGTGAAAACGAAGGGAAGTAACTCTGGGAGATCAGAATAACAAACGGTGACCGGAAGGGATGTCCTGGTAGTACCTCCAACAGTATACTTCAGTGAGGCAGCACTATATAGTCGACACCGATTAAATGAACTTACATAACATCACGGCCTCTCATAGACACGCGCATGAACTAAATACGTGTACTTACCTCACACAGGAAGTTCATCCTTAAGTAACCATATCTGTTCTTATTATGTTTAATTATTAAAACCCAAAAGCAATCGCATTTGATTATTGTCAATCGAAGATATCTCTCTCAAGGAATCTGATTTCTAAGTAAGCTGTTCATTGAATCTCTCACTCCTGTGTAACATAGCAACTTTCTCATTCTTGATGAAATCGTATACTGAAAGTTCTGTGACAAACATCATAATAAAGTCGGGGACTTGATATGTATGTATATCGCTTCATCTCCAATGACACATGCAATGGCGTGAACATTATTAAAAACACGTTTGCTGTGTACAAAAAATTCCTTTCCCTTAATCTCCCCACGTCCACACACCAAATAATGTTGCTTTCATATTATTGACGAAACGTGTGAATATCTTTACGCGTTCCGCCATTTTTCTATCGTCTGGAAATTCGCGATGTTGTCCATGTAATTGGATCTGATAGATTAATCCCGTACATCTAGAAGCTTGATCACTTCTCGCTACGTTTACAGACACCAAGAGTCTAGTTGAACGAGACGAAAGTACCGTAAAACAGAAATTTAAAACGCACATGTACGTGTACATTGATAAATTAGTACATGGATAATTATGATAGCAAGACTTGTCTAGTGTCGGAATACGTGAATACATTTCTGTCAAGTGTGAAAGTTTTTTCTGTCTACATCACACAGGAGTGATTGGTTCCTTCACTTCAATTCAGAAAATGCCTTTTCAGTTGTATATTTGAGTCGAAGTATGCTCTAGTGTATCCTTTTACACACTTCATTTGATAATGTAAGCAGGGGTATAAAAATTGTCATGCTTACAAATTTCGACTTAATACCCCAATAAACTAATATACCTTGCGGATGTGATAGACTCGAAAGTTGTGTTCATGACAATAACACGTGATTTTACACATTAAAGTTTAACGCCTTATATTTCAATGGGTACATTGACTTTATTGATTTGAACAGAAACACTTTAAACTAGAGTGAAATGACTTTGTTTATATCAACAAATATATAAATATTTGTCGATGGCCAGACGAGGGTCGCGTTCAATATAAGGGATATTTACCTAGCCTCTCATGTTGTTTGTACCTTTAATTCGTTTTTATATTCCACGTATAGGTAAACAAACACTTCAACGTTTAATATTGGTGAATATGAACATGTGCGAGAGTTAAGAGTATCTAACCGTAGACCAAAGTGATTGGCGACGAAATGTGACCGACGGATAAGACCAAGGATATTTTTTTATATATAGACTGGAGACATAAATTTGTATTATAAAGCTAACATGTATTTCCCGTCCTTTTCAATTCCTGGTGAGAATAAATATAGGAGTATTCAAAAATATATGATAAATATCAATCACTTCTTATCAAAAGTATCTGGAAATATATTAAAGCATAACTGAGCAGCAGTGTTGAAGAAGTTTCGATGAAAGTCACATAATTTCTCTTGTATGTTTTCAAGTTATCAGTTCTGAAAATGGGGAAATTGTCCTATTTGGTAATAGCAAAATAGCTAGAAGTCTTTCTTGACGGAGAACAGGGCTCTAAGCCACATTGAAATTTTATGTTTTGTTTTATTTTTCTTCCGACGCCACGAAAAAATAACCCTACATAAGTACCACGCCATCACTGAATATATTAATAATAGTTTTTTTTAACAAAAGTCAAGCACCTGCTGCGAGCAAAACATACAGACTTTCTTACAACAAAATTATTTTGTCTCATCGGTGCGAAATCTAGAAAAGTTGTCGATTTTTAAAGTCAGGATCACAAAAAAATATGCATTATTTTGTTTTCCGATGAAAAATTGTTATGAAGATAACATAAATTACAACCATCAGTTTCTTTCTTTTTTGAACAAAAAATTTGTTCAAGTACTTTTTGATTTTGTGCAAACGCAATACAACACAAGCAACTGTCAAAAACTGGGTTTTTTGCAGCATATTTGTAGATTTCGAACTTTTAATTTCATTTCAATAACAACACACATTGTATATAGTACACAATCAGATATCACTCGACATAAGTAACTTTCTATGGCGATGCGATGTTTACTTTTCCAAAATTACTACAACATAATAATTATCACTAGAATTCATTATATGTATCGGTTTCTAAATATCGGAAATGTGACTACTTCACAATTGTAATTACTCCCGAGTGTAAACGTAATATGCTAATATTGATTTAGTCGCTAGCTGGTTACTTCAGATTTCCATGTAACTATCACCAGTCTAACAAACTCTTCTTAACACACGCCAATTACATATAAATATACGATAATGATCGATAAAGAAAAACACCTGGCCGCAATTTATCACACAGATTAATTGATCGAAAGTTCACCTTAGTGTGACATCGCGCTACACATGTCACGTGACCTACTTGTGTCGTGTTTCGATTCCGAACGTTTACTAGCAATTTAATACCACACTTGGGATCGGTAACTATTCAATAGCGCTGTGTAATTACTTTATACATTGCTATTTTCTGTCACATTTATTTTTTTCTTGTCGATTTCTTGTGTTTCTTTGGAACTAAGAAAAACGTGAACGACAGTATGTGAAAAGAGGAAACTGTTTCCCCCCTACGGGTCTCTCTAGCAGACAGCAGTGTTTTCCAACATAGAAAGTATATTATATATATACATCACTTCGTACATGTGTACAGCGGTAAAAGTGTGTCGGATTTTAGCAGAAGTTTGTACACCATAATAACTTTAAATGGAACAGGATCGAATCAAGTGAGAGCAGAATAGTGTGAAACAGTCATAATGGCGACGAAAGTCGTCTATTTTATCGTCGACGGGAACTATGAACAGGCTGAATTCCGAAGCGATGATAGTCGGGACGATTTGAAAGGTAGGCTAAGAGCTGTCATTCTATCAGACATCGGCAAATATAAGCGTGAAAGAGATCTCGAGTTTATCTCCCTTACGAGTGGCTTATTTGATGAACAGTAGCACATAATGTCGTAAACCTTTGTCATCTTTGGGGATTTGACTAATTGTAAATTAATTGCTTGAAATTAACAGCAGCCGCAACAATCTTTACATGTGTGTGTATGTCCGAAACTCGAGGGGTGGTAGTATTATCAGCCGGTGCATATAACGTGTGAGAGAGGTACCTTGCACATATGTACAACTTGTCAAAGTTAATATGCGTATTATGTACTGCACATGTACAAAAAATTAAAGAGAGAGAGTGAAATGTAGACTGAATGTTGAATTCTGTGAGAAAATGAGAAATGATTTCAAGTTTTTTCTTTGTTAATACTAAATAAATGACACATATTGTCTTCAAACGTCAACATAAACTTTTCATTCAAGTGACCTTCTGTTGTGGGGAAAATAACACTGTTGTATTGAGATCTACAATGTTCTAATGAAATCAACATTGTTGTACAGTACAGGATAAATATTTTATATTTTCAAAATTTTATTCAACTATGTTGTCTTATGTAACAGTTTTAAAATTAATTACATTGTAGTTACATAACTGTGGTTACTCCTTATTTTGAAATGAAAATTATTTAAAAACAAATTATGTAAATTTAGGGATAATAATTGGTATTTGCTCACATATTTTCCCCCAAAAATGTCATTATCTTCATTTATGAATGTTCATTTTATAAATTATGACATGTCTGATGGAAATAGGAAATTTATTTTAATTAGCTGTGAATTTTTAGATTTAGTTGACTCCTATGTCAGCTTAAAGGTTAAGAATTTGGGTTAGCTCCCTTTCTTGTTGTGTGAACCTTAATTATTCTGCAATATGCTTTGAGGACTAGTTCATATTTAACCTTAAAATTATAATTGAATTGTTTTTCTACAGAACATTGATTTGACATGCATGGGCATATTTCCATTAGTTTGTCTCTGATGAAGTCATAATGCATTAATTAGTTACCTCCCTTTCTGTTTTCATTAGAGGTTAATATAAATTCATGATTTGCAATATGCAAGGCCTTTGATCAAAAACTCCAGATAAGATCTAGGTCTATCTGTTTCTATCCTGTAATCTTTTTCGTTTTAAATGTTAATGCTTTCTATAGATCTGTTGTAAAAATGATGTAACCAGGGTTGTAAAATTCTGCTTGGCAAGAGAGACGTTTTCTTTAGCTGGATCAGCTAGTGAACATAACACTAGTAAACACGAGATCTCCAGATTTGAATCCAGATGGAGGCCATTGAAATAAACTGTGACCTCTATTACAATGAAATGTAATGGTTTACATCAATATGTTTTCCCTACTCTAGATGCCTCAAGTTTTTGATGGCTGAAGTCAAGTTCATTTCATATAGTTAGATCTTTCATATTTGTATTTTGAATTCATAGAGCAATTTCTTTGCTAGTTTGTTTGCCGACAGATTTATTGCTCATTGAATAGCCAGGGTCATTTTGAGGTGGGGTCACTCTTACCTGGCATCTGAAACACCGACTGTGTTGTTTTTCTCAGCTTTTCCAAGAAACACAGACTTCCATGTGAAGGAAGCATCATACCATCCACCTCTGATCCCAACCTCCTCAGGTTATGATAACAGTCTATCGAGAATACTGGAATAATTAAAACCTTGAAAGCTCTAATATACAATATTTTCACTTAAATTTTGAAAAAGAAAAATTAATATTTTTATATAGATTTATGTCAGAGGTACTGAAGACTATATGGTACATTCGTATTGTTAAAAAAGCAGTTTAAAATCACTCTTAGTAAACATGTTTCTGTTGACGATCCTTGCCATACTGAAGTTGGATACTCCTCCATAGAAGTAGGTCAGGAAGCATAGTAATACAAATAGGATAAAGTTAGAAACACATGTTGATAAAACACTATAATGACTGATTTTACCCATTCCCTTTTATTAATCTGTCTTGTTGTAATGCTGTTAACCATAGGACAACTTAAAGCATAACATGATATAATGTTAGAACACACTTATTTACGTTAGCAGATGACGATGTGTGCTGTTCGGGTTTTTTTGTTGGGAAATATCAGGTTGTAGGATCAACTCACCCGAGTCAAGACCATAGACACTGGTTTCTAGTCTCTACATTTTTTTTTTTTTTTCAAAATCTATTTCAATCTATACCAATCAGAATCAGAGGTTTCCTTGTGGAAGAAGCGACATGATGTGCTTAACTCTGTCGTAGAAAGTGGCGCCCACCATATTTGGGCGAAATCTCCTGCCTGGTTAGTACAATATTCCAGTGTTCTGACTTAGAATATGATGTATGCATATGTTAAAATCAATGTTTTGGATTCCAAGTAATACAACAATTTTCTGCTTCTATTATTGATGTTTATGTAACATCAACATAGTTTGGCGACTGTAGACGCCAATGAGGCGAGAGCTCATATTTTTGTCAACTATAGTCGACAACCGTATGAAAAGAGTTAGTAGATACCACTCATGATTAGCTTTATTTGCATAATTATCAACTCGGAAACATTCTGGATAATGTAAATTTGCCAATGATGTGTGTAATGGGACTTCCTACATGTATGTAGATGATTGTGTATAAAAATCATATTTTTAAAAAAATTTATTTTACTTCCCTATGAATGTTAAATAGATTGCTAGTGGAACTGTGACTTCATATCTGATGTTTAGCTGCGCATCTTCCATTGTGTCAAGGCATCATATGTTTTTTTGGGGGAGGGGGTTTAGGGCTGAAATGGGTCCCACTCCCAATGGAAGTCATTGCACATAACACTTTTGTGTCTCCATTTCTTTTCAGAACATGACAATTTAATAAAAAGTTCTGCAGTAATAGATTGAATATAATTTGCTTTGTAAATAAGCACTACTGATTCAGTTACGTTTATATAGACTAAAACTTTTATAGGGTACTCTCACTTACAATGCGGCAGAGGTGGACATTTCATTGGACATTTTTCTGGGTCTAAATCATACAATAAAAAGTTGATATGTATATGCTGGTAAAAGGCTGTTTATCATTATCTTTTTTCGTCGTTTATAGCTTGTGACCCAAGCGCATTCTTAAAGTTACCCATTAAAGAGATGATAGAATATAGATTTGTAGATATAGTGTACTTAGTAAACACGCAAAGCAAATTCCTTCTGGATGATCACAGTGTCCGGACAGACTATTTCTAAGCTTAAAAGCATGGAAAGCTCTTTATCAAAACATGTGACCATTGAAGGAGATTAGAAGTAATGTTTGTATATCCTAGCCAGGTATTAGATATAGTGCAAAGGTATTTGTAAACATATTTACATCATCAAGGCAAATGTTTTCTTCCATTGTAGTATGGCCTTTTGTATACTGTCTAATCATTATGGACTTTTGAAATTTTATCTGTTGTTCATAGAAAAATGAAATAATATCCTCCCAAAATTTTTTTACCTCAAAAGACATTACATCTTTAGCATTGATATACAAATGAACCATCACTACATCTTTTAATTTTTTTTTGCGTCAGGTAAGTTCGGACTGATTAATTGATAATTTATTAATAGCTATTTCAATAGGTGTGTCAATATCAAATATGCAGGAGATATATAATTAAAAAAAAATATTCATAGATGATATTCGTAAGATTTGTTGGCTTAAGTTTGAAAAAGATTACCCAATAAATTACTGTACTTATCCAGTTATGAGCCCATGTCTGGTATTGAGCACATGTCTATGTTCATTGTTTTTCAGCCATGTGAAAATTTTGTTATATATGTCGGCACCCTGGGTTTATTGTTGGAGACCTATGGGAATTCTGACATATTACTTATTGATTGGGAAGAAGGTGAATCCTTGATTCTCTAGGGGTTACATTCACTTTTGATCTCTGCACCCCTGGAACATGCCATGGCAAAATTGAAGGTTCCATGTGCAACACATTGTGGACAAGGCGACAAGACTAGTTTGATGCTTTGATGTACATCAAAGGAATCTAGAGGTGCATAATGGTATATTGTAATGGATTTTGCAGTTGGATGTCCCTCTTTTGTTATCTTCAAAAGGAATATATCCACCTGTGATTGGTTAGTTTTTGTCTACTGGAACCAATCAAGTTACTTTGCTTGTGCTTTCAATTTCGCTATGACATGTTTCAGGGTTGCATAGAGCAAAAGTGATGGTAATCCCTGGAGTATTGAGGATGAGGAAAATGTTGCTGCATAACTTTATATCAATAGTTATCCTATAATAGACATTTTGCTTGTGACAAGGCTGTTGAATTAATGAATGAAATGTGTTCAATAAAAGTCCATTGGAACCTTTCAATAGCTGGATAATTGGTAGTCAATGTACACGCGTCTATAGTATTAAAGCTTATGCATCACCAACAACAAATATGGTATTGTTTCACGTGGCAGTTCTGACTGAAAACAAGAGATGTGTGACACGACTGGCAACATATGCATAGGATATTCTTTGTTTCTTGATGAATATCTGTTATATTTCAGTGAGTGGGGTGGTGACTTTCATGTCATTCACGAATGTGCCACACAAATGCAAAACTTTGAAATTTTTCACTCGACAAAAAAACGTAACTTAGATATCAAGGTACAGAATATATTATGCTTTTTACATCTTTCTCACTTTTCATTTATACAAGTTTGAATTAGCCATTTTGTATTAGCGTGCTATGTTATCATTTCTTTGTCAGATAATGTACATTATTTTTACAGTAGTTTCACATCTGAAACACAAATCTTAACATTATTCAAAATAAAATAGATAAATACAACACGCATAACAGAAATAATTCAGTCCACTAGGATCAATAAGGTACAGTAATTAATCTCCTTTCCTGTATGTAGCCATTTTTTTCACAAGCTCAGCAGAGTAACACAGTTGTCATTCCTTAGCAACATACCAATGCACTCTGGGAGACATGAATACCTTCACAGCAAATATCTAAACTTGTCATTTTCACATTTTCATATTTTCACTATAAAACCTTATATTTCACTGCAAAAATGTAAGCAAGATTGATACTAAAAAATTTCTTTAAATTTTAAGCGATGAAACCAAACATAAACTTTGTTATATAGGCATAATATGTAGTCCAACAATTGAGCTCAATAAAAAAATATAGATTTTACTTCAGGGACAATGGTTGGAAAACTTGTTATTTCAACTTCTATTATAACCACACTTGTTTGCCCAAATGGAAGCGTGCGAGAGGTCTTAAACAGGGCTCGCGATCTGCCAGATTTCGGGCCGATATTCAGCCCCATTCCCAATGCAAAATAGTATCTTTTTTTCCCAATTTAGACCCCAAGTTTTCCAAATTATAAGGAAAACACCATTATTTTTCCCATTTCTTGGGGTCCGGGCCCCAGTCCCAAAATGGGGTGTGAGAGCCCTGTTAAATTATACCTTTCAGAGGAATGTGGGTTATACCTGATGAAAACCTATATGATCAGATAGCGAGGTGACCATTTACCTATTCATGTCCGAATCAAACCCCAGACATCTTTATTGGTGAAAGTGAGTTTGTTACTATTGCACCACCTGATCACTGTATCACAATACCATGGTGGTTTCAGATCCGCTTATTTTTCATAGAAAGTAGTCATTTTTACTGTGGACGTGCTTGTAGAAATATCTAGTATTGAGGATAATATTTGTCGAAGTACATGCACTTGGTTATAAGTGCGTAGTTATAAGCTACAAGGGTCCATTGACGTAGGACAATTGTTTGTTGGCCATAGTTTACTGTGTAAATATTGAGGCAAATTGCACATGAATATAATACATCTGTACAAAGTTATTTTGAAAGGATTAAGGTCAGTATTCTTCTGACCCATGGTTACCTATGATCAGTAAGCTCTCAGACATGACCTGAATTTGTACGTATTTGTATCACTTCAACCGAACATGTTTACATGGACATGTAAATAGTTTGTTATGCATGACCTATACAACACAGAGCAGGAATCGGTAAATTTGTAAAGAAATTGTAAAGTACCATTAAAAATGTTAATATTTTGGTTGGGATTTCAACTATATACATACATGTATATAATTAAAAGGATAACATTTCAAAAATATTAAAGGTCAGTGTTAGTCCAAATTATTCCGACGTTTCTTTTGTCTTTTATATATCTGTTTGGCGATCATTGACTCCAAGCCGATATATAAAAGTTGATAGGACGTCAGAATATTCCAGACTAGAACAGTGTAATTATCAAACGGCATGGTATATTTAAATAGATATTTTAAGGAAAGATATGAGATATATAAGCAAGATCATACATCCATGTAGCTTCATAACAAGAAAACAATACTGACATGTTAAAAGGGAAATCTGAAATTGAACTTAAAATCATTGAAACAAGGGGAAATATCAGCAAAGAAAATAGTACACACACAGAGACTCTCGGAAAAAAGACAAAGAATCAAGACCGCATGTTCCAGAATGATAAGCATTTTCTGCTATGAAACATTGCTAATTTCAAAAAACTGAGAGCCATAGTTTGTGGGCTGACTTTTTATCTGGGAGTAGCTTAATTGGTTTCATTTAAACCTTTTTTTAACATACATACCTGGTATTCACAATGATTAATCAGCATGTCTTCCTCATCAGGATGGGAAAGATTCTGTGTCTGATTTTGTAGTTCTAAATGTGTTCATCGATCCTAAATTATATATGCTTATATGACTGGTGACAAATGGTTGCTCCAGATCTGTCTAAAAACATATTATCAAGGTTAGGCCTATTTGGCCAGATTTTCACTAAAACATTTCCACTGTTTTTTTTTTTTTACTGAAATTACTTATACATAGATTTGGTTACCTGGAAGGTCAGAAGTTAAAATACCAAAGTCTTTTATGAAATTGGTTTGTACACAAATATCTTCAAGTCATTGAACATTTTTTTTACGGATAATAAATTTTGATTAATAATTAATGAGTATGTTAATTTTCCTTTGTACCTTAATTATTTTGTAGACCTCTGACCTTCCTTTATCAGCAGTAATCCGTTGTATTTCTCCAGCAGTATATGGTGGTACCTGGTGACAATCAACCCACCAAATTTTTTGCTGTTTATGACAGTAGAATAACTACAAAATGTAAAGTGTTATTTTATTGTCCTGTAATAAGCCCACCCCCTGCATGTGAATCAACTCTAGATCAACATAACATGTAATGTGCTGTCTACTGGTCATTGGGCGTATGATAGCTAGGACAGTACGGTCACAACAAATCTTTTACTTTGTTCTTTTTGTATCATAATTTTAATTCGCTTTCCATTCATAATCTTAACCTTCGATAGTTATGAGCCTTTTGATACTGTCATATTTATCAAACCTTAATTTCTTAAATTGTTTGATTTGACCTGGTCTAAGATGTTTTCTGCTTTAAATGCATGTTATGTGACTGCCAAACCTGCATTTCCTTAAACAGACTGTAATATCATCATATATTACTTGTCACTAATGATTTGCTCATTAATCTGTCATAATAGGAAAAAAGTCACTTCCATTTTGATTATAAATCCGTTGAACTTGTAACAGTCAATGCATATATATACACTGTTCATGAAAATCTGAATCCCGTAGATAACAGAAAAGGTATATTCATCGCTTGAGTGAACATTTATTAAATGTTTAGAAAAACATGAAAATTGTATTATCAATTGTATTAGCCAAAAAAAGCTCATTAGCTGTGATCCAATGAATCTGGTTGGCAGAGATAAAAAGATGAACTGACTGATTAAGGTCGGACTTGTCATCTATCGCTCTACTCTTGTATCTAATTGCATTGATTTTTTTTGTCGGTCCCAGAATGAGGATGCTGTACACAATATTATTAGAAAGGTCAACTCCAGTGTTTACCTCGGCTCGGCTCATGGCTGATGTCGTCGTATAACGCTGTGCAATTTTGAACAATATGTCGAACCTTGGTTTGTTGTATGTTTGGATCGTTCCAGTACAAATTTACATGGTAGGATTAATAGCCTATCGACTTGAGTTGAACATATATTGACATATACCTAGTTCAATGGGTTTCTGTCTCTCTTCTTCAACATTAGCTACATGAAAAGTTTGTATTTTCATTAGAATCTGGAAGTGTTTACCTGATACTCAGTATGTGCTCTATGTATAGGAAACAATTCATTAATGGAATAAAAGTCCTTATAACAAGACCAGTAGAAGACAGTAAATTCTACACGACAAATGTCCAGTGTGATTGGTCAAATATACAGTGTGACTGGCATGCATGGTCATTCGTCTGATAAAGGTTACCATGTTGTCATGGAAACATCATACGCTAATCTTCTTCTGGTTGTGTTAGAAGAACTTGTGTTCTGTTGACCTTAACATCCTGAAGTAAATGTTCTGCAACAATTAATGGATATTTATAATATTTTGCCAGTAATACTTGATTGATTTTATACAAAGTTTCTACATGACATTACATGGTTGACTTAAAACTTCTATGAATAACTCATTTGCACAAGATATGAAATTCTAACACTATTCATTATGGCATATTCTAAGGCAAACTTGCTCATACAAGAAGATTTATATACGTATACTGGTATTTGATTGCTGTAGTTTACAAAGTCACAGAGGCCTCAAATGAGAGTACCTGTATAAAGTTTTGAATGGTGGGCTTTACAGATACAAATATGTATGACAAGTTGTATGTATTGTCATTATAACAAGCAACTTTAGCTCCATGAATGTGTAAGGGTAGAAGTTGTGTTTAAAGGGACAAGTTAATCACATACCTGTACAAATGTGCATGTAATTACACCATAAAGCTTGGAACATCAGCCGTTCATAGTAACGGTGTGGTAGAAATATCTACCTGTGTAAAAGATTAAAAGGAATTCAAAACATCATGTTTTGGGCATAAAAAAGAATTAAATAAATTGAACTATGGATCAGGTCCCTACCCACACAGTTTTGTAATAGCAGTATTGATATACCTATCCACAAACCGGGTAAAGATAGAGAAATCCCAGCATCCTACAGACCTATTGCCTTGACCTCTCTCCTATGTAAAACACTAGAAACAATGATAAACAACAGACTGAAACAATACTAAATAAAGCACAGCATAATCAATGGAAATGAAAATAGCTTTAGGAACAACAAGACGACACTCAACTCCTTAGTTAGAATTACGTCAGAAGTTAAAAAACATGCTAATCAAAAACCATCCTGCTAATTAGCTGTATTTCTAGACCACAAAAAGGCTTATGATCTAGTCTAAATCTGGCATGAAGGACTTCTTTTGTCACTTAAGGAAATCAGTATCTCTGGTAATATCCTAAGATTTATTACTCGATTCCTAAAAGATCGGTAAATTCAAGTCAGGGTGAATATATCTCCATGTCAGAAGAAAAAGTGCTAAATAATGGAGTCCTTCAGGGTAGTGTCATCTCACCCAACCTGTTTAATATCTTCATAAGTAAACTTTACCAAAATCTACAGAGTATTCACAAACAAACAAACTAGCTAATATGTCACAATTTGCTGATGATACTATGTATTTGGAGCAGAAATAAGGTTATTACAAATAGCAGTTACACGATACAAAAAACTTAAAATATAATTCAGGAATGGACCAATGGATGGGCTTATCAGATTTTTTCAGAAAAAAAAACTGTTGCAATGTCCTTCTCTAGAAGACTTAAAAAACATATCTATATTTAGGCGATAAGCCCATTGAGTATGTTAAGCAAGTAAAATAGCTAAAAATGATTTTTGACCCTAAGCTTTATTGGAAACCACACATTCATTATATAATCCAAAAGATGCAATAGAGCACTCAATAGACTTACTTTTGTTTCAGATAACAATCTTGGATCCAACAAAAACACATAACTCTGTATATATAGAGTACTAATAAGTTCCAAAATAGATTATGGATGTCAAGTGTACAATTTGGCCTCAGATAATGTTCTCAATACACTATATGTAATTCAATAAAAACCACTTAGAATTGCAGTGGGAGCTATCAAAAATATACCGTCAGTTTGTCTATTGTCAGAATCGGGGGAATTGTCTCGAAAACTGATTCTCAGATATTGGGCTAGGACGTGAAACATTGGGACCAAATTTTCAACCAAATAAATTGATGAAAGAAGCCAAGAAAACAGTTTATAGTGACAAATTAAAACAACATCTGAAACCTGCTTATGATCATCAGGTAGTGAATTTACTAAAGGAGTTTGGTCTAGACAATATTCAAATAGACACAAAGTTTCAAAACCCCTTGCCGCCTTGGCTCAAAATTAACTACGAAATGCCTAATTCCTCCAACCAAAAATTGAACTCAACATAAGTCAAAAGTTATATCCATGGAAACCATCTAAGACAAATGCAATGGCTTTGTTAAATACTATACTTATGGTTCTTAATTTCCAACAACAGATCGAGTAGGTCTAGGAGTTCTCTCCCCTGACAACAACATAAACATATCAATTAGAATGTCAGACAATTGCTCTGTTTATTCTAGTGAACTCATAGCTATAGGCTTAGCATTAAGATTGATAGATCAAACCAAACCAAACCGTGCAGTCATCCTCACAGACAGTCTTCCAGCACTTCAATCTATAGACACAGGAAATAGTTCAAAATCAGTTGTGATTAATTTGATTCTGTGTTCTCTACAGTTATTAGATGAATAGAGTATCATGGTAGAACTAGTTTATATCCCATCCGAGGCTGATGTTCCGGGCAACAAAAAAGCTGACAAACTAAGCAAAGAATGCACTAAATCTTAACTTAATCGACAACTATGTCAAACTTAACAAAACACAAACCAATGCTTTGATCAATAAAAAAATAACTGAAAAAAGAAATGGAATTTGGAGAGACCAGAGTGATTTAAACAACTTGAGGCAAATTTTAGAAAAACAAATTAGAAAGACAAAACTATATGGTCACAGTAAATCAGATGACAGGAATAAGATGAGGCAAAACAACATTGAAGTCGAACATTGATATTAGGATGAAACACATGTCACCGAATTGTTAGTTTTGTAATAATGTGGAAACATTTGATCACATTTTCTTGTTCTGTCCTAAACATTTAACAGCTAGGGCAGAACTGTATCAGGAATTCAATTGTAATTAAAATCCCTTTTATTTCCACCAATCACATTTCATCCTCACTAAGTAGGCAGGGCATTGTCCACAACATAATAATTGTTATTTGAAAACTATAGATTTCTAAAATATGATAAACCATCAGACACAATACTAAACAATAAATTCAAAAGAAATGCTGAAGGATTTGGAGACTCTGGCCCATACCAAGGTTTCCGTTAAGGACACAGTAAATTTCCTCTTCCCGGATACCTGGACCCTGTGCAATACTCCATGTGATAGGTAGGATCCGAGGATACCCTTGGAAAATGTACCAGGTAGGATTACTACTGATCCTCTCATTCATTGGTGGTGTCCTCCTCTGTGCCCCACCCTGCCTTTCACATATGTAAAATAATCAACATATACTGCGAAAGGAAGTTGCGTTATTCGGGGGTGTTCGAGAAGAATGCTTGCTGCTGAAACTGTACACATGAATAAAAGAATACACACAATTAAACATGTCCTTTCAAACAAACTTCAAATTTAAGACCCTACATCCAGTATAGAGTAAATGTAAGGGAACCTCGGGTACAATGATCATGGACTGGTTTGCAGTCGGATTTGGGTCTTGTACCTTGATGTTTTTTATACAGAACTGTTTACTCAACAGTGGTTATAGGGTCAAAAAGCAAACACAACACCAATACCTGCAGTCTCCAAATCTAGAATCTCACACAATTATTCTCAATATACGACCATACATACAACACAACACAATACACAAGCATACAAACCAACCAAACATTCAAGAGATAGTGTCAGAATTTACAATTTTTAAAGGCATTAGATGGACTTCAAAATTACCCTGACACAAACCGAATCTTGATAGACCCTGATCTCTTCCATTCAGCTTCCGACCATGTTTCTACTGCTAGAGTTAGCATAAGGTATTATTAGGCCCAGGAACCATATACCAAAACTAGTGTAATCAAACAATCACCGCTACAGACAGTTCCACCCCACTGAGGGGGATGCAGGTCGCCCCCTCACGTCACCAGACCACTGACATTAGTCAGTGAGACTATACGTGGTCACCAGAGGATTCATGGCGACAGAAAACCTGTCAATCAATCAAACAACTACAGATCTCTAGAGATATGTGTTTGGATGTATATAAAATACAGTTTTTGGTAATTAGCCGCTGATATAATCTTGCCATAGATAACCAGCAATCAGCCCATGCCTGGTAATAAGCCCACCCATGTGAATGGATGCACAATTTGTAATGAACCAGTGCAATTTTTTAATAAACCCACCCTTAATTTGAGTAAGAAGCTATTTATTAGCTACATGGGCTTATTGGTGAATAAAAGCTGTTATATATGTATATGAAACTTACTTGAAGTATTCTTATAACTTCTAAAGTAACAATTGCAGGTTCTTGAAGAAGAAAAAAGATGTGACGGACAGTACAGTAAGCCTTAATAAGGATTCCTTAATATGACAATATGAGAAAGATCAATTCAGATCTAATATTGAAGAAAGCGTTACAATAGTCTTCTGAAGGCATTTGTTGTATGCATCTGTGAATAGATTTTGTCCTCACCGACAGCCATTTGTGTGCTAGTTAAATGGATAGGAGTTACTTCACAAGTATGTTCCACACGTACCTGTAGTGGAATTTTCAGGGGTGTTTTATTAATATATATATCTAGACAATACTTCAATTTTGTGATCTGATTGAGAGAATTAAAAAAATTTGTATCACCTGTCCACAGGTGTGACTGGCCCTATGGGCTTTCCCTGGGTACACTTACTCTCTCCCTTAATAACACCTCTCACACACTTCCATCTGCCTTACAGACCAAGAATAGCAAGAGCGAATAATATAACTTAACTCATTGCACCATTGTTACTAAGTAAATAAAATTTGTATCCTAAAAGGAATATTTATAAAGAGCGTTTACATTCTTTTACATTCTTTTACAGGTATTCTGACCTTGACCTCTATATGGCACTTGACTACAGTTTAATCTTTAATTATACTTTCCGAGTATCACTCAACTTGAACTCTAATGATCTACTTTATGCCCCCTATTATGAATATATTGATCACCAACATCCTGCATGAGTATGATAATTGACTCTGATCGACATTGGTGACTCAAGTTAATGATATTAATGGGGAAATCCTGTAGCCTTCGTCCCAAAATGTCACCCAAGTCTCAGCGGTCATGTCGTGGATATATACGTCAGAAAAAATTCCAGTCAACTTTTCCATTTAAGTTGGGGTTAAGACTCCCGATTTTTAGCCTTTTCTGGGTTTTAAATTGTCATAAAATTTTCAAAATTGTTTATAATTCGGGCAATAGGAAAAAACATTAGAGATTATGGTTGGTATTCTTTAAAAAAAAATGAGGTAGTAAATGTGATTTCTCGTTCCTTTAAGTTTTGATTCTGCATTTTCACCAAATTCATGTGAAAAGTTTCAAAAGTAATGTTAATTCTGTTATAACATACATTTGTACTGTACTTGGTATATAAACAGTAATATTTTTTTCTCGTTTTTATAGATAATACTTTCATTCTCACTTGGCTAATATTTTTGTAAAGTATTACTTTAACCATGGTGATAACGATTATCATGGACAACAAATTACGATAGACTTTTAAATAATTGATAAGACCTTAGCTTTGGTTATATAACTACCTGAGGTTTTGTAAATATTTTATTGTATTTTGAAAGTTTCAACTGGAAACACACTGAAATAAATCTCATTAATCATGTATGAATTCACGAAAAGTGTCACTGCAACAGGAACCTTAATGAATATATATTCATGTATTTCTCCCGAGGCAAACAATATGGATGTCGTGTACAGTAAAGCTGTATAGGGAATATTTGTTATGATGTAACTATACAAAAGGATTTACATGTAGATAGATAGATACCTTCCATATAACAATTCTTTTTTTTTTTTTTTTTTTGAAAATATATCCTTCAGTTTATTTCAGGAAATATTTAGCAATCTATGTATACATTGTTAATTATTTTGTTTTATAATGTGAAAAAGAAAATCTATCATTTTCACTTAAATATTATAACTTGTTTCATTCTTAAGCTGAGTGATAGTGCATTGTTATAAGATCTTACAGCACAAACATGTTTGAATTAAAGTAACCTTGCTTACAAATAAAAAAATAAACTTAAGTTTTTATGTGAAAATCTTCTGCTTTTAAATTAGAGATCTCCAGTTTTGACCTCTTCACAGGTACAGATGAATGACTAAGTTTTATTTGGATGACACAATTGACATCTTTATGAGATATATCAAATAAGTAGAGTATATATCAAGTGTTAGAAATATATACAAGGTCATGTATATATACAAAATAATGAAGGCGTGTCTTCTATTGTCTCCATTTGATATTTGTTGGTTTAATTGACATGTAACATAATGTGATATAAATTAAAACACATTATTCATGTAGTGTCATATGTTATTCTTTCTTTCTTTCCCTTTCTTTCTTTCTTTTTCCTTTCCCTTTCATTCTTTCTTTCTTTCTTCCTTTCTTTCTTTCCTTTTCTTTCTTTCTTTCTTTTCTTTCTTTCTGTTTCCTTTCCCTTTCTTTCTTTCTTTCTTTCTTTCTTTCTTTCTTTCTTTCTTTCTTTCTTTCTCTCTCTCTCTTTCTTTCTTTCTTTCTTTCTTTTCTTTCTTTCTTTCTTTTTCCTTTCCCTTTCTTTCTTTCTTTTTCCTTTCCCTTTCTTTCTTTCTTTCTTTCTTTCTTTCTTTTTCCTTTCCCTTTCTTTCTTTCTTTCTTTCTTTCTTTCTTTCTTTCCTTTTTCTTTCTTTCTTTCTTTCTTTTTCTTTCACTTTCTTTCCCTTTCTTTCTTTCTTTCTTTTTCCTTTCCCTTTCTTTCTTTCTTTCTTTTTCCTTTCCCTTTCTTTCCCTTTCTTTCTTTCTTTCTTTCTTTTTCCTTTCCCTTTCTTTCTTTCTTTCTTTATTTCTTTCTTTCTTTCTTTCTTTCTTTTTCCTTTCACTTTCTTCTTTCTTTCTTTCTTTCCCTTTCTTTCTTTCTTTCTTTTTCCTTTCCCTTTCTTTCTTTCTTTCTTTCTTTCTTTTTCCTTTCCTTTCCTTTCTTTCTTTTCTTTCTTTCTTTCTTTCTTTCTTTATCCTTTCCCTTTCTTTCTTTCTTGTTTTACATACAGGTAGTCACTGTCAAGGTGTATATACAATTCACCAAGCACAAACCCTGGAATTTTCAAGAATAAAATTTCAATCTTTGCTTATTCAAAAAAGTACCAATTATTCAGCATCATCATTTTAATTGGTACTGGAGGAAGTAATATTGAAATATTGCAATATTTATGTTTCTAATTGTTTGAATTCTTGAAATTTTTTGAAAATTTCCTAAAAAGAAGTGATATCCCTTAGACATTTATATATATCAACGTAGATATAATTTAGAATGTCCAGAATTCCGGTAAACAGTGGTTATTATTTGCTAAAGTTCTGTATCTCGGATCCATTTAATGGGATGATAAACCTATTCTATATACAAACCTATTGTATCTTGGCTGGTTATCATGAAACAGTCTATTTTTCTCAGTATATAACAGATACACTGGTAGGTTCTGTACTGTACACAATTTGCCATTTTGAGAAGATCCAGGTGGTATTTCAATAGTATTCAATAACAGTGCAATCAAGCTTGGTCTTAGCTATATATGTGAGGAACAGCAGGTTGTCCATTTGGGATGCCAGTTGTGTAAATGAAATCTCTCTGTTGGTGACTGGTTCATTATCCATTCTGTAAATTGGATCCTGCTATTGAAATCTTGAGAGTTCGGAAGTTCCCTGTTTACATTATGATCTGACAGTTCCAAGCTGTTAAAAGTTCGCTCCCTACCCTTTCCTCCCACGAGAATCTATTATGTTTCGTCTAATTTATAGAAATATAAATGTTATAGTTAGAAGGAAATTTGAAGAATCACAGACACTGTGATTCTCTTTTATCTTTTGTTTAATTTTGATAAATATATAATTCAAAGCCGATATAATGAAGATAAAAACTTTTCATTTTTTATAAAACAATTTCATTTTAGTCTATAACTTCAAACAAATGTGCCAAGTGTTTTTTTTAATTTTCTGAAAAAAATAACACCTATATAGAGACTAAAGGGTTGCCTACACCTGTCATTCTGTCCATTCATTCTACACAACTAATGATGAGAACTTATGCTTGAGATATGGGTTCACCATAGTGAAATGGTTTCATGAATCAAATGTAAGTGACTTTGACCTACATTTTGACCTTTGACCTACATCATAGAAAAAGTTTGGATGTGGCCCTTTCTCCTAGGGTATTAATCACTGGAACTTCATACTTGGGATATTGGTTCACCTGGTGAGATGATGTGTCACATTTGAAAAGTATTTTTGAAAAGTGTTTTTTTTTTATATTTTTTTTTTAAAAGTATTTTTTAAAACAGGACAAACAATTTTACCTTAGACTTATTACAAAGATAAAGATTGCCAGGGTTCAATTCTCTATGTACATTACTAGTCACTGGAAATTCAGTCTTTGGCTATATGTTCAATTTGGTCAGATACTGTGTCAGTAGGGGAATGTAATTCTCCTAATTGTCTTGCTGTAAATATATCTTGTGTACTCCGATTTCCGATATTAGTTTACCTTAAACCAGCTGATATTATTTACCAAAGTAATTGACTATAAACTAGCCTTGTAAAGGTTCCAGGTGCTAGCTCAGGGAAGGAAACTACACTGGGCCTGAAAAATGATCTGTCTGAGATCTAAGAGTGGTGATACTAGCACATCCTGCAGCAGCAGACTGTTTTCAAGGACATCTTCATTCTGATCTATAGAGTCTTTAATTTCTTGTCTGATTGTCATGAAACTCCATCCATGTTTTTAAAAATCAGCATCTCTTGGTAAAGTACTGATAGAAGATAAAGTTTGCAAAACATTGGGAATTGCAACCTCACTACTGATATAATTATGGATAAAATTTCATTACATGTATCTCTTTAAAGATTTCATGAAACCTAGCATTTCACAAATTCCATTAAACATCACCTCAAGCTCTTGTGTCAGTGTTTGTTGTAATAATAGACTCAAAAATTAGGTCACTGTTACTTTTACATCACATAATTCTCATCTCTGCATGATTTCCTTGAACAACAGGTAGGTTATCAACATTCTCCTGTTATAGACATTGGTTAGTGTGGTTCACCCCATCAACAGTCAGGGTAATTTTGAGGTGGAGGCTCCGTGTAGCTGGTGGCTACAGACCGTTAACTGTTTAACATTCCCAAAAAAACAGTCCTGTTTGTATCTTGTGCTTTAGGATCCTTTGCATTTTGAATTCGATTGTCAATCGTTTTCTGTTTACATTTGTGTTTATATTTAAGATAATTTTCGTTTTGCATTTTGTGTGCTATATTCGAAATATCGGAATTAATATGCCGATGCTAGAGCACTAAATATTGAAGCGATGCGACCCATAGGTTGTCCATAATCGTGTGAGGAAAATGGAAATAGGGAGCATACAAAAAATTGAGATTGAATGAATGTCTGGGTGAATTTGCACAAAGTTTCATGCCGAGATAGACGAAAAAGTCTCGGCTATATCAGAATTATTACTGTAACAGATGAGAAAATGAATGATATTCATCAAATAGTACATAATATCATACATTAAAATTGTTGACTTCAACAGTTTGTAAACATCCAAAATTCTGAATCTGATTATGTAGATCTAAATGATTTTTAAAAAGTTTGTTTTAAAGAGAATCATTATCATTTTTGAAATTTGTAATATGATGATAAAAGTAATGTTTTATTCAGTGTTTTCATGTTATCTGATAGTTCATACATCATATAGCTGACATATCAATTATAGCTATGATATTTGATATAATATTAAAATATCAAACTGAAGTAACATATTAAATATCTCAGGTTGTGTTAACTTATAAATCTGAAGTTATAGTGTGGCGTCTGTTGTTCTGGTATCTGAAAGTCGGACACACCTGTCTGGTGTAAAGTTTAAAGAAATGAAGTGTTCAGCAACACACCATGGTATTTTAGAAATATTTGCAAAAAGCTTTGGATTCAGATTAATGATAACCATTTTGAATGGTCCTTTAATGATAACCGTTCTGGAAAGGTCCTCTAATAATCGTGATTCTTCTTCTCATTTGCTATACTCAATTTAATTCATTGGCAGTGCATTGTAATGGGTCCATGACCATCTGTATTTAATAAAACGTACCAGTGAAGTGTGATTTTGTGTATCTGTTGTGAGTAATTTGTCATAACATGGTGTATTTTTATTGTTGGGTTTATCCAGAGTCTGTATTTAAGAAAACACGTCATGAAAGTGTGATTTTGTGTTTCTGTTGTCAGTAATTTGTCATTATGTGGTATTTTTTAATTGTTTGGTTTATTAAATGAGAGTCTGTATTTTAGAAAACACGCCAATTAAGTGTGATTTTGTGTATCAGATGTCAGTAATTTGTTATTATCCTACTGTACACTTTATTGTTACAGAGACGTTCAGAGCAGCAGCTGAAGCAGGCCCTGAAGATATTCTGAAGCTGTATAATAAGAAAGGAAACCTTCTCAATATATCGCCTAAACTAATGGAAAATACTCCTGACACACGCTACACACTGGAGGTAGTGGCCACGCAGTGCAATGGTCAGTAAACAGATGTAAATTGTAGATAGTTTAGTTTGGTCTTCCATACCTTTGAAGTATTAATACACATGTGCATTCATGCAGTTCAAACACTAGAAATTTGTAAAATGCATTATTTTGTCTGAATTCTTTTTAAAATTTAAAATTTGAAGATTATTGATTTTATAATGAAACTATTTGTAAGAAGGATTGAAATTTGTGCAACACTGCACAATTAAGTTAGCTAGCTCAAACAGCCTGATAAAGTGATTGAAAAATTTAAAAATATATATTATGATAGAAACCAGGAGAAATTGATGTAAACCTGCTGGGGCATATAAGCCAAAAGGAAAGTTTTTTTATTTAAAACCTCTCTTAAGATGTTCTGAAATACCAAGGGTAATTACATTTGCGAGCATATACCCATAATACAAATTGAAATGAAGTAATTGTATAAACTGTGTATATACTTGGTACTTAAATGAAATGTTGGGATTTTTTTTTTTTATTCCTGACTGCATCCAGATCTAAATACAGTTCTCTGTATTTGAAAATAAATGATATTTTTTGTTATAGAAACAATAAATTACCAGGTGCCATTACTACCAGTTTATTTTTCAGAATCTCAGCCGGGATCGCAAATAGGTGTGGATATAAGTATGATTGAGTCGAGGTGAGTTTAGGACAGTAAACAAGTAGTACTGCCAAATGTTATAGCTAGTTTGTACATCTGTATTTAGCTGAAACCTGTAGAACATGCAGTACCCTAGAAATGATTCTTTAGACTCAAAATGTTCTCAAATCAAACTCCTTCTATATACCTTCTCTTTGATTTATCAAATGAAGATTTTATCAGATCATGTATCTCTACGATGAAAAGAGAGGATTTGACTTATTTCAGACAAATAATGCATTTGTTTCATTCGAAAGTGCTTACCCTTCTGGTACACCTGTTCTTACTCTCCTTATATTTTTTCAGAAGTGTCTAAATATTTTTTTATGTTAATGTTTTGATTCATCAAAATTAAAAGTCAGGGTCACTTTCACATGCGACTTTCAAGTGAAAGTTAGTTGGAATATTTACTGTAGGTGTGGTAAATATGAATGGGCTTATTTCCTGACATGGGCTTATTGATGAGTAGATATGATGAATCTCTCTAAATTATGTCATCAAACTGCATGGGTTTTAATTATACCGACATTCATTACTTAATATTTAAGATTAAATGAAATGTAGTTATATTATTTTAATGAAGCTTCGTCTTGGCTGTAAAACTAAGTGCATTTCCCACATGAGGTGTATAAAACAGTACTGTATACCACCTATATTTTACATGGTATGTAGTTTTGCGTTTATATCCAAGGAGAACCAATTGCGAAATCAAATCTCGTGATTATTTGTACGAATCTCTTAATGACATCCTTGTCATTCAGAACTTTTACTTCTGTGTACACAATTGATAATACCTTATCATATTATCACAAAAATAATCTGCTAGACATGTATTGCATTCAAATATTCTTAGAACTCTGTAGTTTCAAATAACACCTGCATATTAAAATTGCAGACTATAGAACATCAAAGAATGGTGTTGTTCAAATGTACAGTTACAGGTCAGAGGTTGAGCATGTGGGCCACAATAGATATAATTGAAAATCCATGATGCTATTTTTGTGTTTTAAAGGTTTGAAAGTTGCTAAAATATTTACAATAACAGATTTTATGATGTGTGAAATATCCATTTCTTTAAATTACAAAATAAACAGTAGGAAAACCGTCAAAAAGTTACTGTTGTGATGACTACATGTACAATAAATATAAACACGTAATGTTAGATACTATGAAGTATGTCGTGACTATTGAAGTCCTGTCATCTTGCCTTAAAAACAGCTCACTTCTCTCTCCAAACAAAGAAGATGTGGAGTGTTCACATGCTTTTCTTTTATCTACATACTAACCTGTACTTGGGTAAATACAATTCAGTATGGACACAACATGTATCACATGACTAAATCACTTTGTATAGTTGCATGGCTCTCTTTGACAAAATGGCAGCCAATATGAAGGACATTTACCACGGGATATAGAGGAATTTTCTAGAGACCATGTTTTTTTTTGTTTATCATTCACAAATTCAAAGTCAAATTTAGATCAGCAGACACGAAATCATGTATTTGCGATTGTGTTGTCAGAGATGAGTTCGCAAAATAAAGTATTCACAAAATTTAAGTGATTTACAGTATATCAAACTTAGGTCATGTATCACAATGACTTTCATCTCTGCTTCAAAGGCATGAAAAGTAAAATCTAAGTATAACAAAAAAAACCACGTAAATGCACAGACTAATTATACTTGGATGTATTTACCACTAATTGGCTTCTTCTTTCCACATCATACCTTCCAAATTTCCAGAGGTTTAGGGGCATTTTTTTGATAAAATAGGGTTAAGTTGACTCTATGTAATAACCACACTCTACTGATCTATTCAGAAAACAAGACAATCAAAACATTACACAGTTTTTAGAAAAATCTATAAATGTGCCCCTATTTTTAGTACCTTAGGGACAATTTTTTTAATCATCCTGTAAATGTTTCCTAGTAAGGAAAATTCATCTTCTTCTGAACTTAGACTGGCTCCGACTATTAATTTTTCTTCATTCTCCAATCGTCTTGTACACTAGTTGTTCACCAAACAAAGGATATACAGAACACCCTGCTTAGTGGATGGCATCCAAGCAAGGTATATAGAACCAATTAAACCTTAATCATTAGAGTTCAAAGGTTATTTGTTCAAAAGTAAGTTTATAGTCATGTATTTGATATTGGGAAGACAGAAAATGAATATAATATTGGGAAGACAGAAAATGAATATCATATTTGGGAGACAGAAATTGAATATAGTGCTGGTAAGGCAGAAATTGAATATAATATTTGGGAGACAGAAATTGAATATAATATTTGGGAGACAGAAATTGAATATAATATTGGGAAGACAGAAATTAAATATAATATTGGGAAGACAGAAATTGAATATAATGTTGGGAAGACAGAAATTGAATATAATATTTGGGAGACAGAAATTGAATATAATATTGGAGACAGAAATTGAATATAATATTGGAGACAGAAATTGAATATAATGTAGGGAAGACAGAAATTGAATATAATGTTGGGAAGACAGAAATTGAATATAATGTTGGGAAGACAGAAATTGAGTATAATATTGGAGACAGCAATTAAATATAATATTGGGAAGACAGAAATTGAATATAATATTTGGGAGACAGAAATTGAATATAATATTGGAGACAGCAATTAAATATAATATTGGGAAGACAGAAATTGAATATAATGTTGGGAAGACAGAAATGAATATAATATTGGGAAACAGAAATTGAATATAGTATTGGAGACAGAAATTAAATATGATGTTGGGAAGAGAGAAATTGAATATAGTATTGGGAAGATAGAAATTGAATATGTTAATGGGGATACAGAAATTTTTAGATACCAATGTGCTTTATTCTCTAGGCAACAACAAATGTGTGTGCTTTAATAGGTCGAATACGAGAATCTAGTCATTTAACCATGATATTAAGGGGTTATAGGTCTGCAGGTTAAGCAGAGAATCATACATCTGTCATGTATGACTATAAAATGTATTAATGGTAGGAAACACTGGAAAAATATTCTGATATATCTCAAGCTAAAATCTCACAAAGGAAGAGATAAACCATCCAAACATTGTATACTTTAATTTACAAACTTTTGATTTTTTTTATCGTTGGAAAAACCTGCCATCCATCTTACGACGCTCAATAACCACATTTTTGGATTTAATGTCCTGCAGTATGTGCTTTAGTGACACTTATTCATAAGATTTATATGTGCCATTAAATAGTACATGCACGGAAACAGATTTTTTGTGGTAGTGTCATTAAAATGAATTGTAAGTCAAATGAGAATCAGACGACTTTGAACATTTAATGATAAAAAAGATGAATTGGATGTAAAAGACATGTTAAATTATGCAAATACATCTGGTGTGATTTTTATTTCAATTTTTGTTTAGCCCATCTGATCTGAATTAGGACTGGTGAGCTTATGTCCTAGCTCACATTGTGTCCGGTTTCTTTAGGCATCTGTCAGATGTTTGTCATCTGGTGTCAGTTACTTTTTGTAATAAAAAATTGCTACTACATTGTAGTTGTAAACATCTGAATGGATTTTAATCAGGTTTGGTCAGAAGCATCTTATTTAGAAAGGTCTATAGATTTCTCTTCCTTTTATGGGAATGATTAGATTTTGTCCCAAACTGGGACATCCTTGGGTGCAGGGAAATCAATTTTGTACAAATGGTGGGTCTGAACACTCTGGGACCAGAGGGGCAGGATCTAGTAGGAGAAATTAAGGCATTATTTAAATTCATTCTTCTGTATAAATGCCAGGATTCTGTCCCAATTTGGTCTGAAGCATATTTTGGCGTAAGGGGAATCCATTTGGTATAAACAATGGGTTTCAGGAACCTGAGGTGAGGCCCTAATAGGTCCTGGACTTATTGTCCTGTAATAAGCACACCTTGTGACAGTAAATCAGAGGTAATGTGTTAGGTCCTATATTCATTGTGCTGTAACAACCCCACATGCTTAGAAAATTTACGTGACTATTAGTTTAATTCTATTTCTGTAGTAAGATAATTTATACTTAAGTCTGGTCCCATTTCTTTAATCAGATATAATGTAGACTAATTATAGTTGGGCCAGTTCCTTTAATTTGTGTAATAATTAAACTTAATTGTGGTCCCATGTCTGTAGTTAGTTGATTCATATTGAGGGTATTGAGAGAAAGTAGGAAATATATTATCAGTCTGAATCATGTAACTACAGACATGGGACCAAACTTGAGTCTGAATCATTTAACTACAGAAATGGGACCAAACTTCAGTCTTAATCACTTAACTACAGACATGGGACCAAACTTCAGTCTGAATCATTTAACTATAAACATGGGACCAAACTTGAGTCAGAATCATTTAACTACAGACATGGGACCAAACTTGAGTCTGAATCATTCTGTAGTTAAATGATTCATTTAACTACAGAATGGGACCAAACTTCGTCTGAATCATTTAACTACAGTTTTCATTTAACTACAGAAATGGGACCAAACTTCAGTCTTAATCACTTAACTACAGACAGGGGACCAAACTTGAGTCTGTCATTTAACTATAAACATGATTCAGACTGGGACCAAACTTCAGTTGAACCATTTAACTACAGACATGGGACCAAACTTGAGTCTGAATCATTTAACTACAGAAATGGGACCAAACTTGTTAAATGATTCAGACTGAAGTTTGGTCCCATGTCTGTAGTTAAATGATTCAGACTGAAGTTTGGTCCCATTTCTGTAGTTAAATGGTTCAGACTCAAGTTTGGTCCCATGTCTGTAGTTAAATGATTCAGACTGAAGTTTGGTCCCATGTCTGTAGTTAAATGATTCAGACTGAAGTTTGGTCCCATGTCTGTAGTTAAATGATTCAGACTGAAGTTTGGTCCCATGTCTGTAGTTAAATGATTCAGACTCAAGATTGGTCCCATGTCTGTAGTTAAATGATTCAGACTGAAGTTTGGTCCCATGTCTGTAGTTAAATGATTCAAGTTTGGTCCCATGTCTGTAGTTAAGTTTGTTAAATGTTCAGACTCAAGTTTGGTCCCATGTCTGTAGTTAAATGATTCAGACTGAAGTTTGGTCCCATGTCTGTAGTTAAATGATTCAGATTGAATGTCTTAGTTAAATGTCTGAGTTAAATGATTCAGACTCAAGTTTGGTCCCATGTCTGTAGTTAAATGATTCAGACTGAAGTTTGGTCCCATGTCTGTAGTTAAATGATTCAGACTGAAGTTTGGTCCCATGTCTCTAGTTAAATGATTCAGGCTGAAGATTGGTCCCATGTCTGTAGTTAAATGATTCAGACTGAAGTTTGGTCCCATTTCTGTAGTTAAATGATTCAGACTCAAGTTTGGTCCCATGTCTGTAGTTAAATGATTCAGACTGAAGTTTGGTCCCATGTCTGTAGTTAAATGATTCAGACTGAAGTTTGGTCCCATGTCTGTAGTTAAATGATTCAGACTGAAGTTTGGTCCCATGTCTGTAGTTAAATGATTCAGACTGAAGTTTGGTCCCATGTCTGTAGTTAAATGATTCAGACTCAAGTTTGGTCCCATGTCTGTAGTTAAATGATTCAGACTGAAGTTTGGTCCCATGTCTGTAGTTAAATGATTCAGACTGAAGTTTGGTCCCATGTCTGTAGTTAAATGATTCAGACTCAAGTTTGGTCCCATGTCTGTAGTTAAATGATTCAGACTGAAGTTTGGTCCCATGTCTGTAGTTAAATGATTCAGACTGAAGTTTGGTCCCATGTCTGTAGTTAAATGATTCAGACTCAAGTTTGGTCCCATGTCTGTAGTTAAATGATTCAGACTGAAGTTTGGTCCCATGTCTGTAGTTAAATGATTCAGACTGAAGTTTGGTCCCATGTCTGTAGTTAAATGATTCAGACTCAAGTTTGGTCCCATGTCTGTAGTTAAATGATTCAGACTGAAGTTTGGTCCCATGTCTGTAGTTAAATGATTCAGACTGAAGTTTGGTCCCATGTCTGTAGTTAAATGATTCAGACTCAAGATTGGTCCCATGTCTGTAGTTAAATGATTCAGACTGAAGTTTGGTCCCATGTCTGTAGTTAAATGATTCAGACTCAAGTTTGGTCCCATGTCTGTAGTTAAATGGTTCAGATTGAAGTTTGGTCCCATGTCTCTAGTTAAATGATTCAGGCTGAAGATTGGTCCCATGTCTGTAGTTAAATGATTCAGACTGAAGTTTGGTCCCATGTCTGTAGTTAAATGATTCAGACTGAAGTTTGGTCCCATGTCTCTAGTTAAATGATTCAGACTGAAGATTGGTCCCATGTCTGTAGTTAAATGATTCAGACTGAAGTTTGGTCCCATGTCTGTAGTTAAATGATTCAGACTCAAGTTTGGTCCCATGTCTGTAGTTACATGATTCAGACTGAAGATTGGTCCCATGTCTGTAGTTAAATGATTCAGACTGAAGTTTGGTCCCATGTCTGTAGTTAAATGATTCAGACTGAAGTTTGGTCCCATGTCTGTAGTTAAATGATTCAGACTGAAGTTTGGTCCCATGTCTGTAGTTAAATGATTCAGACTGAAGTTTGGTCCCATGTCTGTAGTTAAATGATTCAGACTGAAGTTTGGTCCCATGTCTCTAGTTAAATGATTCAGGCTGAAGATTGGTCCCATGTCTGTAGTTAAATGATTCAGACTGAAGTTTGGTCCCATGTCTCTAGTTAAATGATTCAGGCTGAAGATTGGTCCCATGTCTGTAGTTAAATGGTTCAGACTCAAGTTTGGTCCCATGTCTGTAGTTAAATGATTCAGACTGAAGTTTGGTCCCATGTCTGTAGTTAAATGATTCAGACTCAAGTTTGGTCCCATGTCTGTAGTTAAATGGTTCAGACTGAAGTTTGGTCCCATGTCTGTAGTTAAATGGTTCAGACTCAAGTTTGGTCCCATGTCTGTAGTTAAATGGTTCAGACTCAAGTTTGGTCCCATGTCTGTAGTTAAATGATTCAGACTGAAGTTTGGTCCCATGTCTGTAGTTAAGTGATTCAGACTGAAGTTTGGTCCCATGTCTGTAGTTAAATGATTCAGACCCAAGTTTGGTCCCATGTCTGTAGTTAAGTGATTCAGACTGAAGTTTGGTCCCATGTCTGTAGTTAAATGATTCAGACTGAAGTTTGGTCCCATGTCTGTAGTTAAATGATTCAGACCCAAGTTTGGTCCCATGTCTGTAGTTAAATGGTTCAGACCCAAGTTTGGTCCCATGTCAGTAGTTAAATGATTCAGACTGAAGTTTGGTCCCATGTCTGTAGTTAAGTGATTCAGACTGAAGTTTGGTCCCATGTCTGTAGTTACATGATTCAGACTGAAGTTTGGTCCCATTTCTGTAGTTACATGATTCAGACTGAAGTTTGGTCCTATGTCTGTAGTTACATGATTCAGACTGAAGTTTGGTCCCATGTCTGTAGTTACATGATTCAGACTGAAGTTTGGTCCCATGTCTGTAGTTAAATGATTCAGACTGAAGTTTGGTCCCATGTCTGTAGTTAAATGATTCAGACTCAAGTTTGGTCCCATGTCTGTAGTTAAATGATTCAGACTGAAGTTTGGTCCCATTTCTGTAGTTACATGATTCAGACTCAAGTTTGGTCCCATGTCTGTAGTTAAATGGTTCAGACTGAAGTTTGGTCCCATTTCTGTAGTTAAATGGTTCAGACTGAAGTTTGGTCCCATGTCTGTAGTTAAATGATTCATACTCAAGTTTGGTCCCATTTCTGTAGTTAAATGGTTCAGACTCAAGTTTGGTCCCATTTCTGTAGTTAAATGGTTCAGACTGAAGTTTGGTCCCATGTTTGTAGTTAAATGATTCAGACTCAAGTTTGGTCCCATGTCTGTAGTTAAATGATTCAGACTCAAGTTTGGTCCCATTTCTGTAGTTACATGATTCAGACTCAAGTTTGGTCCCATGTCTGTAGTTAAATGGTTCAGACTGAAGTTTGGTCCCATTTCTGTAGTTAAATGGTTCAGACTGAAGTTTGGTCCCATGTCTGTAGTTAAATGATTCATACTCAAGTTTGGTCCCATTTCTGTAGTTAAATGGTTCAGACTCAAGTTTGGTCCCATTTCTGTAGTTAAATGGTTCAGACTGAAGTTTGGTCCCATGTCTGTAGTTAAGTGATTCAGACTGAAGTTTGGTCCCATGTCTGTAGTTAAATGATTCAGACTGAAGTTTGGTCCCATTTCTGTAGTTAAATGATTCTGACTCAAGTTTGGTCCCATGTCTGTAGTTACATGATTCAGACTGAAGTTTGGTCCCATGTCTGTAGTTACATGATTCAGACTCAAGTTTGGTCCCATGTCTGTAGTTACATGATTCAGACTCAAGTTTGGTCCCATGTCTGTAGTTAAATGATTCAGACTCAAGTTTGGTCCCATGTCTGTAGTTAAATGATTCAGACTGAAGTTTGGTCCCATGTCTGTAGTTAAATGATTCAGACTCAAGTTTGGTCCCATGTCTGTAGTTAAATGATTCAGACTCAAGTTTGGTCCCATGTCTGTAGTTAAATGGTTCAGACTGAAGTTTGGTCCCATGTCTGTAGTTAAATGATTCAGACTCAAGTTTGGTCCCATTTCTGTAGTTAAGTGATTCAGACTGAAGTTTGGTCCCATGTCTGTAGTTAAGTGATTCAGACTGAAGTTTGGTCCCATGTCTGTAGTTAAATGATTCATACTCAAGTTTGGTCCCATTTCTGTAGTTAAATGGTTCAGACTCAAGTTTGGTCCCATTTCTGTAGTTAAATGGTTCAGACTGAAGTTTGGTCCCATGTTTGTAATTAAATGATTCAGACTGAAGTTTGGTCCCATGTCTGTAGTTAAATGGTTCAGACTGAAGTTTGGTCCCATGTTTGTAATTAAATGATTCTGACTGAAGTTTGGTCCCATGTCTGTAGTTAAATGATTCAGACTGAAGTTTGGTCCCATGTCTGTAGTTAAATGATTCAGACTCAAGTTTGGTCCCGTTTCTGTAGTTAAATGATTCTGACTCAAGTTTGGTCCCATGTCTGTAGTTAAATGATTCAGACTGAAGTTTGGTCCCATGTCTGTAGTTAAATGATTCAGACTCAAGTTTGGTCCCATTTCTGTAGTTAAATGGTTCAGACTCAAGTTTGGTCCCATGTCTGTAGTTAAATGATTCAGACTCAAGTTTGGTCCCATGTCAGTAGTTAAATGATTCAGACTCAAGTTTGGTCCCATGTCTGTAGTTAAACGATTCAGACTGAAGTTTGGTCCCATGTCTGTAGTTAAATGATTCAGACTGAAGTTTGGTCCCATTTCTGTAGTTAAATGATTCAGACCCAAGTTTGGTCCCATGTTTGTAGTTAAATGGTTCAGACTGAAGTTTGGTCCCATGTCTGTAGTTAAATGATTCAGACTCAAGTTTGGTCCCATGTCAGTAGTTAAATGATTCAGACCCAAGTTTGGTCCCATGTCTGTAGTTAAATGATTCAGACTCAAGTTTGGTCCTATTTCTGTAGTTAAATGATTCAGACTCAAGTTTGGTCCCATGTCTGTAGTTAAATGATTCAGACCCAAGTTTGGTCCCATGTCTGTAGTTAAATGGTTCAGACTGAAGTTTGGTCCCATGTCTGTAGTTAAATGATTCAGACTCAAGTTTGATCCTATTTCTGTAGTTAAATGATTCAGACTCAAGTTTGGTCCCATGTCTGTAGTTAAATGATTCAGACCCAAGTTTGGTCCCATTTCTGTAGTTAAATGATTCAGACCCAAGTTTGGTCCCATGTCTGTAGTTAAATGGTTCAGACTGAAGTTTGGTCCCATGTCTGTAGTTAAATGATTCAGACTGAAGTTTGGTCCCATTTCTGTAGTTACATGATTCAGACTGAAGTTTGGTCCCATGTCTGTAGTTAAATGGTTCAGACTGAAGTTTGGTCCCATGTCTGTAGTTAAATGATTCAGACCCAAGTTTGGTCCCATGTCTGTAGTTAAATGATTCAGACCCAAGTTTGGTCCCATGTCTGTAGTTAAATGATTCAGACTGAAGTTTGGTCCCATGTCTGTAGTTAAATGATTCAGACCCAAGTTTGGTCCCATTTCTGTAGTTACATGATTCAGACTGAAGTTTGGTCCCATGTCTGTAGTTAAATGGTTCAGACTGAAGTTTGGTCCCATGTCTGTAGTTAAATGATTCAGACTGAAGTTTGGTCCCATGTCTGTAGTTAAATGATTCAGACTCAAGTTTGGTCCCATGTTTGTAGTTAAATGGTTCAGACTGAAGTTTGGTCCCATTTCTGTAGTTAAATGGTTCAGACTGAAGTTTGGTCCCATGTTTGTAGTTAAATGGTTCAGACTGAAGTTTGGTCCCATTTCTGTAGTTAAATGATTCAGACTGAAGTTTGGTCCCATGTCTGTAGTTAAATAATTCATACTCAAGTTTGGTCCCATGTCTGTAGTTAAATGATTCAGACTGAAGTTTGGTCCCATGTCTGTAGTTAAATGGTTCAGACTGAAGTTTGGTCCCATGTCAGTAGTTAAATGATTCAGACTGAAGTTTGGTCCCATGTCTGTAGTTAAATGATTCTGACTCAAGTTTGGTCCCATGTCTGTAGTTACATGATTCAGACTGAAGTTTGGTCCCATGTCTGTAGTTAAATAATTCATACTCAAGTTTGGTCCCATGTTTGTAGTTAAATGATTCTGACTCAAGTTTGGTCCCATGTCTGTAGTTAAATGATTCAGACTGAAGTTTGGTCCCATGTCTGTAGTTAAATAATTCATACTCAAGTTTGGTCCCATGTTTGTAGTTAAATGATTCAGACTCAAGTTTGGTCCCATGTCTGTAGTTAAATGATTCAGACTCAAGTTTGGTCCCATGTCTGTAGTTACATGATTCAGACTGAAGTTTGGTCCCATGTCTGTAGTTAAATAATTCATACTCAAGTTTGGTCCCATGTTTGTAGTTAAATGATTCAGACTCAAGTTTGGTCCCATGTCTGTAGTTAAATGATTCTGACTCAAGTTTGGTCCCATGTCTGTAGTTACATGATTCAGACTGAAGTTTGGTCCCATGTCTGTAGTTACATGATTCAGACTGAAGTTTGGTCCCATGTCTGTAGTTAAATGATTCAGACTCAAGTTTGGTCCCATGTTTGTAGTTAAATGGTTCAGACTGAAGTTTGGTCCCATGTCTGTAGTTAAATGATTCAGACTCAAGTTTGGTCCCATGTCTGTAGTTAAATGATTCAGACTGAAGTTTGGTCCCATGTCTGTAGTTAAATGGTTCAGACTGAAGTTTGGTCCCATGTCTGTAGTTAAATGATTCAGACTCAAGTTTGGTCCCATGTCTGTAGTTAAATGATTCAGACTCAAGTTTGGTCCCATGTCAGTAGTTAAATGATTCAGACTGAAGTTTGGTCCCATGTCTGTAGTTAAATGGTTCAGACTGAAGTTTGGTCCCATGTCTGTAGTTAAATGATTCAGACTCAAGTTTGGTCCCATGTCTGTAGTTAAATGATTCAGACCCAAGTTTGGTCCCGTTTCTGTAGTTAAGTGATTCAGACTGAAGTTTGGTCCCATGTCTGTAGTTAAATGATTCAGACTCAAGTTTGGTCCCATGTCAGTAGTTAAATGATTCAGACTGAAGTTTGGTCCCATGTCTGTAGTTAAATGGTTCAGACTGAAGTTTGGTCCCATGTCTGTAGTTAAATGATTCAGACTCAAGTTTGGTCCCATGTCTGTAGTTAAATGATTCAGACCCAAGTTTGGTCCCGTTTCTGTAGTTAAGTGATTCAGACTGAAGTTTGGTCCCATGTCTGTAGTTAAATGATTCATACTCAAGTTTGGTCCCATGTCTGTAGTTAAATGATTCAGACTCAAGTTTGGTCCCATTTCTGTAGTTAAATGGTTCAGACTGAAGTTTGGTCCCATGTCTGTAGTTAAATGATTCAGACTGATAATATATTCCTAACTAACTCTTAATACAAAGTTTGTATCTTTAGTTTTACCAGTAAGTCATTACTTTGGGTCTAGATCTATTTCTTTGGCAAGACTTTACATTTGCATTTAGCTCTGGATCATTTTGCAAGTGAGAGCACATGAAAGTTTTACAAATATTTTCTTACTGAAATTCCTGATAAAATTGAGCTATGTTGACCTGGAACAGAGAAATCTTTCTATATTATATACGTATTATAATGTACAATTCCTTATCATACATGAATGCATATAATCTTTGAATTATAAAACTCGCTGTTTATACAACAGACGGAGGATTTTGGCATTCATTGTCAGTCAGTCATATTTAAATCTTGTTGAATTTCCTCTACTGCTCTGAATAAGCCTGAAATGTATGTCAACTCAGTGTGAAATGAAACCAAGTAGAATTAAGTCTTTAATTGCTGTTCAACAATATCCCCAATTGTAATTAAAATTCAAGGACATTTAAACCTGACAGCACATATGTGTAAACATTCGGTTTCCTTGGATCATAATATTGAAGAGTGATTGATTACATTATTATGTATACAAACTTACGGTGAATTATGTATAAACAAGAATTAGGGTTTGAATTGGACAAAGGTGACTGTACCCTGATGTTATACCAATTGTAATAGGTTTTAAGGATACAGAAATGTACATGTAGTACGTTATGTATTGTATATGTAGGTATATGTATTGTGCTGAAGTCACCCCATGATGGTTAAACATAAAAATAACAGCTTTAAATATTACCGTCGATATCCAGTTATATGCCAACCCATATCCATTGCTGATGAATAGAATTACTAATAAATACTTTTAATAAGCTGACTCCCTGACTTTGTTGATGTAGCTGAATTAGGCAGCTTAATTCATTATTTAGCACTGCTGTATCTAATGCTAAATTTGTGCTAAAAGGTGCTTTTCTTTTGTCTTTTGTAAAAAATATTTTGAGTCAGAATTTAAATATTGGCACTTCAAAACCTTGTTGCAGGATAATTAATGCTGTCAATATTCATAAGTTGTACTGCTTTTCTGTTTTTTGTCTTTTTTTAAATGTTTTGAGTCAGAATGTACATGTTGGCTCCTAGAAGCCTTGTTGCAGGATAATTACTGTCAATATTTATAAGTTGTACTGTGAAATTGATGAAATACAAGTAGAGAATGACTAATGTAGACATTTGAGATTGTATAAATAAGTCATTTAGTGTTTATAGCTTAATGTATGCTACGTTTTCAATAGTGTCAAATTGACATCATTTTATGACATTTGTGTAAATATTGTAACCTTGTGTTACAACATTACTTTTTGTGTACTGAATTAATCTTAAGATAGAAATTTGACGAATCTAGTTAAGACCAATTTTAGAGTGTAATGAATGTGGATTGAATGACACAAGTGAATCAGTGCAACATCTGTCACAGCTGAACAGTCGTGCGACAATTAGAATTTAAAACTATGTGGCACTAACCAGAGATGTATACCCCTTGTTCCATTGTGTGACCCTAACCAGAGAGGTATGTCCCTTGTTCCATTGTGTGACCCTAACCAGAGAGGTATGCCCCTTGTTCCATTGTGTGGTCCTAACCAGAGAGGTATACCCCTTGTTCCATTGTGTGACCCTAACCAGAGAGGTATACCCCTTGTTCCACGGTGTGACCATAACCAGAGAGGTATACCCCTTGTTCCATTGTGTGACCCTAACCAGAGAGGTATACCCCTTGTTCCACTGTGTGACCCTAACCAGAGAGGTATACCCCTTGTTCCATTGTGTGGTCCTAACCAGAGAGGTATACCCCTTATTCCATTGTGTGACCCTAACCAGAGAGGTATACCCCTTGTTCCACTGTGTGGTCCTAACCAGAGAGGTATACCCCTTGTTCCATTGTGTGGTCCTAACCAGAGAGGTATACCCCTTGTTCCATTGCGTAGTCCTAACCAGAGAGGTATACCCCTTGTTCCACTGTGTGGTCCTAACCAGAGAGGTATACCCCTTGTTCCATTGTGTGGTCCTAACCAGAGAGGTATACCCCTTGTTCCATTGTGTGGTCCTAACCAGAGAGGTATACCCCTTATTCCATTGTGTGACCCTAACCAGAGAGGTATACCCCTTGTTCCACTGTGTGGTCCTAACCAGAGAGGTATACCCCTTGTTCCATTGTGTGGTCCTAACCAGAGAGGTATACCCCTTGTTCCATTGCGTAGTCCTAACCAGAGAGGTATACCCCTTGTTCCATTGTGTGACCCTAACCAGAGAGGTATACCCCTTATTCCATTTTGTGGCCCTAACCAGTTAGATCAGACTTATTTTCCACTGTGCAGCACAATTTAGATTTCAAAGGTACTGTACCTAATCTGAAGTGAGGTCTGCTCAGTCTGCATCACAAGGACACTAAATCAGTGAGGCTAGAAGAAAGATTTGTCAGTCCATGTCACTAGCCAGTACACAGTGTTTCCATATATAGGAAGTTTGATTACTTTGAAGAGTACTTAATGCTGCACAAACAGACCTATCTTATGTGTAGTGTTATTGACCTAACAACAAATCTACAGCTACTCTTTCACCTGCATGGAAGCTGGTACACAGCAAATCTTAAAAATATTTGTTTTCAAATGGGTGCTTTTAAGTGCAAGATGATTTTCCCCACATGACTACTTAAATATCAAAGTCAAGGTTAAAATTATCATCATTTATCATGTTAAGTCCATTGTCCCTGGGTCAAAGGTCAATTATTGTGGAACAAAAGTTTGCTTTGAAATGAAGAACCAATGTTGATTTGTATCACAGGGGTGATTTGTTCGGATTAAAGATCAACGGTGGTTTGATCAAAGGTCAAGGTTCAATGTGGAATTCCGAGGTTCAAAGTCATTAGGTTACAAGTAGGGAGGTTAGATGTGTAATCTCCTGGTTCAAGATGATAAGTTTGAAGGTAGAAGTAACATGTAAAATCTTCTTACTAATTAAGTAATGAATGTTTGTTAGCTTGTTTGTCGCAAAGTTATGAAAAAAAAATTCTGGTAATTCAGGTGGTTGAGTATGAGTTTATCATGAATGTGTTTTTAAATGTGCTTATTTGTTACAGACTGGGTCAACTGGAAACAAGGGTCTATGTAGACAATGGAGAATTACCTGTTATGGTTAAAGATCTCAAACTGAAAGTCGAACAATTCAAGGAGAAACTTGAGGTAAATATCTTACATAACAATCAGTCATAGAGGTAAATATCTTACATACAGGAACCAGCAGTGATAGATTTATATATAGTGCATGATAGATATAAACAAATGATTAAGAGATTATATTGTCAGTAAACATCTTGGTTGTGTTGGATTTCTTACAATTTCATTTCCATTTTATATTTGAATTTCTGAAACTCACGAATGTTCTCATTCTAGCTTGCTAAAAATATCAAACATACTCATTTTTACACCAGTGAGTGTTTTATCACTCTTAATCAACTCCAGAAATCTTTACAGAAAACTCCAGTAATTCATTTAAAATGAAAACACTTCAAAGACGTCAAGCTGGAAAGTTTAAATAACATATTTCATACTAATCTAAAACAAACCCCACTTTATCAAATATCCATCACTTTGTTTTCCTTGATTCTTTATTGATAAGGGGTCATTTTAAAACTCCATTTACAGAAACTTCTGCTATAGTAGGATAAATGTTAAGAGGTCATGATAATGTTTAGGTCATGGAACAGCATCACCAATTATTTGACATTTGTCCCATACTTAATTGTGTACGGTGTTGCCCCCAATGACATGACTGAAATCACCTTCATTTCGAAAGAGTTCCTAATTTCAATAACTACTATATCTACTATGATTTGTTTTGGGTTAATAGAAATGTTGTACACATAATGTGTTACTGCTTAATTCTTGCTATTCTAGAGTGTGGATCACTTGAGCTGGCTTGGACTTACTAAAGATATATCCTGTGGTACGTCACTTAAACCTTTCTGGGACAAGACCCAATCCAATCGCAAAACTGAACAGCACTCCAAATTAGTGTTCGACAAGTTCAAGAAAATGAGGTAATAACAAATGTAATCAACCCTTCTTTCACATCACCTGCTACCAGCTTGATAGACTAATAGCATGTACATCTAACACCATACTGTATAATCATATATTTTTGTGGGACTCAATTTCCATGGTGTTTCTAAAAAAATTACTTTTGGTGGACACTTAATTTCATGGTCTAAAAAAGTTTTTAAGAAAATAGATCTTCTGATACTGCTGTTAACAGTTTGTGAATAAGGAATTCCTAGATTAAGAATACCCATGAAATTGATGAAAATAAATCCCTCACAAAAATTTATGATTTTACAGTACCATATTCATTTAATTATAAACATAGGGTGTGTTTAACTTATAGACTATAACTGTGATGCTGTATGATACAATGGAGTGTCTTCAAGTGTTTGATCTGTCTGTATTCTCTGTCCATTCACGTCTGCCTGTTTGTTCCTTATTTTTTTTTATATAAACCATTGTGATTAACTCTTAAACTATTTCTGTGATGCTGTATGATGTCATAATGTAGAGTCTTGGAGTGTTTATTCTGAATGTTTGTCCGTCCATCCACATCTGTCTCGCAGTCTGTTCACTGTATTTCATCTATTGCAACCTGTTTGTTTAACTATTTTCTGTAATGTTGTATAATGCCATGCATCCTTCAGATATTACACAGTACCAATCTGTTTGTATGTTTATTTCACATCAAAGATGGAAAGGATGACAGCTAGATAGTATGCCCATGCTGTTCCTAGTTGACCCCCAGAGACTGATGGGCGGAATCAAATTGACTCAGATTTTAAATTTATCAACAATGATAAGCCCATGCATCCACAGTAATAATCAGCACATATAAATTTCAATTAGAGCAATCATAGTTCAATGCAATACTTTCAAAGTGTAAAATAATTTTAATCTATTATATATGATTTCCAGTTATTTTTTTCGATATCAGCCCTAAACTGTTTACAACTAAGAACAATACAAGGTTTAAACAAGGCTTCTGAATCATTCTAATCTAGAAAGATATAAAAGCAATATCAGTTACATTTTCCATATGATTCTTATTTTCTGTCATAGAGACAGATAAATATTTGAGGCATTTGAACTATTGACGATTATAAGAAACATTTATTTTTTATTGCTTGTCATGTTTATCGCAGTTATTTTTTATTTGACTTTAAAAAAAACCATGTTACGAATAAAAGGAACATTGAAAAGACTAATTACCAGCATTTGTCATCAAATCACTAAAACAAACAGATACAGACATGAGGGTTATTTTCCTGCTGTTGACGTAGATATGGAAGAATATAAGGTCACGTCATCTATCAATAATGAATTTCATATCCACCGCAATGATATTAATGCTGATGTACTGAATTTAATCAGAATTTTATTGGTTCTTTCTGCCATTAAATCCGAGGTTCGTGCTGGTGCACCAAAAATCAGTGCTTGTGTCCTGCTCTGCAGGGAGGGAGTAATACTTGCTTCTGCTGTCATACTTGATATTGGAAGCTTAACTTGACAGGCAACTTAATTAAGGATATGATATTTTCTTCTCTTTTTAAAGAGATTTTCTTTCTCTGATGTCTTTCTTGACACTGCTTCATATTTAGTCCTTTGATGGAGCATTCACCCACTGTGAGGAAGACTTTACATTCCTGAAGTTTGTCCTCAGTGTACTGAATTCTCCCTGAAGTTAATGTACTGAAATTCACCTGAAGTTAATGCTAGTGTACTAAAAATTTACCTGACAAAAGTGCTAGTGTACTGAATTTCTGATGTTAATGATAGTGTACTGAATTCCACTTGAAATTAGTACTAGTGCACCGAAATCCACCTGAAATTAGTGCTAGTGTACTGAAATCCATGTGAACTTAGTGCTAGTGTACTGAAGAAATCCATCTGAAGTTAGTGTTGTACTAAAATCCACCTGATATAAGAGCCAGTGTTTTGAAAACCTGATATTAGTGATGATGTACAACAATCCACCTGACATATGAGCAATTATACTGAATTCCACCTGAAATTAGTGTTAGGGTACTGAAGAAATCCACATAAAGTTAGTTTAATGAATTCCACCTGACATAAGAGCAAGTATATGGAAATCCACATAAAATTAGTGATAATGTATTGGAATCCATATGAAATTAGTGCTGGTTTACTAAAATCCACTTGATATAAGTGCTAGTGTACTTAAATCTACCTGATGCAAGTGCAAGTGCACTCAAATCTACCAGACATAAGTGCAGTTGTACTGTATGGAAATTGCCTGCGCGAAGCTCGTGTTAACAATGTGTGATTCATTTGGATTAGAATTTCATGTAAGATTCTCTTTATCATGATGCATTGTCCTAAAAATGTGTTGGATTTTTATGCTATTTTTATGTAATCACTTCACATATCCAGCATTATTACAACAATGTAATTTGAAGTTGATATTCTGCCATGATTCAACAGTTTTTTTTCCGCCCCTTATGAGCTTTAAGTCTGAGCTTCAGATTACCACCAATCTAATTTTATTAGAAGCTAAGTAAATCATAATGCTACAATGCTTCATCAGTGTTACAAGATATCCAATCTCCTCTCATAATACACAGCATCGTGATACAATATCTTTTACATTGATCATCTATAAAACATCAAAGGGTGATCAGGTCAGTCTGCTATAGTTTATGGTAGCAAATTAGTTATCTTTGAGGGTTAATAATTTTCTATGGAAATGTAAGTAGGTACTTTGAGATACCGATGCTTTTATCTTCAGAAATGATTGCTACCAACTGGTCATCATCAAAGCATTCACATTTATTGAAAGTCACTGGACCTGACAACAATTACTAGGTCATTGTCTTGTAATAAGTCTGTTTCCCCTGCATTGAATATGGAGTGTTGTTTAAGCCCCTGGGCTTATTGCAAGATAAATTTACAGAATGTATTAAATAGGAATGGGCTTATTACCAGGTATACAGCTTATTGCTGGGTCATTATGGTACTAACAGCACTTTGTCAGACAACAAAACACTAGAAATCCATGCGTAGATAAATATTCGGTCTCAGGTCTCAGGACCAAGTTTGAACTACCCGGTACTCAGATATTTAAGATTTTATCTATTTGACTGAAGTTGAAGTATTTGATACATCTGTGCATCACATGGTTACTTCTTATTTTTTATTTTTTTTTTTCTGAGTGATAACCCTTATCTCATCGTATTGTTGTGTATGCCTCTGTATTACATTCTAAGTATTATTGCGTGACAGAAAATTCTTTTAACAGGATAAGTATACTTATGTATGTGCACACTTTGGTTATGAACTATGAACTTTTTACAACAAACTGATAAGTGAATTTTTCTCAAATAGATCCGTTAGAAACTAGTTTTAAGTTTTAACAATTATTGACAGAGTTATTGCCCTTTTTTCAACAACTATTAGAATAAAAACTTCTCAGGGGAATGAGTGTTGGGCTTGTCACCTGAGTGACTACTGCAGTTAAATTCAGCAGCTAGGAAAACTATTGTATACATTTGATAGCTGGTGTAAACAGCTGGTAATTGATGTTTTCACATCATTAAGTTAACGTCAAATCAGTCACATTGCCATTTCTGCTGGAAAGCTTCAGTCCTGTAATGTCATTACTCTTTCTGCAAGAATTGACAGTTTAGTGAAAACTGAAATTGAAAAAAAGTTCATAACATTGCTAAATTGGAAGAAGTCACAAGCAAAATCCAATTTTTAGATCACAGCTCCACAGATTCAATTTGTGAAAGTTCATCAACATGTGGCATTTAAAATTACTGATAGAAGTGAAGCGTTGAGTTCCATACAAGTTTAAGCAGTAAAAAATAATCTCATTATTTGGGTCATGCAATTGAAAAAAAATTAAATTGGAATTTTTTTGTCGCCGGATGTAATTTGTCAAAATTTTTCTTGAAAACATGGAATGAAATAGTATGATATTGAATGTCACTCAGAAGTTGCTGATGTATATGGATAGCAGATATGGGCTTAGTAATTGATAGATAAAAGAAGCATTTAAAGTGGATCTCTAGCTACTCTGAGTTGCCCCTGTACATCCAATTTCCTGTCCCACTGAAAGGGATTTCTACTTTCTGTCTGCTTCTGGTCAGTCTCCAGTGCTACTGCTGTCAACATTCTAGAAACAATACCTTTTCCTTCATTTGCTTACTGTCTTTCTCCTTCCTCCTGTAGGACTGCATTGTTCAAGTTGAGTTCTTTAGTGTAAAGAATGTCTGCCATCATATCTCAATTACATTCATTAGAAAACATACATGAATGAATTTTTTTAACACTTTTATTTAATATATGTTTGTAAATTTCTACATCACTTTCTATAAGGTGATTTAATAGTCAACATGTGTGTATCTTTCATTAAAAGTCATTAAATGTAATCAGAATGATAGAAATATTGATTATAATATATAACACATGATGATGTCATTGGTCACATTATGTATGACATGATGATGTCATAAGTCACAATATGTATGACATGGTGATGTCATAGGTTATAATATGTATGACATGGTGATGTCATAAGTCACAATATGTATCACATGGTGATGTGATAGGTTACAATATGTATGACATGATGATGTCATAGGTTACAATATGTATGACATGGTGATGTGATAGGTTATAATATGTATGACATGATGATGTCATAGGTTACAATATGTATGACATGGTGATGTCATAGGTTATAATATGTATGACATGATGATGTCATATGTCACAATATGTATGACATGATGATGTCATAGGTTACAATATGTATTTGTTTCACTGTTAATGTAAATAAGTAGACTTTATGATTTGTTGAAGGTGAAAAGGATGGTTCTTTTGCTGTTATTTAATTTATCATGCAATAAATTTGGACAACAGAATCACAGGGATTGTCTTACTAGCCAGGGCTAAGAAAAAGGATTGATGGCTGTTTATTCTGCCCAGTGATAGATATGGTAGGCTTTACCAGACATGTGGGCTTATCACAGGATGAATACAACGTGAAAAATGCATGGTCATCAGTATTACAGCACATGCTTTTCTGAAATAAAAATAGTGGTAGCAATTTTGCAAGCATGACCAAATCCGGGTAAAAGATTTGATGAGCAAGATATCTTGATAGACTAATATCAGAAAATCCTGACCATTATATTGTAGGTGTATCTATGTTTATTTCTCATTCTTTCTCACCTATCTGTAAAATCTAGCTGATGTTATTAATATATATGCCCTACAGCTGCGCCTTTCATCCCTAAGGGTTTATTGTGTGTAGTAAAACCTGTATTATTACATTCACGATGACAGCATAAAGCCATTATGTTCTCATCAGGGGCTGTCATCAGTAAGGTGTGGGAGGACAGGATTGAAGCTCAGGGTCACCACCTTTCAGGAGATAATCTTTTTCTCTGTAGGAGCTGATCAGTATAAATGGATTCTTATAATCAGGTTGCTAAGTGCTATTCTGAACAAGTACAAATCGCTGGGGACCATTATTGTGATACTGAGATCTATTGTTTCTGTTCTGTCAGTGTCCCATAGCGATAGTCTATTTCTTCCTTCTTGAACAAATTGAAGAAAAAAGGGAATTTGTAGATGACAGTTCAGTTTTTGCAACAAGTTTTTGTTTCTGTACTCCATGAACTTTTAGTTTCACAGTTAAATTTTTGACAAGGGGAACAAAAATCAGCTTTTGTCAGCTTTAAAATCTTCTTCTGAAAAACCAAGAATTCCAGAGTCATTATAGGAGAGCAATACTAGACTTAGATGAAGGGCTAATGTTGAGTTTAAGTTATAGTAACGTTGGCATTTAAATTTTTTTTTCTTATTTGTGATAGTGCAAATAAAAGATGTAGTAATATTGTATGACATACCCTAGTTTTTTATATGTTTTTTTTTATTCGTGCACAGACAAATAAGAAAAGATGTAGTAATATTGTATGACATACTCAGGTGTTTTGATATATATATATTTTTTATTTGCATACATACAAATAAAAGAATTTGTTGTAATATTGTCTGACACACCCTGTTAGATAGATTGCCAGATTGGTTCCTCAAATGCATTATAAAGCCTATTTAGATCAAAAGTGCTTTGGTAATTAAAATCAAATTGTTCAGTATCCTAGAGGATCATTTCATGTAATTTGTCCCTAGCATCAAAGAAAGCTCAGCTGTACAGAAACAGACAACACTTGACCACAGGGTGCTCATTTTCTGTTGTTTTCTCCGTCACAAGATTTCGTTTGGTCTTTGAGGACCAGTTGTAATTGATGTTTATACTTTCTATATTGCTGTATAGTTGGAAGTATAAATGAGAGTCTTGTAATATTGCTAAAATTGTGGTTGTAAAGATAAGGTGAAAATCTGTACAAATAATTTTTTTTCTTACAGTTAATTGAATTTACAGCAAATATATATATTACATTTTTGCTTTTTAATGATAAAGTCACATGTGAAATTTTATCTCTGCAAAGATGTTAACAGAGTCTAAATAGTCCAAAATATTAACCTCACAGAAATAATACTGCATCATATACCCTGGTGCCCTGTATTACATAAATCACTCTGATCATCTATCTGTTTGTATGTCCATCTGTCTGTCTGTCTACAATTGTATCTGGTATTATCTTAGAACTTTGAAGTCTGCAACTATTGAAGCTTGTCACAAAAAAACACTTTCAGCTTAAAAAGATACATTAGAAGTTTATGGAGCTCTTGTGCATAGATCATGGTCACTTATTTCTTAAAATAGGGAAAGATGGATTAAGTCATGATAATTGGCTTCTTGAGCTATCAGCTGTGTTCTAGTCATCTTATCGTGTGCACAATCACTGAAGCGATTTAACAACTACATATATACATGTATGCGTGAGAGATTTCGGCCAAGAACAAATAAGGAGCATTGAAAGAATTACTCATCATTATTTTAACACGGAAAAACTACGCAGCACTGCGATACTAATTTCCTTTCGGTTCAATTGATGAAAGCAATTTGTTATGCTCAGTAAATCGAAACAAAGACTCTGGTACTAATTAGTCTCATTGTTTCTCCATCTATCATGTCACGCAAACCGATCTAACGACGAAATTTCACAGAATTTCACATCATAAACAAATATTTATTATAAATATTGAAGTTGTACATATGTATTGTGAAGGGTGCTCTATGTTTTACATGCTACGTTGATGCATTGCCGTGATGATATTGATCTTTTCTTTGGTAGTTGTGTTCAAGTGACGGACGAGGTTCGAGAGTATCTGAGAAAGCCAACGTTTGACAATTGGCAATGGGATGATTCAGAAATGCTGATACTACTTCGACAGATGTACATAGACTTGGATTTCTTATCCAAATTCAACATAGAGGTAAAAAACAATTCTGCAGAGTTATGTAATACATTCACTTCTACATCAGTTCTTTTAAATGAATCCCAAAGACATTTTAAAAATTCAGAAAAAAAGAAATTAGTTGAATGACTGAAAAGCATCATTTATGTTGATAGATATCATTTACTGAAGAATTTGATACAATAAGAAGTCTATCAATCTGCAAATAATACTCCAAATTTTTTTTCCTCAAAAAATTAGCAAAGTATTCTCAAATATCTTTTTTTTTTCTGATTTTTATGAAACACAGTACCACTAACTTGTATGTATATATTATCTGAAAACTGGTAAATATTAAAACTGAAGAGGACACCATTGTTGAAACACCTTACGACTGACTTGTATGTATATATTATCTGAAAACTGGTAAATATTAAAATTGAAGAGGACACCATTGTTGAAACACCTTACGACTGACTTGTATGTATATATTATCTGAAAACTGGTAAATATTAAAACTGAAGAGGACACCATTGTTGAAACACCTTACGACTGACTTGTATGTATATATTATCTGAAAACTGGTAAATATTAAAACTGAAGAGGACACCATTGTTGAAACACCTTACGACTGACTTGTATGTATATATTATCTGAAAACTGGTAAATTTTAAAACTGAAGAGGACACCATTGTTGAAACACCTTACGACTGACTTGTATGTATAGATTATCTGAAAACTGGTAAATATTAAAACTGAAGAGGACACCATTGTTGAAACACCTTACGACTGACTTGTATGTATATATTATCTGAAAACTGGTAAATATTAAAACTGAAGAGGACACCATTGTTGAAACACCTTACGACTGACTTGTATGTATATATTATCTGAAAACTGGTAAATATTAAAACTGAAGAGGACACCAATGTTGAAACACCTTACGACTGACTTGTATGTATATATTATCTAAAAACTGTTAAATATTAAAACTGAAGAGGACACCATTGTTGAAACACCTTACGACTGACTTGAATGTATACATTATCTGAAAACTGTTGTAAATATTTAACACTGATGAAGACACTATCAGCGATGCTGACAGATCCTTATATGTAGTCTTACTGACATTGTGGCTTCCTCATAGCTTTGGATAGCATCCTGTATGTTCAGTCAGGGAGCCATTAGTATTATAGCTTCTACATGGAGACCCAGCATTTACTGGTTTCTAAACTACAACTTTATACCTTGAGCTTAAGATATCACAGCATCAGGTTACATATTATAAAATAATTCTGGTAGTGATGAAATTTATTAGATTCAGATGCTGTTAAGGTGACAGTTCAAATTTGAAATGTAATTTGTAATCGACTTTACGAGAATGGGAGAATCAGCATTGAAATCACGCATGAAAAGTCTGCAGCACCAACCATTGAAAAAAATCATTAATGTAAAATGTCTTTAATCTATTCCTTAGAAATGGCATTTAAATTGGGATTGATCAGATGTATGTGTTCCTGGTTCACCAACATTGATAGAATCAAGCAATTGATCTGACCCAGGTACCATTAGTACAGATGGAATTCATTGAAAAAACAATCGATGGGTTGGAATCTAGCAGATAGATAGCTCATTTCCAAAACATCAGTTAAATCCATATATGAAATATGAAACCAGTCAATGTCGTCAAAATGATTCTGTTCTCAATTTCTTATCATGAGAAGAATCTTGCTTAAAACCTGTTTATGTTTTCATGTATTGAATATTGAGGTAAACCTAATGGTTAAAGAAGAAATTATTTTCTAATCTATGATTTCATTTCCTTCAGATGCCTGTGCTTCACCAGTGGTTGTATGAAGTATATAAAAACTACAACAACGTGCCTTTCCATAATTTTAAACACTGCTTTATGGTCACACAGATGGTAAGACCCCTCTTGATAGTCAGATCTAATGTATTGTGTTATTTAGAATTTTGCAGTCATGTAATTTAAGCCTACAATATATGTCTTTTTAATTTCCAAATGACAGCTAATAGCTCTTTTCAATTTCAATTGTTTAAAAGAATAATAGCAATAGCAGATATTTTTATACATATATTTAATTTTTGGGTACTTTGCAATTCTTATGACAGTTATTACCTCCCCTTTTTGTTATTTTCTATTTTTTCAAGTTTTTACATTGGTACGAAAAGACACAACAAAAACCTAACATTGTACATTTTATTGGACATTTTTTGCACTAAAATGCTTAGAAGTTCAATATTCCTATGTCATCAGACAGAACATAGATCAAAACTCAAACACAGTAATACATTTCCTTTCATCCTCACACACACATATACACACTCAGGTAGTAGCTCTGTTTGATTTTAAATATTTAAAAGCATTACAGCAATAGTAAACGTGTTTATTCATATGTTTACTTTTGGATACTTTGCAACTATCCTAAAAGTTATTATCTCCCTTTAACTTTGCCCTTTGTACCTTATAATCGTCTTATCAAATGGTAATATATATGTTTTGTGTAATATTTTTTTTAATGAAAATACATACATATACATTAGGTAATGGAAAGCAACAGCTATACAGCAACTAGTTTGTAGATTGTATATCCAGTATTGCAAAGTCAAAGAGAGTTAATTGATTAAAATTCTGCCTGAAGATTACTAGTTTTAGTATCCAATTTTACAAATAAACATTGCCTTTGATAAATATATTTCTGCAAATTTTACTTTCCTGCTCTCACAATACTTTCTTTTCATTTCACACTAAACTTTCATTTAAAGAACAGAAAAGATTTTCACCTGTATTCTTTGATTAAATATTGAAATATTTGGAGGCATTCTGAATTTGGACTCATATTTTCCATTCATAAGTTTACACAGATAGTACATACTACCCAACCTGAGATGATATCGGGTTGTATGTGAGGTTTTCCAGGTACAGAAATTCTCTCCAAGAAAATGGATATATATACAATCTCTAATCAGATTCCATTTTACTCTTTCTGATGGACTATGTGGAGAATCCATATATATTCCATTGATAAAACTCCTACTCTTCTGGAACACCTGGTCTTATTCTCCTTTTAGACTTTTTTTATTCATTGTGCCTACAAATCAATAATTTTGAGTTTGTGTTAAGTTTTTGTTAACCTGTTTGTATAAGTTTCTTCATGTTTCTATAGGTGTACAGTCTTACGTGGCTTAAAGAGGTTGAATTTGTTTGAGGATTTTGCTAACATCTCAGAAAGTATTTTCTTTTGTTTCTGTAGATGTATGGTCTGACGTGGCTTATCGACACTCCATCACTCCTGGACGATCTTGATATACTCATACTCATCACCTCCGCCATTTGTCATGATCTAGATCATCCTGGCTACAACAATGCCTACCAGGTAGGGGAGATAACTGTTAAAATCACATCGGGTCGACATGATAACTGAAGTCATAAATTTACCTGTAATGTTACTGTATATTTTATCAATAAGCACACAGAGGCGAAACATAATCTTGGATTCAAAATAAGTTGACAGGCTTATTACAAGACAATGATATAGTATTTGTTTCTACTGAAACTACCCGAGACAATGTGTCTTGCTTTATTGCCAGTCATGTGCTTATTTCTGATAAACTTTAATTGGATGATTTGCATTTACTTTTCTTATAATTGGTATATTTCTTTTGTTTGTCTTTATTTTTAATGGGTATAGTACTTGTTCAGAACCTAATTACCATCAACTTTTAATGTGGAATTTTCATGGCCACATTAAATACTGAATACAATTTTATTTTTGTATTTCAAGCTTCAGAAAAATAAAATTGAAATTCTGATAATTAATATGTTAATAATATACAATGTTCAGCTGCTCTTTCTGGTGGAATAATTTGCTTTCTGAAATTATGAAAATAAATAAAAAGAAATTAAGAAGGTTAATTGATTATTGAGTTCAGGCAGAAAATTGAGTCTCATTCTGAAATCTGTTTAAAACTGAAAGATATGCAAGAATGTCATTGTTTTTTTGATAGATTTTAGCTGGTTTCAAGACTTTTTAAGATAAAGAATTTCGCCTTTTCATGATAGGTAAATGCGAAAACTGAACTAGCCCTGCGATACAACGACATATCTCCTCTAGAGAATCATCACTGTTCTGTAGCTTTTGAGATCCTAGAAAAACATCACTGCAATATCTTCCGTAACCTTCCAAAAGAACAGTACAGAAAAGTCAGAGAGGGCATGATCAGGTAAGTGTGGTAGGAGTAGACTTATTAGGGAGAAATATTGACTGTGATACCATGACAGATGTAATGTGACCCCAAAACTTGAAATCTTGATTTCGAAGGGGATGTCTTCTATGTTGAAAGATTATAACAGTCTGCATTCTGAGATATAGATCTTAACTAACATTGGTCACCTGGTTCAGTGGAACGATGAAAATGGAAGGTTTTGATGGCATCCTTTATTTTGTCACTAAAATACACAGAATTCATTGATTTGTGAAATGTAACACTCGTACAATATTCCATCCACATTATACTGCTTGACTAAGGAGAATTCAAATTGCAGCATTTAAATAAATATTGACCTCTGTTACATATATTTATACATATATTGAGGGGCTTGTATGAAAATGAATAATTAATGCAATATTAGATATGACATTCAGATCTAAAGTGGTTTGATAATAGCTGTTTGCTCTGGCCTTAAAAAACGTTATTAAGTAACATTGACTGGCAATTAAATGGACCGGAACACATAAAAGAGATGACATGTGATTTTAAGGTTGTTTAGTTTGGTATCCAATACATAAAAAATATGTATGTTATGATGGTATTGTGTCCTTATTTGTTGAGTATATCACTCCCTGAACAGCCAGGGTCAGTTTGCGGAAGGTTTGGGTCTTTTTGTTGAAACTCATGGCGACCTCACTGAAAAATATATGAGAGTCGCCACCAGCCTGTTTCTCAGCACCTTGAGAAACACATGGTTTGGGAGCATCAAACAACACATCTTGCAACTTTAACTGAAGTTATTTAGGCCTTGAGCACTGATTGACTGAACTGTTGTGGCCCATTATGCCTAAAACTACATGTATAATTACAAGGATTTAATTTTGATAAGCACCATTGATGGTCTGTCATAACTATCCCAATCCAATTAAATAATAAAAATCATAAAAATTCATTTAGCAAAGCTGAAAACAAACGAGTGTTTTAGTTCTTCTTAATCTTGTGTTAGAGAAGCAGGCCCTTGTTGCTTGTATGTCTCTGATCCTCAGCTGACAAAACTAGCTTCTTGAAAAAAATTGCTGGAGTTGTGGATTATCAAACATTTTAGTAAGAGTAGGGAACAATACATTCCTTTAGAGAGCATCATCACAAGCTCTCCTGCATGATAGTTCCAAAGTCCTACCAACTTAGCCAAACAAGCATGCTCTGTTAGATGAGAGACAGATCTAGCAAGGTTTACAAGGTTGTATAGATGAAGTTATTTGTTAGATGTAGACTATGTAACATCAAAATCTTACTGGATTGAAAATATGACCAACAAGAGACTGAATTATGATGGTAAATTTTTTTTAAAATCTTTTTTTAATTTAGGTGCATCCTTGGAACAGATATGGCGAAACACAATGAGATACTCAGCAGTTTCTCTGCAATCAATCACACATCGAAGTTTGATTTCCAGAACAAAGAACACAAATCTCTGGTAAGTATTATGTCTGTGTTGTGTAAATATTCTGTGCTGTCAGATTTTAGAAGGTGATTATCTTTAACCTTTGTGGCCATATCACTTAAGGATATATCTGTGTACTTCATTGTCTTCAGTTTCCAATTTTCGGTTTAAGTAGCTTCTTGGGTTTGTAAGTGTCACATCCAGAAATTTTGTCACAACTAAGTCAAGTAACGAGCAGCTTTCCTATGGTTTATGTGTACCACTTTCAGTTGGGGAGTTTCACTCAAAGTTTGATAGGTGGATGGGGTAAGGGATGGGGGGGGGGGGGGGCGGAGTTGGAAGAGGGCTTATTACAGGACAAGGCAAATACATAACCTTTCACTTAAGTCAGGTGATAATTTATAATAAAACATATATTGCATCTGTTTTAATTTTACATAACAACAGATACAAGTGTCTTGATTGTTAAATAAATTAAATGCATGACAAACTATTTTGTTACATTATTTATCCTGTAGTTTCATTGGATAAATGATTCTCAGTCTATGATTAATAATATTTTTATATTTTCAGAGCATGAATTAATTAACTTTGCCTAACACTTGCTTTTCAATGTTACATTTACATAATGATGTCAAGTTATGATGTCACATCATACACAAAACTGTATTTTTTTTTATATATATATTTTGATACTTTGAAGTGAGAGCTCCGCAGTGGAAGTTTCATTGGTCCACGACAATAATACAAAATGAGTATATGCTGTATCAATGCTTCTCCATTTTTCTCTAGATGATGATAATATTGATGAAGGTATCCGACATTTCTAACGAAGCCAGACCCATGGATGTAGCAGAACCTTGGCTTGATTGTCTGTTAATGGAGTTTTTCAATCAGGTCAGAGGGTGTTCAGAAGAGATCAATGGATTCTCAATCTTACTGGCTGTAAAACTTGTACATTTGCGAGCATTTGTTTTCATTTTGGACTTGATTTTTTCCTTACATCTATATTTGAGCCTGCCTGCATCGTTGTTGTAGTAAATTTTGTTTGTCTCCACTCCCCTCTTATTTTCTTTTCCCGTAACCAAGACAGTAAAATTTAGGCAGGAAAGTTCAAAGAACAAGATTTGTATGGTCTTTGAACTATAATCAATGATGATATTGACAAATTTCTTGGCTTGTATTGTTATTTGCATAATACAAAATTATACTTGATCAAATTGAGGGCTTTATGTATTGGATTTAAAATCAAAATGACTTTTGAAACAAAACGTTATAAAGGCATATTTTCTGCAAATTCTGCAAAAAATATGGAACATTTCATGTAAAAAATATCTTGTTATCAATTTCATCAGGGATTGATGAAATTATCACAAATTTTGTTAATTGGAACTTTACTGGTGCCTAGTAAAAATGTTTTAAACTCATTATAATTCTCATCTGAGAAAGAAACCTACATTGATCTTGTATTCTGCCTATATACTGTACAAAAATTCTATGTAATCATATATCTATCTGGCAGCAGAGAATCTCCAGCTTAAACATCACTGTTTTGGTTTGGGTTTATGTTTCAGTTTACCATTGTAGCTGAATATTCTTTGATTTTTATTCTGAATAGCAGCTGTCCAGGTGATGCACCACACCCTCCTCATCAATCTTTAGAAATTCTTCATCAAATGCTGTATTCATTAAGTGCACTATTGTCTTCGCATTTCCTGACTGGATTCAGAGAATAAGCCCTTGTCGTGTTTTTGCACTGTCAGTATATTCTGGCTAAATATAATGAATCTGATGCTATCTCAGGGATCATTGATGTAGATCGGGCAATGAAAAAATGCTTCAAGATCTGTTATACTAGTGACCTATATGCAAAAGTTTACATGGTGAATTAAGTGTGATTTTAAATTAACATATACACAGGAGAGACATTTTTTCGACAACAATTAAAACTGGTCATCAATCTCTTCTTTGCCACGTGCTAATTCCCAACAATACCCGCAAAACATAGTTATTGTTATAAGAAAAAGCTGTTATTGTTATTTTTAAAAAAAAAATTTGGTATTTCGAATTTTTGATACAGAAGCTTTTAATTTTTTTCCTAAATCTCTAGAAATGGACAATTTCTTCAATCTCACTTTCAAGTTATTTATTTATTTATTTATTGTGGTTTTACTCAGTTCTGGAAAATTGCAAAAAATTGAACCCTTCAAAAAAAAATGACCTGGACAGCTTGTTGAGAGAAGAAATCAGGGACCAGACTCTGAACCATGAACATTGAGTCCACCATAGCATCTGGTATTAAAAATGTATTTCAAACTTCAAAGATCTGGATCAGATTGATAATTGCTTACAAGATGGCAAAAGTCTTGCTTCCAGCTCCAGGGTACCTGAACTTTGATAAACACACATAAGTTTTACACCTTTTTTGTATCAAGCTTTGTTTACTTATAATGACAAGTTTTTGTGGGGAAAAAAATTCTGTTAAATTCAATCTTAAGAAGGCATCTACAAGTTTACAACATTTATCTACATGACAGATGTAGATGTATTAAATCTGAAAATAAAACTTATTTGTACGTGATATAATAATGTTATCAAAATTTCTACAAATACCTTTTCATTTTTTTACATCAAATGGTCAATAAAGTACATTTACATAATATTCAAACCTGCAGATGAATGATGAAAATATTCAAATTAATTTCTTATAAAATTAATCCTACAAAAACTCCTCATTTAAATGTATGATGAAGGTAAAAAAAGCTTGATACAACATTTCACCTAAAAAGGAAGTTGTTTTGTTGTTGTTTATCTGTGAAAGGTTTGCATGTATCCGGCTTTGTACCCAATATACTCTATTATCTATGTTATTTTTATCAGTTATGCACTTATTCCATTCCCTGCAAAATGACTTTAAATCATGCCTCTTGGACACATTGAAGAATTCATTCATATGATGTACATTTATATTGGTACCAAATATCAATCAAGTTGACTATTATGATTAAATTCATTGTTATGTATATATTTTAATGATGGACAGCATTAAAAAAAATAGTTTGTTGTTATATTATGACACAAACATTTTAAAATCTTGTTTATAAATCAAAAGAAAATTTTAGTAAAAAACCTGAAGTCTATTCATTTTATGAGGAAATGCTGATTATTGTTAAGAATGTTATTGTAGTGAAAAAAAAAAAACTTCTTTTCCGGTATGGTTGTACAGAAATTGACTAAATTTTTCACTGTGTCCATCTGACTTGTGTATTAGATTTCTGGCTAGTAATGGTAAATGTTTTTGTTTATCCCCATCTTATTGTGTCTCCCTACTTTCTTTTGTTTTTATCAGTTCTTAATCATACTGATAAAAGTAGCTGACATTTCTAATGAATGTCGTCCCATGGATGTTGCTGAACCCTGGCTAGAATGCCTTCTTCAGGAATTCTTTAACCAGGTAAAACAAAATCAGCACTTCAAGATATATACAAAGTCTACAGTTTCTGCATTTCTGAAATTCTGTGATCATGCCACAATGATATTTCCTCACCTGAAAAGGAAGTTTATTAGGGGTAAAAAGTACAGGTATGATATGATAGCAATATCCACAAATGAAGCTCGACTTGTATGACTACAGGCATTGTAAAATCAATACTATATTAGATACAATAACAGATTGTAGTGTAATTTAGATGTAAATGTATAAAACCTTGCAATAACTTCTTCCAACAAACCATGCAACCTGGAGTCATGATATTTATATAAGGTCTTAATTAGCCAAGACCAGGTATACTTACATTGTAAGAATATTTCATTGACTGTGAGGTTTACAAAAAATGAATAATAATTTTGTTGTCTAGCTTACTGGGTTAAAATGATGCCAACAGTTCATATTTCAAGGTGTTATAGGCCTTCTGTACTTTGATACATGGATGTAGGACTATTGTTCTCAAGAATGTTCCAACTCATTGGGTTGTATTTCATTACAGAGTGATGTAGAGAAGTTGGAAGGCCTACCTGTTGCTCCGTTTATGGACAGGGAGAAAGTAAACAAGTCCTCATCACAGATAGGCTTCATCAAATATGCTCTACTGCCGCTATTTGAATCTCTCGGAGAGTTATTTCCTGTCATAGAGGTGAGCTCAGTTGTACTACAGTTTCACTGTCAAAGGTCAAGGTGACGGTAAAAAGATCAAGTTTTAAATCACCGAATCGCTCACAAATCATTTTCTAACACCTGAAGGAAAAAATACTAGTGTGTATGTTAAGGATGCCCATGTTCTTCTCTTTGGGTACGATCACATTCACAGTTTGCATTTTGGAGTTGTAAGGTCAAGGTCATTATCACTATGGACTATAAATAAACTTTATATTTCTGCTTTTCAAATTTATAGCCAAAATTGGAGAACTTAGCCAAGAGAGGCTATTTTCAAGGATTTTAGAATTGATTTCGACGTGCGTTCCACATTTTTGATACAAAGGTCAGACAAAAAGATTTTCTTCATTTGAAAGACCATTGCATATGATCTCCAGTTCTGTGCTGGATTGAATTTTTAATTCTGAAGGGTAAAAAGTCACTGTTGACCACTTTTGAAGTAAGATATCTGAGACAAGGGGTATATATCTGTATGAGACCCTGCTCACTTTGTTCTCATTATCCTGTTGTGATGAATGTCTGAGGGGATATAGGAAGGTTAGTGTATGTATATATGACCATTATATCAAGCTGAAGGTCGCCTTTTTTTACAAAAGTCTTGTCAGTACTCTGGTGTCTTCATTTCTGGAGGTTTTTTTTTTTAGTAAATAGCTTCACCACACTCTATAATGCGGACGTTTAAATTTTGGGGTTATAGAACCAGTTATGGTTAATGGTGCTATCTTTACAAAATCTTTGTCAATACTCTAGTGGTTAAACACTTACATTTAACAAGTTTAAATTTTAGGGTTGTATAGTTGAAATCAAGAGCACTTTCGCTACTTTCAGAAAATCCTAGTTGGTGCTCAGTTGGCCTCATGTCTCATATCTTGATTTTTTGTCAACTTTCAGACAATTGGCCACTGCTTATGTTAAAGTGAAGTTTTGAGAGGTTTTGAAGCATTTGCAATGTCTAGATACAATTTGATTTATTTTTGCTCTTGAACACCTATGGTTTCATAAGAGTGATGAGATTATTTCTATTTTAGACCAATTAATTAAGGGTAATCTATTTTAAGGATTCACAATATCTGTTGGACTCTTGAACTCCAGCACATGTTGATTTTATCAATCATTTGTTGTCAATATGTTGGAGTTATGCATTCAGTTCTAACCCAGCCAATTAAAAAGAGGAATTTTTATTTTAACCTCAATTTTTTAACATAATTTATCAAAAATTTGAACTATTTTCAATTGTCTGATTAGTGAAATAGAAAGAACAGCTTAAAAGGTGTTTTCAGTAATTAGTTCAGCAAAACCTGGTACATTATATGAAGCAGTTTTCTGAGGCTTGAAGATTTGAAAACACTCCAGTTCTGTCCTTGAAATTTCCAAAAGTTGACTATTATTGTTTTGAAATAGAATGATAATGATATAAAAGTGTGATACAACCATAATTTTGACTGTGACAATATATTTTTGTAGGCGGACATCATCCAGCCAGTACGAGCAGCTCTGGATTACTATACCAACATGCACAAAGCATTAGAGGAGGAGAAAAAGAAAAGAGAGAGTGTTGGGGACATGTCGAAACAGAATGGCATCAAACAGTCTAGTCAGATCTCTGCTACATGACATTGCTTCACTGCTTCACACATGACACTCGTAATGGACAAGTTTCTTTAGAGGTGTGAGCTACGTATTAGCTCACACCCGTTTTTGTATAATGGTGCAATCTCCTCTTTGTTGTGGTGGATTTCATTTTAGAATAAAGGGGACATTTTTTAAGTGATATTCTTTTTATGTTGCTGAAGCTGACAACTGTTGATTTGAATCTGGACCAGTCAAAATAATGGAGTCCATTGTTATGATGATTGAACATATGTGATACAGTCCTTTCTATGGAACTGAGAAATTTGTGAATTTTCTGACGAAAAGTTGTCCTGCCTCGGCTGCTCATGATTATCGTAAGATATGATGAGCCTCCTGTTAAAAGCTTTTTCTTAGATGTTTTGCGATATTAATATTGATTCATTTTCCCATATATGAATTTAATTACTTTTTGAATGATCTTCTTGAAGTTACTGTAATTTTTGTGTTTTTCGATTGTTTAAATTTTTTAGATTTTACGAAAAGTTAAAAGGGAAAAGGATATATTTTTCATGGAACTCATGAAACAGATTATATATTTTACCATTGGTTTCATTTTCAAGATGTATATTTTTCATATTTCTATTCCATTCTCTGAAATGGCATAAAATATAACCCAGAATCCCTCGAAAATAACAATTATTACAGTATGTAGTTCTCTGTACGAGAACAGTCATTTATAATTTGCTTTGATGGCGGAGCAATGTTCAGAAATGTGTATATTTATATACTCAGATATGAAATAATCCATTTCAGAAACTATAGAGTATGGCATTTCATTTAAAAATGTTCTTTCTGTTATAATGTTTTTATACTTTAAATTGACTCATTCATATTTATAGGTAGTTTCGTATAGAAATTTATATATTGTAAGTACTTTGTATTGTAGCAATGAAAAGTTGAAGTTGAAAATGCCTCAGTGAAATGTTGGTAGTAAGAGTGATTTTTTAAAATGTGATTTTCAAAATGTTAGAAAACTAGTATACTAAATACCACACCTTAACTAACGTTTCTGATATATCTGGTTTGATAATAAATTAATCTTAAGTCCATAATTAACCTTAAGCAATAAGCCCATTCGTATATGCGTTGTTGAAAATTATACAAATCAGTGTTATTTCACTGTCCTTTGAAGAGCTCTCCCTTTGATTTTGGTTAAGAACCTGTATGTTGGTACCCTCCTCATAATGAAAATTGGAAGTTGACCTCAGAAGTCCTTCCTGTATATAGAGGAGTAAAGGATGACTGGTGGACACAGCACATCTCTGACAAGGGTAATTGAAATTGACCTCAGAAGTCCTTCCTGTATATAGAGTAAAGGATGACTGGTGGGCACAGCACATCTCTGACAAGGGTAATTGAAATTGACCTTGGAAGTCCTTCCTGTATGTAGAGTAAAGGATGACTGGTGGGCACAGCACCTCTCTGACAAGGGTAATTGAAATTGACCTCAGAAGTCCTTCCTGTATATAGAGTAAAGGATGACTGGTGGGCACAGCACATCTCTGACAAGGGTCAGGGTGGCTGCTTATTACAAGTCAGTGAAATAACATTTATTGCTTATTCTACAGTACAGCCAACATGTAGATGTGGGCTTATTACAAGATATTGGCTTATTGTTGTGTATACCAGAAGGAATTCTGTATACATTCATCGGTCACTGACACTTGACAATCACAAAAGAGATGAGAAATACAGTGAATAGATGAAAGCAACTTTGTTATAAATACTTTATTTATGTTTATATATCTTCATTATTATTGTTCTTTGTAAATTATGAAATGTACATAATGGGACGGAGACAAGATTTCTTCCCAAAAGGCTTGTTGTTATATTGTGTGTTTTCATGGCTGGTCCACTGTCAATACACTGACATCCTCCAGAGAAAGCTTAACATGCAGATTTTCCTAGGAAGGAAAGAATTTTCAGTTCAGTGAACGGTATGTCAATATTTCTGTAGCATTTTTGTTTCTGTGAGATTGAAGAAAAGTTACACATTAAACATAATTATGATTTTGAAATATAATATCATACTTTGAAAAAGCATGTCTTTTTATACTTACTCGTAAATTAGTGACAATTTTGCTCAAACAATTTCATTTAAGTGTTTATCTCCTAAAAGTCTGCTAAACCTGTTTGAGAAAAAATCATTAGGTCATCATGGATTCATTTACAACTTATTCCTGAAAGCCAAAATTATTCTTTATACTATATAATGGGGGAAAATTGTAGAGATGTTGAGTATTGAAGAAGTATTTTTGTAATATTAATAACAGTTACTAATGAACATTTAAAAATAGTCTTCATTGAATTATCTCTGACTTAAATGATATATTTGTATTTTTACTAAAACAGAGAATGCATGTACTATTTTTTTCATGATTTAAATATACGAACGAAATGACAATTTATACATATAATTAATACACTCTGTATTATAAACTGATGAAATGTTGATTTGGCTCAGTGTAAGTCCTGCTGTTTCACTCATATTTATTCTGCAATAAGGCCAGGGGGCCACCACAACACTTCTAAATTAACGTCAGGAGGTTGGTTTATAACAGGACAATGACTTAGCATTAGGTTTTTAACAGCAATAGATATGTTGGCATATTAATTACCAGGTTCAGACATAACAATATAATGTTATCTGGTGTATTTTTCTTGTTTCTTAGACACTGACATCAATATGATAAATTGTCACTACATGTATGTGCCATGTCATGGGTTACTCATGACATGTCAGTTACAAGTTAAACAGCAATACTGTACAGGTTTCATGTTTTGTTAAAATTTGAAATAAAAATCAATTAAACGAAATTAAAAATCAAATAAACTAAAAAAATAAGATAAAATTGATTCGACAGGTGCATGATTAAAATTTGATAATTTGTTTTTTGTTGGGGAGTGATTGAAATAGTGTTTTATTAGTGTGTAAATGTGCTCAGCTTATTTAAAAAAATTGAAAACTACTGTTACTGTAAAATCATTAATATATGTGGAGATTTTATTTTTGTTATTTTTTGGGGGTAACCTAAATCCATACACTCTTTGGATTATAAATTAATATCAGATTACAAATTTTCTTAGCTTGAATTTAAAAAGTATTTTTCAAATAAATTTTTTTAAATGGATCCACCTTGTAAATTATGAACACATGAAATCATGAAACCTACAAATTAGCACTTTCATGTAAAACCATGAAAATTTAGCCCCACAGAATTAGCTACTTTTACAGTAACTGAATTATGGTACATGTCTCAATCTGGAGTGTATTATTCTAAAAACTTACTGTTTTCTTTTTTGTCATTAATGAACATTCTCCCACGGACTTCATTTGATAATCTCTATGTTAGAGTACTTGTGTTGTAGACGATATTTGTGAAAAAATGCATTTGTATTTTGCCTTTGGTATTATGGTAATAGAAACATTTCTGTTGCTGGGTTGTGAAGGTACTTAAGCAACCTGCATGATCGTCATTCATAAGCTCATTATGAAATGCCTAGATTCATGTGTTTACAAAATTAGATATTTACAAATGTAGAACATACACAGATACACACCATACTGAGTACTATATACAAACCCTGTGTAAATGGGTTGCAATTTTTTTTTCTTTTTGTTTCTTTTTTTCTGTTTTTTTTTTTTTTTTTTGTTTTTTGTTTTTTTGTTGGACACACGGTGGAAATGAATACCTCAAAATTTTTATATAACGAGTATCTTATACAAGTATTTAATATGTACCTCGGTGATATTGCATTCACGACAAAATACACTTTATTTAATTAGCTGGATATAAATGAATCATCATATAAGGTTGATAAAAAGTAACATCTTTGAAATTCATAGTTTTACATGAGTATGTGTTAGATAGTACAAACTTTTGATTACAGTCAAACCTGCCTAAGCCCCCCTCGAACACCCCCCTAACTTCCTCATCTGTTACAAATACCTGTCTATAAAGTCACTTATTTCAGTTTCCAACATAAAGGCCACATGTCTATAAAGCCCTTGTGTCTTGGCTCCTTTGAGTGGCCTTGATGAACAGGTTTGACTGTATGTTTGAGAAGCATATTTCTACTGCCCTTATATTTAGGGAGTGGTGGGGTTGGGGAGGGTTTATAGTTATCACTTTTTCTGTGCTTGTGTATTTTTGTATTCCTAAAAACATTGTGTACAAAATATTTCACATAGCATCATACCATTAAGGTCTATACCAGATTAGGTTTTGATGGTCACTGGACAAGGTTAAATGTCAGAGGTCATTCTTGACCACTTTGACCTAGAAGTGAGAGACATGTTTATGTGAACCCTTGCCCATGTATTTTGAAATGCTTCTGATCTATGTAGTAATAACTGACAGGAGCTAGGTCGTGTTTTCAGTACAGAAACAAACCTGCCTTTGTTATTTACACAAACCTTCAGTTCAGATACAACATTTTAGGTATAAATCTGGAGGGGCCTGCAGATATTAATGCATGTCTTGAAAAGCTTAGTTGAGGCTTATATGAGAAAGCAAATGAGATCAGTAGGTCCGTCCTCATTTCAGAAACAACAATAGTCTAATTAATCAAAATGATAAATAAAAGTGATATGTAATTTTGATGTCACGTTGTTATAATTTAATTGCTATATTGTTTTGATAGAATAGTGATTTCACACTATAAATGGCTTCTGTTAAAAATGGTGATAAAGGAATAGAGAATATACAATGTTTTTCATATTCATTTGAATTTTTGTCTCGGTTTTCTCATACAAATTGTAGTTCAATATGGTTAAAGTTGTTATGTTTTCAAGTATTGTTACATTCTTTGATATTTTGACATAGATTAGTGTTTAAAAGTGTTTGCGTATTTGATATTATCTAAAACTTCATTACCTGTATCTTGGATACCTTCACTGATATTACTGACTGCATGAATTTTTTCTCTGAACCACCACAATATTTGGCAGAAAGGATCCTTAGTTTTGACAGTATTTCCTGACATTCAGGAAATTGTTTTCAGCTGCTGAAATAAAAGAAATAAAAAAAGTTTAATAAAGTTAAGTTATACTAATAGTTATCAACTTGTTAATGTATTGTTAATATCACAGCCACAAAATTACTACAAAAAAGATTAACATAACAGGATTATCTCCCTTTATAAAATTCAAAGTAAATAAAACAAACACTAATTTCTCTTGAACAAATGATTCATGGCAGAAAATAAGTTCATCGCTTGTTAAAGCACCATTAGTAGGTCATAAGAAAAAATATTATTCCCCTTGGTTAAAGATGAAAAAATGTTGATAATTTGAAAAGGAATTGTGTTGAATTTCTTCAAACAATTTTACGACTTTTTCTCTGAATATAAAGTTATATCATGTCACCCTTACTAGTGAAATGTAATTAATATGTAATTTGATCACTGTATTAGAAGCAAGGTTTTTTCATAGTGATTAGGTTTGATAGATATTGTTATAAACAAATACATAATTCTGAAATTTAGTCATCAGGAAACTATGTTCACACATTCTTGATTTTATCAACTCCACTCAAATTTTCAACATATTAATTATTAGTTGTGCTTACATGTATTAACATGATTATACTTTCTTAAATTGAATCGGACTTTACTCTTAAACACCAAAAATAATGTCATGTCAACTTTTCTAATATTCTGGAGCTCCTTTTTTGTCTGAATACTTTATGTATACCTAATGGCAATCAGTTTTGATTTCACTATGCCAGCTTTTCTGAAAAAAAAAGATTTTATGTTATTGAGCAAATACTGCTTCATTATTTAGTTTAAACACTATTTTTATTCAATATTCAACAATTTTACACATACATATGATACTAACGGATAGGTTACCAAGCATAGAGCTTATATTAATTCTTCAGTATTTGAGGAGCATGTAACTGAAGTAATTTTTATGGTTTATGTGTGTCCTGATTATTTATGAATTATAAATATATACACCATAATATCTTTATCCAGAAAAATGAGGGGAAGGCAGGTGTACATTTTGTATTTTTTTTATCTGAAGTTAGTGGCTAAGTTTGCCTGTAGATCATTGAAAGTTTTCACTCTCAATATTTTTACCTCTCTCTGCATATTAACTGTTTATCATATCAATATTCTGACTGGTAAAATATTTGAAATATTTCCTTCTATTTTTTGTACTATAAAGTGCCAAATTCACATGATCAAGTGTAGGTTTTTATCTTAAATATTAAGATAATTTTTCTTGTTTAAGTCTGTTAAGATATAAATCTTACTGGTTACAGTCATTGAAGCTTGTGCCTGTTGAATTAAGAACTGTCAGGAGGTGAATATTGTGTGCTGAAGAGTCTTCCTAAAATGTTTCATATTTTTTTCTGTTTCCATTTACATATCAGTCCAAACTTAAAATAATTGTTGTTTACAACATGACTAATTCAGCATAATAAGTCTTTTGATCTCAGTAAGCCGGGCAGTACAACATGATATATCTGACTGAAAGTAGACGTTAAAATCTTTTAGCCTGTGGCTGCAACATTTTATCTGAGTTATAAAAGTATCGCAGGGACTTTTCGTGAGTTGACAAATTTGAGCAATAAGCCAAACTGGCAACATAGTGTATCTAACTTAAGTAGGAAGTGGATTTATTTATGCAACATAGTCAACTGGCCAGCGTGTCACCTTTGTCTTGGAGAGAAGCCAGTCTGGCTATATAATGTATATCAGAATGAAAGTGGACTTAATATTCATTCAATAATTCTAGCAGGACAACACCATTAACCTAAAAACTCAGCCCGTGTCTTGAAACTGAACCACCTACTAATTGTGCTTCAAGATTCAATGTTATAATTAAAGAGCTGAAACAAGGGGAAATAACTGTTCATGTCTGATGATTAGTAGATGGCAATTATCTATATAACTTACACAAAATAATAATAATAATTACTTTGAATATTTGCTGCAATAAACTTCTAAAAAAATTTACTGACTAAATATCATTAAATTTTGTGGGGATTTATTTCAATAATTTCACTCTTAATATGTGCTTTGATATGTCAATGAAATAAGTATAGGTAGATATATTGGGCTACCTTTATCTACAAAATCAAATGTCCACAAAATAGTGATATTTTTTGAAAATCACAAAAATTGAGTCTCACATGAATTTCGCATATTACAGTACACAAGGGAATGAATTAGCAAATCAATTCCACTGACCCCTTCAAAATTGCTAATTAGCACCCAACTGTAGAAACTAGCAGAGAAAAATATTCAAGTGGAGACAATCCTAAGTATATGTCTTATGTATGTTGTAGTTCATCTACTAGGCTCTGCAAGGATTCCTAGTGGTAAACAGAGCCCTCTAATTAGAAATGAATACTCCTGAAGCCAGGTCTCTGTACAGTATATTCTACCTGTATGTCTGATAGCAGAGGAAGTGTTCATTCTGGTCTCCAGGAATTAGGACTAACTACCCTACCTCCCATGTATATTTTGGTACTTTTTATGGATGATCTTTTGTGTGTTAACACCTAATGACTAATTGCTGACAGCTTTTGACTTTACTCAATGTCATATTTTGTGCCTCTTAAAGTCTTCAGCTGAAATTCATACTTGTACATGACAGACTCAGTGTGAGAAATTTTGCTCATGTCATTTTCATGGAGATGTTTCTTGGCGATATATTGAAATAATAGCTTTAGTTGAGCTCATATCACTGTGATTTGTATCGTAATATAAAGAAGAGTAACAAATGTAGATATCACCCGTAAGTCTTATTATAGTTGTACACACAGTTACTGGGACTAATTGTTGTAAATTGTCACGCCCCCGTTATTTGATAGGGAGGTGAGCTGGGGTCAAATAATTTTACCCATGTTTGTCTGTCCCTTCCTTTTCTCAATCAGTGTCATAATTTCCGAGTCTCTTTACAAATTTGGTTCATGTTTACCCCGTTATTTTATAACACAAAGTTCTACATTTAATCAGATTAGGTTTTGTGTATTTATTGACATTTAAAGTACTAATTAGAACTGTGGAGACAGAAAATTGTTCTCCCACTCCCTCCCTTACAAAACAAAATGTGAAACACTTTGAATCAGTTTATCAGTGTAGAAAGTCAGTTTAGGAAGTTTGAGAAAACTTCTGTTAAGTATGTTTTGTAACATTATTTCAATTTTTGGTCTTCGGAAAGGGACAGTGACAAGGTCTGTATTTTTATAAAATTATTGTGTTGTTGTGTATACTTGTATTTATTTGTCCTGACAGTCGGGTGAATCACCTCAACACTTTCCTCAAGCTTACATAGTCATACATAAATCTATTATATATTAATAGCCTTTCGTTAAAGAGTTATGACGAGCACCTGTTTTTGTGTGGTGATATGACTACCTGCTGATAAGATTATGACATTACATGGCGACATGTGAAAGTATTGTACAGAATGATTACATAGATATATCTTTATGACATGTGAAATTATGATGCATGTATTGTGAAGGTGCTTTTTTTTTCTCTCTCATTTTTTTTTTTTTTTTCATGCATTTCCGGTATCTGTTTTTCTGCGATCTTCAATGAAATAAGTCAGAATTTTCCCTGCTTTTACCTGTTTTTACCAATGTCAAGTCAGCAATGTAGTAGTAATGTTGACGAAATTTTCTCACATCTGATAAAGTTTTCTGAAGAAAAAGTCAAGAAGATTTCCCACTTTGCTTTGTTTAATTATTCAACTGCAAGAAAGTGATACCAGAAATAATAGCCAGATTTACAGTTACATCTACGCACATTGAATTTTCATGAAATATTTAAAAAGATGACATTTGATTGAACTGAGAGAGGCCTCATGCTGTATGTATAGTTATGATATATTTAACATGTGAAGTCATGTTGAAAGGAACTACTCAATAATGTTAAAAGTAGAAATGTGATTCCTCCCATTACTATTGTTTCTATGTGAAATGTCTATTTTCTTCTCTCTTAAAGTTTATGTTTATCATATTTATAACAAAAAATATTATTCAATAAACTTGTTAAAGATGATGTTTTGTATGACTTCTTTTTCAGCCAACTATTATCGGTCTCAAATTTCATGTGTAGATTCCACTTGGTTCCTTGGGCTGATATGAAAAGTATTATGGGCGACAGGCAGCCATCTTTTTTGACAAAGAAAAGTTGGTATTGCTATTTCTTGAGAAGCACTGGATATATCTTTCTTAAATTTCATACATCGGTTCCCCATGATCCTTTGTTGTGTTGTTTGATTTTGGAACTGATCAGAATAAAAAATGACTAACAGGCAGCCATCATAGATTCAGCAGTTTAAGATCATTATCAATATTTATTTTTTCGAACTTCATATGATTCAGAACAACAGAGAGAAAAGAAAAGAATGGGGAAAAATCCAACTTTATAAAGAGCAAGAGGCTCAGAGGGCCTGTATCGCTCACCTGGATCTTTATGACCAACATTACTATATATGTGGATATGTTCCACGTATAACACATTTGACCCCTGTGACCTTGACAAGGGTCAAGGTCATTTCTTTTACTTTCTTGGACTTCATAAAAGGAAATACTGGCCAAATATAATGATTCTAGGCTTTTGATATTTCAGAAGAAATTGTTTAAACATTTTAACATATTTGACTGCGATGACCTTGAAAACTGGTCAAGGTCATTTCTTTTCACAAACTTTGTATGGCTTCATCAAAGGAAAACCTTCCAGCCAAATAAAATGATTCTAGGCCTTCCAGTGTTTTGGAAGATGTCGTACAAAGGTCTTAACACATTTGACCTCTGTGACCTTGAATATGGGTCAAGGTTATTTTTTTTCGCAAAATTTGTTGGGCTTCATCAAAGGAACCTTCCAACCAAATATAATGATTCTAGACCTTCCGGTATTTTGGAAGAAGTCATTTAAAGGTTTTAACACATTTGACCTCTGTGACCTTGAATATGGGTCAAGGTCATTTCTTTTTGCGAACTTTGTTTGGCTTCATCAAAGGAACCTTCCAGCAAAATATGATATCTCTATGCCTTTCGGTATTTCAGAAGAAGTTGTTTAAATGAAAAGTTGAAAGTAATAATTGTCTTTTATTGTATGTATAGACAAGACCATTGACTTGTCTATGAGAAAACAAAAGGTTTAGAAAAGTTTCCTATCAACTGACTGCCAGTTTCAGGGGAACATACAGTTATTGCTTTGTCCTTTTAGGCTGGGGCTACTATGCAACAGTTAAGCAATAATTTTGAAACTTTGTGTATACATTGGTCTTACTAAGACAAAACACACTGTACAAGATCAAGGCTTAAATCCCATGAATACCAGAGTTTATGACCTTTGCTAAAATTTCGAATCTGGAACATAAATTGCTTGCATTGATTCATTTGTTAATAATACAACAATTTACAGTGTATGAAATCAAAGCTGGCGACCCCTGAATTACAGAATATTGTCCTTTGTTGAAATTTTATTATCTATGAAATTGGTTTTGAGGAGCTTTCAACAATTTAACTGATCCTTATTTACAGTGATATTTTGACCATAAACATTTTGTGATAGAGGTAAAGTTTAAAGCTGAAAGAGACAGGAATCAGTCTGTCATCAAATCTTATCTTGATGACTCTCTGTAAACTCGACAACCAATTTTGATGTGGTAGTTTTCATGGTAACATGCTCACTTTACATTGGCTTTCATATAAAGGGCAATAACTCATCAGCCCTTTCAATGATTTTATTTTAACTTGGCAATTTGGTAACTTATCATAGCTTAACACTTTACATTGTCAGATTTCCAACAAGACACTGTAGGTTTTGATAGGTCGAAATTAAAATATTATCCGATCAAGCAGAAATTGGCATAGGGATTATACATTCAAGCTCAGAAAAAGTTTGTTGCCCTGGAAACACACATGGAATTGTATTGCCATAGTAACCAGCTAACAATATATATATATATATTGTGCAAATAACTCTTTGGCACTTTGAACTATTCAGTTTAAACTGAAAAGAAAAGAAACATCTCAAAGACTAGAAATTGACAACTTCGGTGTTTCTGATCGAGGTTACATCCATACGGAGTCTTGCATGTAAGTCAAATCCTATTTAATCCCTGCTGACAGGTCACATCCTTATTGAGTCCTGCCTATAGGTGACATCCTTATCGAGACCTGCCTATAGGTTACATCCTTATCGAGTCCTGCCTATAGGTCACATCCTTAACGAGTCCTGCCTATAGGTCACATCCTCATCGAGTCCTGCCTATAGGTCAAATCCTTATCAAGTCCTGCCTATAGGTCACATCCTTATCAAGTCCTGTCTATAGGTCACATTCTTATCGAGACCTGCCTATAGGTCACATCTTTATCGAGACCTGCCTATAGGTCACATCCTTAATGAGTCCTGTCTATAAGTCTCATCCTTATTGAGTCCTGTCTATAGGTCACATCCTTATTGAGTCCTGTCTATAGGTCACATCATTATGAAAGTTGATAACAATCGAAGAATAAACAAAGACATAGCCTCCATAAAACTTTTTATTTGCAATAATATTACATCATTTTCTTTTTTCAAAATAATAAAAAAACAGTGTATACATAAATAAGAGTTTCAGAGAAACAATAATTCTGAGCTGACGATGTTCATTTACAACTACTGTGATATTTCAAAATGTTCAAAATCTTACTAATTTTGTATGTATGATCAATTTCATCAAACCTTTAATCAATAAATTGGTCAATCTTGTCTCATTTTGAAAAAAATTTGTGAAAAATGTCTTTTTCTTCCCAAACCATTTTTCCTTTTTTCTCTTTGCCACAAACAATTACGAAATATTCTACTGCATCTTAGTTCTGTAGAATCTGTAGCAGCAAAACAGGTTTATCATATTCCTTATTTTCTAATCAGTCATATGCCTTCCCGAAAAGCCAGAGCACTTTTAACACAGTTTTAAGCATACCAGGGTATCTCGAAGTTCTTGATGGGTAAAAGGTCCAGCATATCACAATGACAAAGCACCCATTGTAATTTTGTTGGTCAGCATATCACAACGATACAGAATCCACTGTAATTTGTAGGTCTAAGCTTTGTTGTTATACTGTGCAAGCATCTTCTTGATTTCTCCTATAGCCAAGCCTGGGTTGAGACCCTGTCAAATCATAAAAGAGCAAATTGTTTCTCAGATATATCAAATAGCAATTAATTAACATATGAAATTATCCAACACTATGTGAAACGTGTTGAATGCCATCCTGAGCAATAAGGGTTAAGTGTCTTGCAAAAGGACAGAGCCATAACATCACAGATTGGCATGTTTCCCAGCTTCCTGAGCAACACAAACCACTACAGGTTGGGAGTGTTGAATCTCATACCTCTGATTTTTACCCGAGGTTATGTACACTTTAACCAACTGAGCTATTGTGGCCCCTGCAATATGTTAAGCTCTACTATTACAAAAGATAATAACTTGCATGCCAAATTTTCTGTGAAAGAAAGAAAGACTATTCAAATCTAGTGCACCAGCCCCCTATACTTGTATAGGGCAAGACTGGTAGAGAATAATTTGTATAGTCAGCAGCTATCCTGATCTTGTGTATGGATGAAGAAAACTTTGTGAGAAGTAGATGTTTTAATTTCAATATTGCTTTGAACTGAATGGCTTGCAAAAACAAGGGTCTACTAAGTTGATTTTTTCCCCAATAAATTCTGGAATTTCATTAGCTTGTAAACATCTTCAGAGCACATTAGATAAGAACCTTGTGTTAGTATGGATTTACCTTTGGACATGTCTTTGTACAATTCATTATAGTGTGACACCTATACACAGAGAAAGAGTCCTCCATCATCTGTAAACGCTCCTGTCGATACTCATCACGCGAGTCTATCATCCACCTAAAACACATCAATACATAAAACTGTCAAACAGATGAATTTAAAATCAAGCTTTTGGAAACCTTTTAAATCTTTTATAATAGTCATGTAATAATTCAGTAATTCTTCATACCTGACCCTTTGGTAAAATGTTCCATCCCAACAGAACCAAGAAATCAGGGACTTACATTTACATATACTCCTCAATTCCCCTACATTTTTAATTTTCTTCTGATATAAATCTATGGTCAAAAAACAAATACGGGTCGGTTGAGACATAAGAGGTAAAACCACTTACCTGTATGCCTGCATCAATACAGCTGGTCCGAGGTACTTATCAGAGTTCCACCAGTAGCTGGGGCAAGAGGTACTGCAGCAAGCACAGAGTATACACTCATACAGACCGTCCTAAGAAAGATCAAATCATAAAGATTTCAAATACTATACACATTTTACAAATATGACTCCAAATTTTCATATTCCTATTGATATCTCAACATTTTCATCAAAATGACAACATGGCCAAGATCATCTTGTCCTCTGATTAATCTTTAAAGTTGCCATTAATTATAAAAGGACCAAAGGGAAAGTTGTGAACACATATTTTAACAAGTATATAATAAAATGTCAAAATCAATGGTAAGAATGTTAAAGGAGAATCTTTAACAGTCAACCATCCCATGCTGGTCATACACGTTCTATAATGTCCAGAAATAACAATAATAATAATATAGCAATGAGCAGCCACTGTGACAGATCAATGATACAAATGATGATACAATCAATCATGTCTTTTAAAGCCACCTTTATACAAAAGCCACCTGTCTGTAAAGGCCACTTTCAGTTCCCTCTGTAATGCAATTCATGGTGACTAAATCTGTATATAAAGGGCCACTTCCTTGAGAGGTCTTCACAGACAGGTTTGACTGCAGTTTATAGATATTGATAACATTGAATGTTATGAAAGTCTGAATTCTCACCAACTTAGCTCTGTCTTTAACTGACTGTAGATTCTGTTCCTTTCCGATTTGACTCTCGTCTTTCTCTACACTTTTCTGTTTCAAATAGGGCTCTATGGCACGGTACTGGGCATAAAAGTTGCTCATGTCCTGAAATAACAGCAATCAGACTGTAAAATTATTTTGTTCGAAAATAAACAAAATGACTTGCCAAAAATATTTTCATGCTTAATAAGTATGTATAGTATGATGAAAATCACTAAAAATGAAGTCATAAGAACACTGACAAACTTTCATTTCAACAATACAACAACTGACAGATTGAGAGGAAAGATAACATAAGAAACATGTACAATATTAAATCCATGTGTACTTGCCCAGACTGAAACAATTGTGAATTATTAGCACCATGAAATCCAACAACATTACAGAATGCATTACTTGGTGTATAAATCAAGAATATTTTACATTTTTTCTCACCAACTCTGACCTATTACATGTATTTCTTTTTTAAGCACAAAGGGGAATTTAATATTGTATGTGAGGGGAAGAAATACCAGAGAGAATTTCATCAGCCTAAAAAAGTCAGCAATATATATTTTGACATCTAAAATGTACCAAAAATAATATATTGATCACAAATGTATGACCTACAAGGTAAACATGAACTTCAAATACAACAGGTTTTTTTAACACACTTTTTGCTTACGAAGAACATGAAACTAGATGTAGCACAATGTGTGATTTGAAACAATACTCACACAACTTGCACACTTTAAAAAAATTTAAGTTTCTACTTTGAAAATTTTTACAAGAGTACTTTCATCATGGAAATAACTTAAAGTGATAACTCACCGGTACTAAATCCTTCACAACATACATATGTGGCAGAGGATACACCTTCAGGGCCTTGCTGGTATTGGCATCAATTTTACTACAAAATGAAATCATGTACAATCATTTTCATTGATAAAAATTTTCAAATCTACATTATATTAAAGACTAACTTTCTCGTTCATTTAGGCTTGCTCTTCGTACACTTGACTCTGGAGCTTTTTCAAAGTTGTGGTAAAAAAAAATCAGGTTTACAGTTACACTTTAATTAGAAAGACAGTTTTAAATCCTGATAAGTCAATGTCTTCTTTTCTTGATCTATTTGTCAATTTATTTATTCATTCATTTAATTTGATTACTTTATTCAACAATTTTGTGGTAAATTCACTCTGGTCATGTGTGGGAAAAAACCTGAAAATGAAAACCTTTAGTAACTTCAGTAAAAATTCAACAATGTACCTTGTGAACTTAAACTTGTGAATATAAAATAACTGAGATAATCATAACAAAACCTCTATGTTGACAAATGGTTATTCTCTAACTCACCACAAGCAAGCTAGAGTGTTGATTCCTCCGATGTTCATAGAGCACGAACCACAGATTCCTTCTCTGCATGACCTTCTAAAGGTTAACGTCGGATCAATCTCATTCTTTATTTTAATCAGCGCATCAAGTACCATGGGACCACATCTGGAAAGTAAGTAAAAAGCAAGACCATTTCAATTTCAGAATTGTCTTCCTTCAGTAGTTACAACAATAACCAGTTGAAAAAATTGTCAAATCAAGATTCATATGAATATTTTAATATATTTTGTAAGGTGAGCAAAACATTTAAGAAATTGATTAAATTCATTAAAAGTATATTAAGAAAGTGTGCCACCATAGTTACTTAACATTTTCATGTGACAAAAAAAGTAGGATTTAGGACTTTTTTCAACTAGTGTTTGAATCATAGTTTTCCTCTCTCTTACTCGTCCAGCAACAACTCACTAAAACTGAAGCAAGTGACAAGGCAACTACACAAACTCGCTTAGGTACATAGACACAATCAATAGCAAATAAATTATCTAACCAATGCATAAGGTATTTACAAGTTAATATGATGCAAGACATCTGGCTTAGTAGGCAGACATAGCTTGGGCTAGACTCCATATTTACAATGATAAATCTGCATTGAGTCCTGAGTCTTTATACTCAAAGAATTTTCATCAGACTTTAAAGAATTTCCAGAAATATGTAATTTTTACATTGTAGAACCCATGCTTTTTAGCAATAAATCTGAAAAGGACCCTTGAAAATTAAATGTTGATTGATCACTGTTTCTATAAATGTTGGACATTATCATGATCACTTACTTGTTGAGATCAACATCATACTCTTGCAGTGTGGGCTTATCTCCAGCCTTGTCGGGGTCCTGTAACACAAATCGTACAAAAACCAATAAAGAACAGTGAACATTCATAGTAAATATGAATATTTAGTGTAACATATCAATATAAAACCAGGAAACAACATTTTATTCTGATGTCAACTTAACCTTTCATTACACTGTGTTAAGTGTTTGTACCCATCATATATTCATAAATCTTGAAGAAGACACACAAGTAAAAAGTACCATTCCACTGTTTTCATTATCAATGATTGTTTGAAATGAACTTGCATTTAAGTCTGTTTGAACCACAAAAAAAATAACATTTAATGTTTTATATAATAAAATTAATGATGAAATTTATCATTTTTATAATGTTTAGTAAAACTCATAATTCAATCTGATATCAAAAGCAACCTAGCTCTGGTTAATGTAATGACAACTGTACATACCCATCTGTATATTTTAAATTTCTTGTATCTAGGTTCTTCCTGTGTTGCTGCGGCTGCTGCTGTCTGTGCACATCTTGTCTATTAAAGTACATGTATAGAAAATGAGATCTGGTCATGAGGCAATAACACATTAACACACACTTTAATGCAATCTTACTTAGGTTTTCCTTATTATCAAAATAGCTGTATTTTAAGGGTCGCACTCAATATTCTTAAATACAGTCATTCCAAGATTGGGTTGTTTTATTAAGTTTCAAGAAGGAATTCATGAAAATAACACAATCTAAATGTATTGTCTCTGGCAGTTTCAATAAAGTGCTTACAAATATATACTATTGTAACCATTGTGTGTAAGAAAAGATGCAATCAAATATCAAAACAATATTATATCAAACCCCTGATATTTCAAGGTTGAAAAAAGTCTCAAGATATTTTGGAAGTGTTACTAGATTGTCTATCACATCTCAGGTTATTCCTGTCAAGAATCACTTATAACCATAAGACATGTTTTTAGTTTGAAAGAATTCTTTCAAAAATCTCTAGTTTATCTCTATACAGAATAATATTAGCTAAACTATATTTGAGATGTAAAACAATCTTGAATTAAGCAGTTTCCATGCACAAAACACATGTTAACCCAAGACCATACATAGTAACATCAAAACAAACCGACTTAGGAATAGAACTGGAAGGCAGATATTACCCTGGTGTATATGTGATCATTTATCTGTAACGAATGTTGCAGGATTTTTTTTTTTTTTTTTGCTGGCGATTGTCAGAGCAACATTGGAACGAAATATTTCGATATGTAATTTGGAAGTCTTGGGCACAAGATATAACCACGGACTAAGATAAAGATCTATATAGAAGTTCGTGATATTAACTTACGCAAGTGCCATATATGCGCTTATGCAAGCACTTGCGTAAACGTTTATGCAAGGCTTTTACGCAATTTTCAGTGTTCAGTATCAGTTCTATATAAAACATAAAACTCTTGCTCCAAAAATTACATTACTTCCAGTACGTATACACACGCTTTCAATATAGCTACAACCAAGAGATTGGAGAAAAAACCCTTCTATGTTACCGACAGATGATGACCCCCGTTCGATCGGTTCGAATTCGGTTTCCTTACTCCACAAGGTCAAAAAAACATTAGATTTGATCACATTTGCTACCTGTCATGTGCTTTTGACAAATTTGCTAATTCAAATTAATGCAATTTCTATCAACAGATTATTAAAATATTTTCTGAAATTTACCTGACATAGCTGAACCAGAGCTTTTCTTGCGGGAGCAAGTTTCGTTAGTGCTGCAGTGGCCATATTTCAGTATTTACGTAAGTTGGCACATGCGTGAAATGAATTTCCTGTCACAACAGCCAACTTCCTGTGTTTACTTCGCAGTGGCGGCGGTAGAAACATGACCTGAACAACGTAAACGCATTTATGCAGTAAACCTACGCAGGTATGCATTATGATATTGATCAACGACCGAGATATATAATTTTATGCTCAACAAGCATCCTTACTGGGAGGATCTGGTACTGCATTCGCGTAATTTACATTGTTGAGTCTCTAAATCCTTATTTCAAGTTTGAACTTGTAATCGTGTAATGAAATGTCATTTTTCTTACGTTTCTTTACAATAACATACAACGTTGTATTTATGACTAAAAGACAAGTTATTTTGTTCGCATTTACTTCAAATTATTGCTTAAGACATATGAGAGATCTGTGCATATATCTGTATTGTATTTTGAAGGCTTGAGCTTCTGATGCCTTCGGGGAAGTGTTTGGTTTTAAAGGATTATCTCCCTTAGAATTTTATTCACATTCATTCGGGCTTTTAAAGGAGAAATCCTGTTCATTTTTTTAGTAAATGTCAAAAATAAAAATGGCACTCCCTAAGTACATGAAAATATGGGAATATGTATAAAAAGAAAGGGTTAGTTACATCTTTTAGGGGTAGAGACCCCTTAGCCTCTCCAGGAGGATCTAGTTTCTATAGCAGCATCCAGTACCATGCATAGGACCACATTTGAAAAAATACAAAAACATACAGCTATGTTGTTTCCCTTGCAGTATTTAAATTCCAATTATACAAGTTGCATACAAGAATATCAAAATTTTTTACCACCTCCCTTTTTGGTAAAGTTAAAATTGTGAAACTTTTTTTGAGCATAATTGCATTATTTGTGATAATAATAAATTTATATATGTTATATGCATTAATCTTTGACATTCAATAATGTTTAACCGAATATTTTATTTTTCGTTTGCACAGAAATCGCTTTGAATTCATAAGAAGGCTTATCAAACTATCATGGCCACTCATTTTGCCTGTCAGCCTACAGAGCCCCTTGCCCACAAGTACCCTCTGGTGCAGAAAGTGGAAAAGTCACATGGGGCAGTTTCAAGCTATGAAGTCTTGAATTTAGGAGATAAAGCACACACCAGATTCCCTCCTCCTGGTTGGGATACATCACAAAGTTCTGAAGAATCAATCCCACTTTGTCAGGCACCCGCACCATGGAAAGGAAAGAAAAAATTGATTGGTCCTGATCCATCTCTCTGTATTTCACCTGATAAGGGTTCAACCTATCAAAAGCAGAGTCATAAACCAATGTATCCCATTCCAAAACAGCATGAACAAGAACATTTGATAGGTCCAGACCCAGACCTGTGTATAACTCCAGAAAAACAGTTAGGGGGTGCTCAGAAGAGTAACTTGAAACATGACAATGAAGATCTTTTAAAAGCCAAAAATCAGCATAGGGTCAGATTTGAGTTGGAAAACAGTCTAAGTGATTCTGATAAGGAAAATTTGAATGACAGTTTAGGAAAAACCAGTGGACCTGGCAAAACGTACAGACCATCAGCTTACAGTGAAAGTGGAAATATTGATGGTGGAATTTCAGAATCATCTAGCAAACCTAAACAATATACCATACGACAGGATGATCTACAAACTGTTTATGTGCCATTAGGAACAAACACAGATAAAGTGCCTCCAACAAATAAAAGTGCTGAAACTAAATATTCTGTCTTACCGACTGTTTTACCCAAAGAAGATAATTCTTCTGGGAAAGATATTGTAATCAAAACTAAGAAATCAGGTAAAAAGAGTTCTAAAAAAGTTTTAAGTGAAAATTCAAAACAAACAGCACCCAGCAGTGGTAAAAATTTTAAGCAGACTGTCAAACCAGAGGTAGAATATAGCACAGCAGTGCCAAAAAGAAAAGTGAGGGTGACAAGAGAGTCGAAGGATGATCTGTTATCTAATGACTATAAGTTTCCATTTTCCGAAGAAGGGGAGACAGCATTAGAGTATGAACATGTGTTTACAAGGCCGGAATATAATAGTACGCTAAGGATGCGGACCGAGTTGGAACATATCAAAGGCAGCGAGGTTGATGTTCAGAAGGCACTTGAACGCAAACTGCAAACATCGAACAAGAAACAGACAGAGATAAGAGAAAAGGTTAGGACATGGATTAATATAGAATTTGGGAAATACTATCCATTGTGGTAAAGGGAATTTATTGACTTCTAAATGGAATTTTTTTTACTTCTTTGAAATACGGAAATTTTTAACAGCCGTTTTGGTCAGAATCCAATGCAAAAGGGGATAACATAAAATGTGATATAAATGAAGATTACATGAACCAAATGTAACAAATTTTGAGGTTAGATTGATATGTCTTTATCAAGGTCTCACAATTTTACAATATATTAAGTGAAATTAAAGCTAATTAGCTCAGTTTTGGATGAAAGTTTTTCTATTTTTGGGAAATATCCTCTTGTTTTCAGTATATTTTTTTTGCTGGGGCATTTGTTTATAAACAGAAAGGGTTTCTGTTCACATATTAATTGAAAGTTCATACCTGTAAAAATTTATTTAGAGTACATGTATGCTTGTTGTAGTTATGACTAACATTACTTAAATTTCAAAGTTGTGAATGATGGAACATTAGAAATTACACAATGTCTTTTACAATACGTAAATTCCTTTCGTTTATAACCATCCAACTTTAAAACATCTGTATATATTGTTTGAAATTAATCGCATTATTGTTTCGCAGATGGGACTTTTAATTAGCTTGAACAAAGTTGACATAAAAAAACAAATGATATTCAGTACTGTTTACTTATATGCATGTAGGTATTATCTGCCAATTGATTTGAACTGGTCATAGCTGAACTTTCCTGAAAAAATTCTACAAAAATTACTGCATTCACGAAACTGTCACAATTTCATATTGTAAATATATATACTTGGCACAATCAGATTTAAGCACACTGTCACTTTTTGACAAATTAAAACAAAAATAAATTTGTACACTGACAATAATTTCTGCAACATACAGGAACACCAATTAACACAATTATATTTTAGCGCAATGATTTCAGTGAAAAGTGCTAAAATAGGATCACCACTAAAATGTTGATGTTGACAGTAATTTAAATGGGATTGATAAACCAATAATGAAATATGTTAATGTATTATTTAAATGAAAACTTTTGGTTTCTAGGCTGCATCACGAGTGAACCAAGTTGACGAGGAATTTGGAGGTCTCGTATCACTACACATACCTGTGGACAATTTATGCTCTCAGATAGAAAAGGAAAAGACAGAAAGAGTGAAACCAAGTCAAGTATACAAGCCACAGGTAAGTACTGAGCTACCATAATAGGTATAGATATCCAGGCATTTACAGAAAAGTTCCAAACATTCCAAGTTTGTCTACTTCTGTATTTTGTTTGTTTGATCAAGTTGCTGTAGATTGCAGTTACAGTACTAGTGAAAATTGAGTAAATGGTAAGTATTTTTGAGTGTGTCAGTTTAGACATTTTTCTCTTTCTTATTATTTTCAATCATCAGGGTTGTTTGTTTGTTTTCTTAGATATAGATTTAGATTTTTTTTTTAAAAAAAAAAGACAATATTGATAACCACCTAGAATTTTTTTTTTATAATTCTTAAGTTCAGGGTTTATACATGGCAGTTCAATGTCAACTTCACCATTTGTAGAAAATCTGCATGGTAATTTTACTGTCATCTTATTGAAAGATTTATATCATTTGTGATACATATTGTACATAAATTTTACTGGCCAGAGGTGCCTGACAAAGTGGGTTTGTAAGTTTGTTTTCTTAGATATAGATTTACATTTTGAAAAAAAGACAGGTATTTATTATTTCACTCGTCAGTCTTCTTTCTAGACCTTAAGTTCAGGGTTTATACATGGCAGTTCAGTGTCAACATTACCATTTGTAAATAAATCTACATAGTAATTTTATTGTCATCTTGGCAGAGGATTCATATCATTTGTGATACATTTCATACATAAATTTTACTGGCCAGAGGTAATTTCTGATACACTATATATTCAGGAAATAGTATATGGCATTAATTTGGTGAGTGTCATGCTCTTTTGCTTGACTTTTGTTCGCAGACAGACAAACTGTTGAAGAAATCAAAATGTGTAATTTTGTTATCACTGTAAAGATATTTCAAATCTACTGCATGTTCTATCATTCATCTTGAATCTTAGGTGAGATAACAACTGTATAGTCATGAGAGAAAATAATTTTATAACTTTTATAATATTGAAAGCAGTTGTCATACTGCTAAAGTATTGATTGTAAAAACTTAGTTTAACAGGTCAGGAATAGAAAACAGATGAAAATTTTGCCTTCAACCGACAGAAAAACTTCTATTATATTAAATATATTTTGATATAGATATGAATATAAAGTTGTTTTCTTTGCGATACATTTTTTTCATTAAAGAACTGAAGAACTCTCTCAGTTGATAAAAGTATCATGGTTTGTTTTAGGTATTCAAGGACAGGAAGGAACCAGATCTGATGGAACTATTTACCCCTGACCTTCAAAAACAGTACCCAGAGTTATCTGTCCCTGGATTGGCCGTGCCAACAGAATCTCTATCCACAGCCTCACAGCACAGTGCGTTTGACCTTTATAGACACAACAGGGTTTGGGAAGGAACAAGTAACTTTAGGGGAGGCAACAAATAGTTGTATTTAGATTTATTGCATTAACATTCCTTGAGATAGTCAAAATGTCAGCCTCTCATCTTATATAATAAAATAGATAGATATTTATTTAATAAATTGTATGTATAAAATAATTTGTAGAAATAATTATGGAATATTTATGTATCCATACTTGTGGATGTGTTGAAAGATATTAAAATTATATTGATACAAATGATTTGTTTGCAGTTTTTTTTTATCATTTCATTTGAAAAAGTAAACATACCCATAGCATAATATATCATCCTAGTCAACATACCCATAGCATAATATGTCATCCTAGTCAACATACCCATAGCATAATATATCATCCTAGTCAACATACCCATAGCATAATATATCATCCTAGTCAACATACCCATAGCATAATATATCATCCTAGTCAACAGCCGCTGTATAGTTACAATTTAGAATTAATAATGTTGTCTTGGGTAGACCATAACCAGTATATAACCAATTTTGAGAAAATGTTCTGAAATATGTCCTTCGATAGTTCCTAGATTTCTAACTCTTTTTCCAAGCGCGTATAAGGACAAGTAGCCAGCATTTAGAGGGTGCCAGCATTATTTGATTACATGTAATATTCATTTTTTTCATATTTAAATCCTGACAAATTGTCAATGAAAACACGCTTTGTGTGGATTTACCACTGTAATAGCTCTAGTGATATTAATTCCTCTCTAGGAGGATCCAAAACAACAATTAGTACCAAGAGTATCATTGTCAATTATAGACAATTTGGTTATGTGTAAATGGCCATCTTCTTCTCCTGTTTGCTTAGGTGAGATTAATTAGAGATTTATATATATATATATATATATATATAGATACACTGTTAGGAAATGGTATTTTATTGGAACTTTAAATTTAATATACACGTAACATTGTGATTTATTATGAGTAAAGTAACTGTGACTGAGTTATGGTTCTTGTATCATAGTTAGACACCATAATTCAACAATGAGGTACGTCTCCTCATTTTCAGTACTTTAGTGTAAAAATCTCTATGTAAAATTGTGTCCTGAAGAAACCCAAGAGAGCAAAACCAATGAGAACATTAAATCTAGGAACGCAGCCTCTTCGCCTGTTGTGATTAACTTCTACGCCTCTAATAGATCCATTGTGTGATTTAGTTCTCCATTGATGTTGTATATCGATGACAGAAAATGTCTGTGTATGATTGAATGTATCAATTGCACTTGAAGCTGCAATTCCAATAAAAGTCACAAATGGTTTCACAATTTCCATGAAGATGATGTCACCTGACAATTTACAACACATGCTTTCAAGAGATGCAGGGTGATGGAAACTATGTGGAATTTATGCGTTCACAATTTTTAACTCATTGGGATAAATTTTATTTCCTCTTATGATATGAAATCAGAGATGAAGTGGTCAATGCTCGTCTTTTATAGCAGATATTGTCATTGAAGCAGAGGACGCCTACCATAACTTCCTACAACAAAACCAACAGGGACAGCTGTTTACCAACCTGTATGATAGGTGTGATGATTCAATTTCCCTATTGTGAATTTTCCACCTCTGAATAGTAGTGTCCCTGCTTTCCCAACCCATGGTGTTGACATTTTATGGATAATTTGATATCCAAGGGTTTATTCCCAAGATTACTGCCTGATACGGGGAAGTTTTATTATCATAATAATGATCACCTTTTGGAATATTCTATTTCCTTGAGTTATATGAAGTTGGACATGTTTGATGTTTGTAAATATGCTTGGCAGGTTCTGTTGTTGTTAACCTTGTTCTCTTTTAGGAACATGACATTACTTACTTTGATTGACAAGATTTACATGGCAGGTGTCTTTGGTGAAGCAGAAGACTAGGTCAATTAAACTTGCATTTTTTAAAAAATATTCATGTAAATAATTAAATTGTTCCTATTTTGCCCTTGTTTGATTGAATTTGAGTTTGAATTAGATTTCTGTTGATGTGTCAGTATTTTCTTTGATGTTTGATGTCTGTTTCTCCTTGTTGTCATTGTTGTAAATCACTCTTGTTCATATTTGTTCTCATGTGTTCAATTTTAAGTTAAAATTTTCAGCTGTTTTGGTACAGTTTCAGTTTGAGTGGTAAACACTGATGAAGCAGAATTAAAGACAAAAAAAATTCATCTAGTTGACAAATGATTAGCCATTTTATTCTTAATTGTACAAGTATCACAGATCGCTGTAATGAAATTAAATAATGTTGAGGTGACAGTATGACTAGAAATGAAACATTTATAGGCAGAAAAAATATAGCACATATATTTACTCTTTGACATAAAAAACGTGACAATTTATGATTGATAAATCTGGTAGATAACTCACAACAATTTGACACAATTTATCTATCTATTTACTTGTTTTACGTCCAGTATTACGACCTTTTGCCTTTCAGGTAAGACGTAAGGTCACACAATCTTAACCACATGGTATATATATGTATCATATGATGCTTAAATACAGATGTATACAGACACTGAGTATGTATGTGCAAAGTCTCCAAAATACTTCCAAAGATGTTGTGTATTGGATAAATCTGTTCCTGAATATCCCACTGACTTTCATTATGCAATGAGAAGAAAGCAATATCGTGTATTTTATTTTCTATAGTTAAAATCTGCTTATAAAGGTAAAATTTATCACTTTAGATGAATTGTGGAATACACTCCATTTAGTGGAGTATATTGCTATCATACATCTGCTCACATTAGAAGCAAACTTGAGAGCGCATACTGATTTTCTTATTAAAAAAGGAGAGGAGGGGGGGGCAATGGGGGGGCAATGGGGGGATGGCATGAGGGGAGCACATAGTCATACACACAAAAAACACCTGGAATTAGTTCACTATTATTTATCTATCATTTGATGAAGAATTTACATCATACTTCTCAATTTAGAGAGTATGTTTCCTAATGTTGATGAATGAAAAAAATATTGAAATGTGACAATTGAAAAATACTTCCCATCATCGGCAATTTTTTTAAATACATAATTACTAGTTATGTACTTCTTTTCTAAATGGCTTTAAGCACTGTACACTTTGGTACAATCACAGTTGCTTGGATTTTATTTGTTATTTGCAGCAGAAACCCTTGAAGCAACAATGTACCAGCTGACTCTCTGGTACAGTAGAATTTTTTTATATATTTCCTAATTTCAAGTGTTATTTAACGATTTAGAACAAAAGATTCAAATCCCAGAACTTCAGTAAAAAGACAAGTTAAGCACTTACTTGTGACCTAATATACAAAAGTATTGACGTGTACTCGGGTTCTGTTTTGTCTACAATGGTAATTTTACTGCTTTATAAAAATGTACAGAATTTATGTATATTACTGTCACATCTTATCCTTAATTTGCACATTTTCTTTATCAGCAAGAAAAGGGGCCCATGGGAAGATCTTTTGAATCAATGTCACGTTATATTGAGTCACTGTTGGAACAGTAACATCAGCTTATGACCTAATGTAGTAAAGAGTTACTATAGTGTTTTGATGCTTACGTCCTTAGTAACCCTCGGTGGTGTGTGTTTCTCAGAAAGTTGAGAAAGGGACCTGTCACTGTTGATGTAGTTGTATCCTTGCAGCCAAGACACTTTACCATAATTGATTTGGATGATATGCAATGGGCCTCCTGTATGTTGTTCTGTGAGGTAATTACCACCTGTTACTACAAGGATACCCTACCTAAAATGACCCTGGCTGTTCAAGGGCTGATTAACCCAGATAACACACACTGTATGAAATCCTGCATGAATTCTAATGTAATGTGAAATCTATGAAACCAGTTCAATAGTTCAAAAGGTCAAGGGTGAGTTTAGGCAATATTAAATTTTTTAAGTTCCCTAATATAATGCAGTGTAACAGTCTTTCTAATTAGTATCACATATCTTCTACACATAAAATTGAAAACTAGCAAAATTCCTAGAAAGTGATTTTCATTTAAATCTTAGTTATGGTATATCAAAACGAAATGCATTTTCAATTTACAAGAACTAGTTAAAATGTTTCAAAATTGAAAACAATTCTTTGACGTATACTTAAACTAGAATGCATAGCTATTTATAACAAAACATAGTATAATATTGATAAATAATTGACTTCTGCCTTTTATAAACATGATAATAATTAATATTCAAATACCATAATATAAACTTTTATCACTTATAATAAAACGTTAAAAACATTTTTTTAAAAAGTCACAGGAATTGGTCTTAATTTATTTCTCTGTTGGTTGACTGCATTTACAGGTGGTAACAATATGTTTCTGAGGTGACTTAACAAAAGTGGCAAGAATTTTAAAAAAGCAAAAATAATTCTTATATATGTTCAAAAATTCATTTTCTTCTAAGATATTATATTCAAAGTTGAAAATTGACCGTGATAACATCGAAATTCAAAACTTCATTTTAACTGAATATCTGATGGCCTGGGTGCAGTCCCTTGTTAGGCAACTTTTTTTTTGCTAATGTCTATAGCAGCCAACCAGTAGGAAAATAAATTACAACAAGAAACTGCTATCAAATAAGTTTCATCGTATAAGTAAATATTTAAATTTCGTTTACCTTGATTTATTCAAAATAAATAAATTAATATTGAGATACCTTGTGTTTGATAAAATCACAAACATTCAAATAAAACAATCACTGGTTACTATAGGTAACAATATTATAACAATTAAAAAGTGTTGCCCTCCCTTCAAAAGGAAAATCCTTTCAAACACTGATGTAGCAATTTTCCTTCACATAAATACATATATAAACAAAATGATGTAAACAATTGTTTACGTTTTTGTCAAATCTATATTATATCACAGACTATTTTGTGATTGATTCAATATCAAGGAAAATCCTTTAAAGATAAAAAAAAACTAAAATCATTTATGTCTACCATATAGATCCTAGCTGCTTTCATATTTATCATGTTTTTGGAAAACATCAATTTGCCATACATTTTTCATAAAAAATTACATATATATGAATATTCATAACATTGTGTTAATACATAAGTAGCTGTTAATTTACTAGACTAGTACAGCCTCGGTCCATAAAAATATTTCAGTGACATATTTAGAGTATATTGTGATTCCCTTCACAGGTTTCAAACTTTATTTTTTACAACAACTGGTGATAGTTTTGGAAAATGAAAGTTTGTGGATTACATTGATTTTCAGCTTGTCCATGTTTTACACCCAAGGAAAAAATCTTAAATAAAGGTCTGTTAAATGTTTAATTGATAATATGCCTTCTCTAAATACATAAATAATTTCTAAACTTTTCTAAATTGCAGTTATATTTTCCCAGCAGACAACCTATCAATAGAAAAAAAGAAAAAAAAATCATGACTTCAACTGGATTCCATAAGTGATTAACCAGAAGTATATTTTGATATAAACATAAGTTACAAGTTGCCTAACTTTGAAAGTTAGAAATTACAGTAAAACCTGTCTTTAGAAACTACTAAAAGAAACAGAGAAAAGTGGTCTTGATGCCGTAAGTGGCCTTTATATAGAGATTCAATTACTATGAAATACACTTCACAGGGTACCAAGAAAGTGGTCTTTAAAGACAGGTAGTCTTTGTATAAAGGTGGTCTTTATAGACAGGTTGGCTTTGTATAAAGGTGGTCTTTAAGGGAGGTTTGACTATGATACTGTTTTATCATCAATTTCAGACTTAATGTTCTCACATGTGTTGAATGTCTGACTTAACAAAGTAACATGACTGATAACCACAAATCCAATCAGAAGTAAAACTGAGTTTTAACTGTGTCATTTAACATCCCATCAGCATCTATGGTAATCTAAAGTCATTCCAGTTAGAAGCATTATAAACACATACCACATGATCTGCATACTGATGAAACAATAGTTTCACAATAGATTTACCAAAATTTCGTGCCAGCACATAAAATTTTTCATAAAAGTAAAAAACTAAACTTCAGTTTTTTTCTCGTTTCTGATTTCAGTATACATTTTTTTTGTGTATTTGTTGTGTTCTCAAAACAGTGATAAATAGAATACTCAAAAATAACTTTTATAGTAATTTTAACTGAACTGAATTTCCTAAAGAAAATCTTATTGATATACAGACTATGAAACTTGATTATACATCACTGTCTGGAAAAAATTATACCTGTACATCGACCCCATTGATACTTCAGATTCAAATTGTAACCAAAACATATATATATATAAATATATCATTGAATTTAAAACACATAAAATAAAATCTTAGAAATTGTAAAAATACTAAAATATATATATAAAAGACTTTATATGATAAATAAAACACAGTTTCAAAAATACCATTCATGTAATCCAGTTAACACAGTAAACAAACAGCCACTGATCTGATTTAAAAAAATAACAGACATATTTCTGAATCAAGCCTCCTCTAATTTGGCAAACATAGATTACATAAAATAATTCCTATTCCTTAAAAAAAGTTAGTCTTTGATAATATGTTTTACCTGAAATTAGTTCATAATCTTAAGGTTAAAAAAAATCCTTCCAAAAGTGTTTAAGATTTGGTAAATTATTTTTGTAACACAAGCCTGCAGGTGTTGGTGACTCAAAGTCACTCAAATTTGAAGACTGAAAATTTTCTGCTGTCTTCAGTACCTTTTCGATGAGGTTTTGCTTTTCAATCACAGAGGATGCCAGCAAACCAATTAAGGTACCAGTATGTTAATTTTGGTATGCAGAAGTTTAAAGAAGTTAAAAATGATTTGGCCGATTTAGAAAATGTTTCAGACTTGAAAACATGATGTCCATAATAAACAAAATATAATTATGAGCATCTTAGGTAGCTTATATCTATGTAGCCACAATTTAAGAATTTATTTAGTCTAATATTAGATACACATACTATGCATTTTTGAGCTGCCATTTTGAATTAATGAGTGAAAAAAAGAAGAAAATTCCGAAGCAAGATATATTACTTTTATAAATGGTTAAGCATTTGAGTTACAGATTATAGGACTGAGTTCCTATTCGTCTATTTTTTTATTTTTTTTTTTTTTTTTAATATTGATTTTATCATTACAATGTACTTCAATTTCAATTAGTTCCACAGTGCAATTATAAAGAAAATGCCTTACATGTTAATAATCAATGTAACAATTATTGATATTTCTGTTTAATTCAGTTTCACTTGACGTAAATTAGCCAGACCTGTCTACAGAGGCCACTAAATGGAGCAGAGAAAAATGGCCATTATAGGCAGGTCACCTATATAGATGGGGAGGTTCTATTACTATGAATTATATTACATAGGGAACCAAAAAAGTGGTCCTTATAGACAGGTAGCTTGTATAAAGATGGTCCTTAAGACAGGTTGAAGTGTATCTAATATGAAAAAAGGTTTCCGAGCTAGTTCAGATGTTCATAAATGATATTCACATGGGTAAACCATATTTTTACTTGTCATTACCAAGTAATACATCTTATGAAACTGGATATTACTATTATTTGTTGAAATGTTTGCTGTTTATGATATCAAATTGTTTGGGTTTTTTTCTTGTTTTCATTTTTTGATAATGTTATGTCATAGAGAGAAAATTTGTTAAATAACATTGTCATACCCTGAATTACAAAACGGATGATTTGGCAATTATTTCATCTACCAGTATTTATCATGGCAATAAATGAAAGATTAGAAAAATTATTCAAATCATTAATACAAATGAAATTAGATATTTTTTGTAATTAACATACACATACACAATCATTAACAACAGACGTAAGCTAATTTTCATTGTCTTTATCATTAATGACACTGTCATGTTTAGTGGTAAAAACAGAAATCGATACACATAATACCAAGGATGTTTTTAACCAGTCATTACTGAGATTCAACATAGAAAGCTTTATGTTTTTGTACAGAAGTGTCTCCTCCTAATTCAATGGTGATTTGCTTCTAATTCACCTCAACAATGTCATAACTATTTCATAACTGAATTTGTATTTCTGAAAATATCTTAATGTTTCTGAATATCACAATAAAATTGATAATTATCTGAAACCATTTTGAAAGTTTTAAGTTTAAAAGTTCCCTGGATTCATTAAAATATTCATTATTTCCTGACACTCTGTTAATACTTTACACACATGATCAGCATTCCTTTATCACATATTCCATCTATATCACCAGGTCAAAGGTCAGCCCACATTCGTTGAGTATTCTTTTTTTCTAGCATAAAAGTTATATTACAATACCCTTCTTTGAGCAAAACTCCTGAAACCTGTGTTGTTCTAACTCAGTCATGGCTTTATTAAGAGCATAAATCTGAAAAGAGGAATAGAATAACAAAATTGTTTAAACAAAACAATATACGTGTCTATATACATAATGTAAATTTCATATCAGCTGACATCCAGTTTCACAAACATTTTAACTAAAGAAATTTTTCTCAACATAGAATTCTAGTCAGGAAAACGGAATTGAAAATATAATAAAATTTTGAGAATGAACTTATGTAAGAATAACTCAAAGTCATTTATCAAATAAATTAGTAAATCAAATGTTTTATTTACTAAAATTTGATAAATTAGATATGTCTTACTAGACAAATAAGATATCTTATATAATTATGTTATGAAAGTACAATATATTTGCTCCATGATTGAATGACAACCTGACTTACCACATGTAATGCTAATTTATTTATACATGTATTTACAGTGTTGTATATAATGTATGGTACAATTCAGGTTTACAGATTTATACAAAGCACTCTGAAATTCTTTTGGGAAAAGGTGATTTTGATAGGTGTTGGGTGTATTGAGATTAAGATTAAGTAATTAGAATTAATAGACACTTTTGATACTAAATAATGAAATTTCCATCATTACCAAACACAATGTATTTAATCTATTGAATTAAACTATTAATCTTTTATGTACCTCATTCCTCTGTTTCATTTTTAATTCCTTCTCTCTATCCTTCATCTGAAGTTTTTCCTGTCTTGCCTTTTCTTCTTTCTGTTTCTCAATTCTTTTGCTTGCTTCTTTTTCTAGCACCTGTAATTTTAACTTGACAGCCCTTTGTGCCTGTGTATGATATAAATCATAATCAAATATTCCAATTTGTCTTTATCAATTATATACATCAGCTGATTATGGTCTTGCCGATTTCATGTGTAAATATCATCTATGATATTTATAACTTAAGACTTTTGTGATATCAATAATGTCACTTGTGGAGCCTCCAATAACACAAGGATATTGCATTTGTGGTAATTATAATTGACTTAATGGATTAAATGGAATGTGATGCTGGTTATTTGTGATAATGACACAGAAAACATAAGTAATTATCATTATTATGTATCTTGTTAATATTTTACTAATAAATCAACAATCTCTTGTCTAAGGTTTGACAACTGAAATAGTTAATATTCAAGAAAATTTACAGAATCATCCTCTTACATCCAGAGAGCAAAATATTAAACGTTTAGAATGTGACTCTCTGGTTGGTTTTTTTCTTTACGAAAATCCTGAAAATTTTTATCCAAATAAAGAACCAGCTATATATATAGTATTTTCAGCTCCTGATGCTAAATTATCCAGAATTTCAGATCAGTCTTCAAACTTACCCTGATATCATTCATACTTGGCACATATTCCACTTTTTTCAGCTGATCTGAAAGATAAAAGGGTCATTTTGAACTTAACAAAAAGATAAGTTTAAATTCACCAATGATATCAATGATATGCAAAATGAATATTACATGAATTTTTATACGCCCTGACATTTGTTGAATGAAATAATAGCATATTTTTCAAACTGGGAAAAAAATATATACATTTATAGATATCAAATATCATTTTAAAAAAAGGTTTGCTTTTGTTTCACTACAAACACATAGAAGTCATTTACCTTTGGTAAACATGTAACGGATAATTTGAAAAGATTAAAAACAGATTATAAATATCCAAAACCTCAGAAAGTCATTGTATATCAATGAAATATTTGAAAATTTAACTTTATAAAGAGATTATCTTTTCTTCCATTAAAAATGACTAATTAACACATTGTGTTTGACAATATTTGCTCCCAAGATTTATTCTTAATTAAGTAACCCCTTTTTTCTGTTCAGAAGAGCAATGTTGTGAAGCAAAAAAAAAAAAAAATGGTACTTAATTGACAACTGAATTCTAGAACAAGAAAACAGGTAATATGTATACAGGGATAATTTCACCCCAGGTTATTTTTGCCCTAGTACCAGGTACTATCATAAATGAATTTGCCTCTGGCTCATTTCACCTTTGAGGATTATATAATGGGATATACCGGTACATTTGTGACAAATTTTTGCCCTAATCTTAAATTTGCCCTCACTGTTTGTGAATGGAAAGGGCAAAAATTAAATGGGGCACAGATTTCATGGCATACAATATCTTATGCCCAGGAGTGATCTACAAACTTTGCTGTGTTGTTTTAAACACTTGCCCATTTCATTGAACAATTCCTTTTGTGGCAAGTTGCACGAAAAATCATACTCTCTTATCAAATAATCAATGTGTGTTGAGATCTGTCAAAGTTAGCCCCCAGTTTACATAGGGTTATAATTGAAAATCTTGGTGAAAGGTTGTTTTGTTTCTAAACTAGAGTGGAGAGGAATTGTATTGGTGATAAAAGCAGAATCATTTTCAGTGGAGAATTTAAGGGACTAAATACAGAATTGTACCCAACTCTGATCAACTTTAATCAATATTTCTCTCACAAAACTAATTCAAAGTCAATCCATCAGTATTACTGCTCTAGAAAATTACAAGCAAATGTTATTTCAAAGTCTTATACGAACACACCCTGATTTGGAGTAAAACAAATCTGAATTTAAGGACCATTTTATTTCATGTTAAACAGAATAAGCTACATTGTATTTCCAATAGAAATACGGCAATATTATGTGTTTTTGATGAGTTTTTTTTTTTTGGAAAAAGAGATTTCTTAAATCACAATATACATGTACATTTCAATCCTCTTTATTTCCTTTTAGCTTCAACAAATCAGGCACTTACTGGCATCACTGATGTCTAGGTCAATGTTTGTCTCGTAGCTGTATCTGATTCTAAATTTGTCTGGTGTACGATCTTCAGAAAGTTTTCTAATTTAAGATTTTAAAATATTTAGCAAAATTAATATTAATGAATTCTTTTATTGCAAATAAATATGTAGAAATTACACCACAGATTTTAAGATTAGAATTAAAAGATGTGAGACGAAATTTGTTTTAAATTTTATAATTGTATTTATTTTGAAGTTTTGAGTGAAATCTAACTTTCCTTATTATCTTCATGAACCCAAAACACATTTTTTTCCCAATGCGACCATGATATACTTTCAGTGTATCATAAATTTCACTAAAGTTTAGATACATACATATATATATATTTATCTTACCTGGTGATACAATAGTGTTTGCCTTAGAGGCAACATTTACCAAAGTTACACGGGATTGTTCCGATACTTTCGGTAAATGTACATTTGTGACTCCTGGTGAAGCACTTCCATTAAATTTGATACCTCCGTTTCCCATGGTATAATACATTTTTAATTGAGTTAAAAAACTTTCGTCATATGTGTGAATTTTTTTTATGTTTAAGTCAATTATTTCATATTTATGAGAAGAATTAATGTTTCCCTCACAGACGGTTCCTTAAATTTCTTCTGTTTTTTAATTTTATGAAGTAAATTGATGTTGAGCGATAAGCCTGAATACCCAAACTTTTATTGATAATTATGAATGTTTTACTCCCAATAAACTTAAATAATGCCACTTTAACAAGTATTATTTAAAACATTTTCTTTTCAATATGATTAGTTCACATTAACATGAAATCTGAATTATGAGATCTCAAAAATCCAATTTCTTTGATATTTGTGTAATTTTCTCTCAGAATGTTTTCCTATTCACTTGAAACACATGCACTTCGAAACATGTACTGAGCCATAATAATCCAGTTATTTTGAGAAAACAATAATCTCCATCCTAGATATTTCCTTCAAAATCGTCTCAGAAATTCAGATTTCATTCTACCCAGCCACTGAACCATGAAGTGGCTGGATCCTCATGGCAACAGTTTGTGCAGTAGTTGATTCACATTATGATCTATCAACTTCACTTAAATCCATTTTATGTGAATCCAGCAATACAACTCAAGTAAATTCCGATGTTTTCTCTCCTAAAATTTGTGTGGAAAAAAAATATTTAAAAAATATGCACTGAATGCCAAGTCACAAGACCAATCTCAGGTTTCCTTATTGTATGCCTATCTCCTGCTACGTCAATTTTGATGGCATTATATAACACAGGCAAGTCCACAGTGTGTTATATGGTGTTGGATTAAATGCACTAGTCCAATACTTAAAAAACAAAATCTATTGACTGTTATTCATGGAAATCTGCCAAAATCTGTTAGTTTTTCACTACCACAAGAATGAATTGTTATTCTGAAGGAGAAAAGGGAGATGATTTTTTTAAAAAGTGAGAGAACAGATTTTTTAACTAGCTGAGAAAATTTGTTTGATATCCTTAATATCAAAAAGTTACATGTTATTGCCTAATTGCATGAACATTTTTATTTTATTTCTAACTTTTTAAAGTTTTAATTAAGTTTCCCCTCCAGGGTCCTTGTAACTGAACAGTGATCCTTAGTTGAAATCCAGTGTGTATAAAAATACACCCAAAGGTTTGGATCAGAAACAAAAGCTTTCTAGTTAATCATTTATAGAAGTTGGTGGCCAACACATACACACCATATCAAGCTTCTATAGTGACTTAACTACTTAAGGATGCCACTTCATAATACCTACTGAATTGGTATCTTATATCCACTTCCAGTATATATACCTGTACTGGAAATCTTGTATGTGGGATTACATATCTTATAAACCACAAGTGTATATCCCTGAAATATTTTGATTAAACAAAAACACAACAGGCTCACAAATATATACCCAAAGCCCATATTTTCCCAAAGCCCATATTTTGACCTTTAACCTTGACCAATGTCCACAAAAATCTGATCAGGTGTAGACCTTGGTGTTAAAATGTAATTAATTTGTTTAATGATTTTACATCCACTACTGCAGTCTTTCAGCAGACAACTTGTCATGCAATGCTACAAATATCAACTACCGTTAAACCTGTTGAAGGGTTTATGGGAATTGTACTCAACGGTTTCATTTTCAAAGTGGTAAAGGGTGACCTTTGACCTTGACATTGAATAATTACCACTTGATTCTATGCAGGTTAAGACACCGGTTTGTGATGCTGTGCTGTGAATCTGAATTATATGTTTAGGTTTTCAAGATAGATATCTGGTATGAGCTTTTATTTCAAAAGTGGTCAAGGGTGACCTTTGACCTTTAGCCTTTAACCCTAATCAATGACCACCAAAATCTTAACAGGTGTAGACATTGGCAGTAAGATGCTATAGTGTGAATATGAATTAGATTGTTTCAGAGGTTTATGAGATATCTAACGTAGACAGAGTTATCATGGACGCACACAGACACAAATTGCCCCCTTACTTCACTGGGGGTGTAAAAATTAACAGTTCCTGATGCTTAGATAATAACTGGTTAAATATGTGCATCGTTATAATGGAGATGAGCAGCTGTGTAATTATTTGAAGATCTGAAGTTCCAAACTGTACAGTAACAACCAGTCATCTTTCAGAACAATGACATGTTGGAAAGGGTCATCATGCATTATGTGTCCAATCCTAATGTCACCTATCTTTCCTGTAAAAGGACAACATACAAATTCTCACTCAAAATTTAAGGGTTAGACCTGATAACAATACAAATTCTCACTTAGAATAAGGGATCAAACCTGATGACAATATACATTTTCACACAAAGTCTGGGGTCAGAAAAACAGTAAAACAGCTATGAATAAGAACTCCACTCAACAGTGACAGATATTGGTGGGCTTTATCACTAAGTAATGGGTAATAGCCATACGCATGAACAGACAGCAGAGAATTTTACAGAATAAAATCTGTGTATCTTAAAATATTGATACTAATCAAGGAATAGAGCTGACGCCGTTACTGTGATACAGGTTCAGGGTGATTGGTGCTTGGATACCTTACATGTATACTGGGTGATTCATCAGGACCCAAACCCCACAACATTCTGGGCAAAACCGGTCAACAATATGAATATAATAAGAATCGACTTACTTTGAGCTTGTTGTGATTGATATCCCACATAGCTAAAATATTGATGAACCAATCTGCTTTCTATAATGTCAAGTAATAATTCCCAAACAACTTTGCTCCTTGCTTCAACTGTAAACTTATTCTTTTCTTATAAATCATTGCCAGGTTGAAAAAAAAAAAAAAAAACAAGAAGATTTTTACCCAATGAGATGATAAAGTATTCATTTAGGTTATGTCATGTATGGTCATATCAATAACTGTAAACAATATACAGTATATCTAAGTGGTATTCTTGTTGATAGTACAGCACTGAAATGTAACTGCTTTCATTGCAGATTCTGTATATTGTTTTCTATAACAGTAATAATTGATGTGTGGATCTGTCATCGCAGTAACTTGTAAAGAGAGCTGAAATTTGATTGAGGTGGAACATGCCATGACACCAATTTAGATAGCATAAGATTTTCTGTCTCTTATGTCTAGCAATAGTATACATGTTTAGCTATTTAGTCAATTCAATTTGTGTGTGTTTTTTTTTTTTTTTTTTTTGAGACCCTGGGGAAAATACGTTGTGTATGTGTGACCTTTTGTCTCCTCTACCATAGCAATAATATTAGAGTGAGGAACTATAAAGCATCAGACATGAACACTTTAACATCTAGAGACCCAAATACTAATTCCACAGAGTGGGTGTGGTTTGATAGAAGAGTTCATAGCAAGAGTTAATTCTTTACTTCATGCCAGGCAATTTCACACAACAAAATAAAGTGATATATATCAGTGTTACATCAACAGAAACTCAAGTGAACCCTTAATTATCTAGACACCTCAATTCCTTGCTTACTTGTAAATCATCTACTTATAATTCGCCCGGACTGGAGAGTTTGGACATATAACTGGTGATACAGAGTCACACCTATCATAACACAGGCAGATCTGGTTGTTGTATCATCAGTCAAATTGATACCAATATACGGTACATTTCATTAGCTAAAAGTTTTTCTAGATCAGAATTCAAATTTCCAGACTGAGAAGTATAAGCAATGTTGTGGAAATCTGTTCCCTTACATCTCCATCTTGGCTGTGAGTTTCCTGGTACCATCAGTGTTTGATCATCCCAGGTTCAGTGTGGTATTACTGTGTTCAACTCTCTGTGCTGCATAAAATACTTTGCTATAACCTTACAGACCCAGTGTAGCAGATGGTATTGTAGTAAAGTGAAGCAGCTATATATTTTTTTTCAGTTGATGTTTTTTGCTTAATTTTTTATCAGTTTACATAATTATGTGACTCAATACCATATAAAAAAATAATTAAATCAAGGGTCAGAATATTGATGGTGGGGAGAGTGGCCTCACTACACTATCACCATAGTAACGTGAAGCATTTCACTATTTTCTTACTGATAAACTTTTTTTATCATAAAAAAAAATACTCTGATTCATTCATTTAAACATGTATATAACAAAAACTATATCTGGGGTGGTAAAATTGAAGTTGGGGTAGAGTGTTATCTGTTATATCATGGTCAAGCGAATCATTTCACTATTTTCTATTTAATTAACTAATCATAGTTGTATCATACTGACCTGGTGTTGGTGTTGCAGGAGGTGCACAAGGGTATTCCATTCCACAGTCCTTCATTGTACCAGAATGTTTCTCAGACAAATACACCTTGGTAATTTTGGCAATTTCATTTACAGATGTCTGATAATAAGTTACACGATTTTCATTGTGTAGACATGACTTTGGAGTACTAAGTAAATCACTAGTAGCAGACATGTGTACGCTTGGTTCTTGATTGGAGCTTTGTTGCACTAAATTATTTATTGTCATTTGAGGCAATCTATTTTGAGAAGTTTGGGAATCAGTTCCCCCTCTTCTTGATCCTCCTGATGATTTGCTGAAAGACTTTAACGCTTCAATCTGAGCAATTTTCGGTCTCAATATTTCTGACATAGCACCAGACCTGTGAGTTTGTTTTGATGATGAATTTACAACATGGTCATGTTTGACTAAGGTGATAGGTTTACTTTGAGCTTGTAGAACATTTGATAAATTTGATAATACTCCATCATTCATGGAAGATTTGTTACTTGTTTCCTTTTCTGATTTTACTTTTGTTGCTTGTGGTATCTTCATTTTACCCTGTTGATAAAGTCTATTGCTAGCCTGTAATTTGATTTTCATCTTTGTACTCATTGAAGACTTGGATCTCTTTTTGTTCTTTTTACCTGAAATGAAGATATTTATTTGTATACTAAGAAATTGCTTGTTTCTACATGTAAGACATTGAAAAACTAAATAATAAATAATGTAAACATCATGTTTTCCAATCCAGGATCCTTATAGCAGTCACTTACAGAGAACAGGCAATTTCTCTAACACTACATTACTGTTTAAAAAAATAAATTTAATAAGTTTATTTTCATTGATTTTTGTGAACAGTTAAAATTATGAAAAGTGAATTTCATGTGCTTTATTTAGCCACAGTATCAATTGTTCACAAAAGTGCTGAAACTTGTGCTCCAGGAAAATTAATCTTTTCGTAATAATTTGTAGAGTATGAAAACTTGCAAGCCAGGCATGTCACATCTAGTTGATCAATAGAAATGTCATGATATGTAACAATGAAATTATACACACCTTTTTTGGTTGATGATTTACTGGGCACATTCACAATTATATCTGGTTCCTGCATATAGGGATTTCCTTTTAAAGGAAAGGTGTCTTCAACATCGTCTTTATCTTCATTTTGATCATCATTGTCTTCATCTTTATCGTCTTCATCTGAATTGCCTGAAGGGCAAGTACGATTAACTGTTTCATCAGTTAAACCGATGTTACTTCTAGTTGATGCAGAGGTTTTACATCTTGCCAAATCTGTGAATTCATGATCAAGACCTGGCTGTTTGATATCTTTGGGTGTGTTTATCCGTTGTCTTGACAATGGTCTCCGGTTAGCATCCGAGGTTAACAGTGAATGAATATCAGCAACATCTAATGCTCGACTGTCCTGGATCTGTGATAGTGATTGTTTTGCAGCGATAATACCGTTTCTAGACGATGATCTTTCTGAATAAATAAATGGTTGTGAGTGACTCTGTGTTGCTTTAGAGCCGGAATGGAGACCAGCAATGATCCCATTCTGATGAGATTCTTGGACAACGATTGTATCGTTGATGTCAAATAAATGATTTCTTGCAGAAATTGTAGAATAAGCTGATGTTGGTTTGCTATTAGAACCAGTATGTGTTAGTCTTATAACAGCAGGGGCAGCACCGTCCATGTACATGGGGACACGCCCCCCTAGAGAACTCCCAACAACATCTGAATCATTTCCTGGGGATGCTGGAACAGTCTTTCGAAAAGGAAAATCATGGAACTTCCCCTTCGTTAGGACTGATTGTGCAGTCATTCTTAATTCTATGGTGGAGTCCTACAAACATATCATGCTTCTAATCTCCCAGGTAGTCTCCTGAGTAAGAAAATGCCCCACAGTTGTCTGCAAGGGGCTTGTCGAATTTATTTACACCGCCATTTCGCTTCACATTTACCATAGCAACCGAACAGATCAACATTCGGACTACCTCGGATGTTTTCATTGATTTTTTATTACGCTTAACGCACATGCCCACTGAACAGGATATCGCACGCCGAACTTCCGGTCAAAATCCACATGGTGTATCGTGAAAGAAAACAACCTAGAGATGAGACCGCTAACAGACGAAGAGACGAAAATCTTTTTCGAAAAACTTTCAAAATAGTAAGTAAAGCGATATAACAACTTATGAATTCAGATGTTGTCGGCGTGTGAAAACCGAATTGTATCAAATATACATATCACTGAATGCAGAGACGTATATAACACAAGTAACGGAGCAGAAAAATCATAACTACAATAATTCTAGTAACTGTTTAACTAAGTCTAGAAAAAGATAGTTGAGGACTGTAATTACTTTAGAATCGATATGTATAATCATAAATAGAATAAACTAATATACCAGACCAAGTGTCGTGTGCTTAAAGTACAAACTCCTTAAAAAAACAGGCTGGACAAATTCTGAAAAAATCCAGAGATGCTGTACAAGAATAATGGAAGTCTCACTAATATTTATCACGCGTAGAAAGTCAGGAGTCCGACGAAGAGGACCTTTACGGATGTGTTCTGAAAATTAACCTTAAGTTATAGGCATATTTTACAAACTGAGACTTCTTGACTTTAACGGTTGAAGTGACATAACTCTTACAACGAAAAAAACACACCTGACACGTACAGCAGTTTCATGAAATGCACAAGTACTTGTGAACTCGAATTCAGTAATACTTATGAATAAACCACACTTAGTTTTTATATGGCTAGTGTGTGGTTTATTTCCAAGTGCTGTTAAAATCGAGTACCTGTGAGGGAAGGAGGTAATGGCTCAGGAAACTTGGAAAACTTTTTCATCTTGTGCACAATTTCTTTCTTGTCATACTTCATTTCCAACAAACATCATTAATAGAAGTCTCTTAAAGGCTCGAAACAAACATCATTTTATAACAGATCTGTTACTTTTGAATCAATATTAATAGCAAATTATACCACTTCTTTCAATATATTTTTTCTGTCTGTTTCAGCATTGGTGAAAATATTAAGCTGTTACTAGATCGTCCCGATGGGTCTTATTGTTTTAGGTTACACAGAGACAGGGTTTTCTATGTCAGGTAATGTTGAAACAAAGTACAGCAAAATAAAAGTACAAAACATTTTTGAAAATTTTTAATTTGACCTGAAGTATAAAGATAATTGGTGGAGACAGTGTTTACACATGATATATTATTTTCAATGCATTTCCACCCTTATATCATCACTGATAGCAAGCTATAGGATGATTCTCTTTTAGGTGTAAAAGTAGAAAATTTATAGCGTAGCATGTTTCTGTCATTTGAATGGTCTGTCGTTTGAACAAATGAATGTACATTTAAAAAATCATTGTATTATAGATCTACATGTATACAAAACATGATGGAAATGATCAATGAAAAATTAATATTATCCTGTTATTGTCTACAGAGAAGACATGATGAAACATGCTGGGAATGTTTCAAGGAAAAACCTCATAAGTTTTGGATCATGCTTCGGACGATTCTCCAAAGGTGGAAAATTCAGATTGCATATTACTGCTCTGGATTTTCTTGCTCCCTATGCTAAGGTAGGAATTTAATCAGTTGTTCTTATTTCTCTTATTTAAGCTTGTGAAAGATTGAAAAATATTTAAAGGCTGTTAAATGAGTTTTCATTCAAATGAGATTTGATAAAATGAGCTTTAGAGGTTGATATATGTATAAGCGTTGGCAAATAAGAATTGATACTTCAAGATGTATGCCATAAATCTAATATGAAATGAATGCAAATTTAAGTTCTTTATATTCTCAGAAAAAGTACATTTTTGACATGTTATAAATTGAAAATGTGGGGACCTAAAGCAAATGAAGGCAGCCATTTTGTTTCATCATTTTCAGTTCATGATGTAACATCATTGTCCATATTTTGACATCAAGGTCCATTTCTTTCTGAAACAGCCTTTGTAAAATTCCGAATATCTCTTTTCATTTGATGTTTTGGCTTGTAAGTACGAAATCAAACTTTAATGTGTCAAGGCATTAGTTTACCTCATAACACAGTCAATAGCAGTGCACAGTTGCAATCCCTTTGTCCTGTAGCAACCTTTGTTGAAATGTGTGAAATTCTGACACGAGATAGATACTTGTACAGTACATGCAAGTAGTTAGATTTACAAAGCTGTGATTCATAAAGTTAGTAATACATGATATAGATATATGTAGAATTGAAATTTGGGACAGCACAAAAAATTTTATACATGAAAAATTTTAATCATTGAGGTTTGATTCATGGTAGCTTGAATGTAGTTGCAACAGAGTATTGCTAGACCTGTAAACATTATTTGTTTTAGTTCTTAAAAACAATTTCACACAATCTATTACATTCTTGAAATTCAAAACAAACTTTTAGCAAGTTTTTGGAGTGAAAATAAGATAGATTTATCAAAGTTACCATATACAAATGTTCTTTATGATATTTTACAAAAGTTTAGAAGGACTTACTCATAATATTGATATTTATTAACTTCACTATGTGGGCTGAAGCCTCCCTGAGTTACTAAGATAAACATGTAGATTTTAAATCCTTTTAATTTACTCATATTCTTAGGTAATCTTTTATTTATTTTTTTGTCCAAGACTACAATAATGATACATGGTATGTAACAAGATTTTTGTTTCTCTGACAGTACAAGGTTTGGGTTAAGCCGAGTGCAGAGCAGCAGTTTGTCTATGGCCATCATGTAATGAAGTCAGGCCTCGGCAGAATCACAGAAAACACACCACAGTACCAAGGTGTTGTTGTATACAACATGAATGATCTTCCATTGGTAAGATATTAAGATCTTTGATTCTTGTCGTTGGGTATGACTTTCTTGATTTGAACTATCATCATGTCTTTTCTATCAGTAATTTGCTTGTATCCAAAATTTCTGACTTTATTTTACATAGGTTTACTTGTTGTCACTTACTAGTGAAGTCGGTGATGATTTCTGAGATTTAATTTTGCTGTTTTGTGTCATTAAAGATTATATGAAACCAAATAAAAACCAGAATATGTATATGGTATGTCAGTATGTATGCAGGCTTTTTTCTCTGGTTTAGGATGGGACCTCTTTTTTTTTCGAAAATGAAATAATTTCATTTGCGAACAGGTCCCATATTCAATCCTTAAGAGTCCTTATAAAAGGTCCCAACATGGAAAGCAATATAAAGATATACTCTCCTTATATTGTTAAACGGGAAATAGCAATGAAAATTTCATTATGGTAAACAAGTTATACCAGGAATAATCGCATAGCATTAACCATACAAACATAAAAACCTATGGACTTATAGTCTAACAGTGTAATTTGGTTTTGTTTGTAGGGCTTTGGAGTGGCAGCCAAGTCAACCCAGGAATGTCGACACACAGATCCCATGACATTAGTTGCATTTCATCAAGCAGATGTTGGAGAATTCATTAGAAATGAAGATGCTTTAGTATAACGTTACTTAAGGGAAGGGGGTTGGGTTATATTTACATTTCACAGACATTATGCATATATAGATGTACACCAGACTGATAATAATGTTTCACTTGTAAACAGATTAAAAATGTTTCTTAGTCGTTGCATTAAATACATAACATTTGTTGATATTCAAATTCATTTCACTGAATGATTTGATGAAGTTGCCATTAAAAGTTTTTCTGAAATTTTAATTGTTGTTGGACTTTAATAGTTTTAAATCCTTCTTCTTTTGTTCAAACAAATGTATTTTGTTTCATTGATCTGATCTAAATATTCAACATGTAGGACTAAAGCAACAGAAAACATATGAAATTTTAGAAAGACTTCTGAAATGTTTCATGATAAATATTGATAACAAACTTCCACTTTGAAAGTCCAAAATGGCAGCATGTCAGTCATATTGTTTCTCCCAATTGTTTTGATATTGTTTATGCATATCTTGTGTGCAAAGGGAACCTACATGGTACTTATGGAGTTTTGAAGAGGTCTGTAAAGAAGTTTCTATGTATAATTGATAGCTTAACTTGTGTTGTTCGGAAAAAAATGTTTGAGTGATTTTGAGAGAAATCCAACATGATTACCTATTGGCAGTTTGTTCTCCAACTGATCTAAAAAATTTGCAGTTGCATTTAGGGCCCATTGAAAACCTACATGTACATTTGAGAAAGATACAAAAAAACTCTGAAAAAAAAGAAACAGCAAACTTCATCCGAAGATAGCTGGATGATGGCTTTTGTTTATATGATGAATATCAAATTGAAAAAGTACATCTATGATGGAAGCTAGGAAATGTGAAGCTTGAAAAAGTTCAAACTCTTCTTTTCAAACAAGGGATAATTTGTTAATGAAGTTAAGTAAAATAGAGATCATACAGAAGCAGCTCACCATCTGATAATGCAGGGTTATAATTAAATAGTCCCAAGTATGTAGACTGCAGAACTTTATAGATGTCCTCATTTCTGTAAATCAAGTAACAAACCCAATTGATGTTTCGATTTTCAAGACTTGATGTGACTTTCTGCAATAGCTGGTTGCAATCTAGATCTGCCAGCGAGGTGAACCTTTTTATCCCCTAGTGCTGAATGTTGGGAGGGGATATAGGAGGTTTTAGTACGTACCACTTGTCATTGTTGGTGCTGTACCAGCTTCTTTGTGATGGATGTCAATCAAATTTCACACAGTAAGGGCTATCATATCTTCTACAGCATCAAATTTCAGGGTTTAAAGGCCAAGGCCACCACTGCTATTTTCATAAAACATTTTCATTGCTCTAGCAGCTTCATTTCATCATGGATTTTGATCAACTTCATATTCATATTCCAAAGTTGTAGGGTCAAGGTCACTCTATTTCAAAAGTAGAACTATCAGGAAATCCGTTCTTTTTTTTTTAACTCATCTGACCCAAACAGTAAAGTTGACCTATAACTATTGTGCATCATCTTTGATCATCTGCTGTACACTGTCCATAAACTTTTCCTTTAAAACTCCCTCTTAAGACCTCAGCAGATTTCAACCAAATTTGGTCTGAGACATCAGTTTTGACCCCTAAGGAACTGGAGGCGTGGCCCCAAATGGGAAAATTAGTCAATAGTTTTGCTAGAAAAATTACTCTTCGTTAAGCCCTGAATGGATTTAAACAAAATGTGGTACAAAACATTATTGCCAATGGAGAATCATTTCTTAAATTCAGAAAGCTTATTTGACCCCAAGGGACTTTGGGGCAGGCCTTAAAAGGGGAAGTTAAACAATATTTGCTCTGAATCACTACTTCTGGTTAGCTTTCAACAAAATTTGGCCTGAAACATTATCAGGGAGTGGCAATGATATGGCATGAAGTGATCCTTCACATGATTGTGCGACTGTTTTCATGAACAGATCCTACCATTTATGAATTTCTGATACTTTCAAGGAATGATCAAAATTTCAATTCATCCGACTTGTCAGACGATCATCAGCAAATTCTGTGGTTTGTCCATCCATTCAGCGATTGTCCAATGACAATGACGGGTCATGGCATTCTTGTATTTTTTCTTTGCAATTTCAAATCCAAAAAAAGAATCGGTCTTCACTGTACAAGGTCAAGGATCCTGCAGTACTAATATTAAACTAAGAAAAACATATATCACCTCATGGACTTTCTGGATATCTGTTCATGATAGACTATGCAGTACAAGCTCCTTTATGTTTTCATTGCTGATAAGAAAACTTCAATATACTTTTGAGCTCCTTTTGACCTTCCTTATTGATAGAATATGACCCTTGGTCTAATATGGTTAAATGTTGCTGTTTTTAACTGTCGGCACATTTGAATCCTCCTGTGGCCCACAATTGATATGTATTGGTTTGTATGTTGGGTGTATTGCCTGAAAATCTAGGTCATTCTGAGGTGGGCTCTGTGTGGTAGCTGGTGGCTATATTACTGAACAACATACAGGAGGCCCATTGTATGCCAGAGCAATATTAGTATACAGATTCTTGCCATAGGGGCAACCATAACAGCAAAGACCAGTCTGTTTCTTTGCTTTCTGTGATAAACAAACCAGCAAGGGTCGGGAGTGTTTAATCAATACCTCAGATCTTCGCCCGAAATAACTCACCATCTGAGCTACCACAGCCCCATGTGCAATGTTACCAATATAACCTTGGGATATCGTAGTTCACTAAATATGACTTTAAAGTAATTTTGTACCACCATTATTATCCATTTCTATGTATTCATACTAGTTCAGGCAAAAAATACAAGAGAAGACAGTAATAGTGTCAATTTTAATTGTCAGATTACCACAGACTTACGGTACTTCTCTATACATGTACAAATTCTTAATGAGTAAAATGTTTACAATGCTTTGAGTTCTTGATTGATTCTTATCTCTTTCAATTAAAAATGGAAAGGAAAAAAGCCAGTTTTGAATGAAAATTTTCATGGCTGCCATGCAAAAATAATTGATTACAGACAAAAAGATACTTATCTATATGAAAGTCACTTTCATAAAAAAAACCTTACAAAACAGAAGAGTAAACAATTTCGTTCCTATTAGTGTATTATTTAATATAAAATCTGATACCAATATATTGAAGATCATTAAGCAGAAAAGGTGTCGCTTAAATCAAGAGTAAAGCCATATGTGCTTCCAACAGAAATGCAACGACTCATTCTAACAGCAATTGCGAAATGAGAGAGGCAAAAATCAGAGACAGGTTTGGCACAATCAACTTTCCATTTAACATTTGTAAGCAAGATGTCCAAAAACAAGCGGATATTTAGTCTGCGATATACATACATGTACTGTTTTTTTTTTGGAAGTCTGTAAGTCAAACTCTTCTCAACTCCTGTGTCATTTGTTGTATACAAGAATAAGCGGTATTGCAATAACATTAAATAAAAGTTACAAATCGGCAACTGGCAGAAAAAAAAAGTATATACAATATGTTGCTTTCTACATACACATAATATTATCTAACAATTGAAATATATACAATAGACTCCACATCAAGTGAACAATAGGACTTTACTTGTTGTACTACTTAAGAAGGAAAATGCAAATTATGAAGAATATTGTGACCACCTCTTTGACACCAATTTTATTAAGTTAAATAACTCCAAAACTCAAACTTTCTGCCAGAAAAAAAATAACAATATAACAGGTGCTTTATGCAGTGTGAGTACACATATCTGTCACCACTGTTTTGTTGAAAGTACCATTTTAAAATAAAGATTGTAATTTTGTACATAATTTTGTCAATTAAACCAGATCCATACTGCAAACAGAAAATTATTTCATGGATAATCTTGAAAATTACAAGCTACAGGGGTAAAGTCTATTATTTACCTGTAAGTAAACACTGATAGTCTATATCAACATTATAAGCCAATCAAATGCCAATTCTATGTTATACACTGATCAATTTTAAAACATTGAACAATTTAAGATCATTTTACAATTAGGAAAAATAGATATCTCAATAGATACCAAATTGAAGATATGTTGAAAGCATGGGTGAAAAAGAAATGGTTACAATGGCAGGTAAACCTTGACAATCTTATTTTAAAGTCTATTCAGCTTTCTAAGTTTATACAAATGTGTGTACATTTACAATGACATATTTACAAGAATATAATTACACTGTTGTAATCCTGCATATTGACAACTTCTGTTTAGTCTTCATATAAGGGTTTTCCTGTTTATTTAATTCCAACTTAACTCCAGTAAAACACAAGGATTTAATGAGTATTAACAACGTTTTTGCAAATTTTTTTTCAGATCTATTACAACAAACTGACAATCCACTGCTGTATAAAATGAAATTTTTTTATTTCTAAATAAAAATTCATTTTAGTCTAAAATGTCAATACATCTTAACATTTTCAGAATTAATTCACTAACATTTTGGTTAATAATATTTTTTGTTAAAGTAAATTTGTTAACAGCAATTGTCTCGTCAGGAAACGCTTCACGGATAATGTATATTTGTTGAATTGTTAATATCTTTCTCTTCTAACAATACAAACATTTATGATCCCTCTATATCTGTGGTCAAAATATATTCATAAAAGTACATAAACTATTGGCCTCTCATATGACGAAGTGATTGCTTTTTTTATAAGTGGTAAAATAATTAATATGATCAAAACTTTCGACACTATATTCAAGCTAGCATAAAAGACAGGATAACGAAAGTTCTCTCCCTTGTTTGAATGTTTTACCCTTGCTTCTAAAGTAACTATTTAACTCAGAATTCAATTTTTTTTGTGAAAAAAAAAAAACAAAGATCTTAAAATAATGGCAAAATATTTTTTCCATATTTCTGAAAACATCAGAAATGAAATAAAATTAACTATTCATTATATATTTGGATATAAAATAACTTTGTTTATTTAATTTCATATTAAGCCGCTTAAATTTTCAAGACATCCTTATCTTTTAATACTTATAATAATGATACAAATTCTTCTTGCACACTCCTTTTGCACATACAATCATAACACAACACGTACGGAAGCTTTGGTCTACACATATGTAGCATATGACAGTTTTAACACTACCTATCTCCACGTGGCCAACGTCCAAAGCCAGACTTTCTCCCAAAATTTTTGGCAGCTTACTGATTTTGATGAAGCAACTCTACTAAGTTATAAATTAAATTTCAAGAATTCTTGGATCCATCATTTTTCACGTACAAAACAAAAATAAATTTTCTTTAGAATGGGTCTTACTAGTCTTACAGTCTTCAAAATTGAAAGACATTTGCAATACACACATAACAGAGATATAGCGAAAACATTTATGTAAATTTTTCTTTCTTACTCCAAAGGCAATAGAAACATTTGAAATATTCCTGTCACAGAATACAAATGATGTATAATTTTTTGTTGAGTTTGAAGATGTACAGAACAAACATGTATTGCATTTCTAATTGGTGCATTTAGAATATAAATATTGGGAAATTTTCTTTGTATTTGAGACCAGAATCAGATTTGTAGGCCAATTTTACTTAGTCAATATGAAGACATATACATACAGACTAATGTATCTGTGTGTAATAGCACTTGTCTTCACTACAGGCAAATCCTTATCGTAAGTATGTAAAATTACTGTGGAAAATTGTCTACATGTACTACCACAGGTAACACAGTGCTTGCATTTTGTAAAAGAAGAGTTGAAAAGAACGATGTCAAAAAATACTTTGTAGAACAATTTCACCATATAGTTTTAACACATTCATGTATTACTACGAATCTAGTAATATATATAATACCTGTATTTAACATGCATATATATGAATATAATGTGATTTCCAGACAAAAAATCAATACCAAATAAAATTTAATTAATAATGAAATGTCACTAACTCTTGATTTAATAGGAAAAAAGATCTTGTGACAATGAAACAGAAGAAAACACACGTCTACTTCCACAAAAACATGTAGTCTAATAATATGTTACTGTAAATGCAAACGGGGATTTTCTTAATTCTGAGAATACAATTTTATATAGGACAATCTGTTGATACACATGTAAATTGTTTAATACAAACACAGCAGTGACATATTTCAGGTAAATGTTCACACATAGAGAGTTTATCTTTTGATTGAAATGTTTCATTTTGAGAAAAAATTTGATTATTTAATACGGAGTGCCAAAAACAGGCTTTGTATTAAATACTTAACAGAAAAGACTCTTTTCTTCATGTAGAAAATTGCTGCAAAAGATTAAGTTATATTAGTCTTTAATTCCAAATACGAAGAAGTCTAAAATGGCCTTAATTGCTTCAATTTCGACTCTTGCAGTGCTTACGAAAGATAAACTTTCCTACATGTTCCGAAACAGGACAAGCCTGTTACATCTACTGAACGAACCTTCTCAAAACAACACCGTTTTTAGAAACTGTATGCTACGACATGTTGCTTGTGGTCTTTTTTCAGTCACCTCTCAGCTCCTGCAGTTGTTGTTTTTTTAGTTCAAAGTTCTGAGTGCAATTATTTCTTTGTTATGTCTATAACAGCACACACTTCTTCTTCTTTGGTGGCTCTGGGGGTTCGAGAGCTGCTAAAATAGCCTCATCAAACACATTCTTTAGTCCTTTCTGAAATAGCAAAAGCAACCACATATTACAAAGACATACCAATAGGCCATAATGAGAGTACTCATTTGGAGAGGAGACTACATCAAGTTTAGCAAAAGATTGATAATATTCCACGGGAGTCTGGGCACCAGCTACCAATAAGCTTTGAAGATATGTTATTCTGTTATGCAGTTTATAAATGTGTTGACGAGCTTTGAGTATATGTTTTTAAATGTGACATTTACCCACGAAAAAGGCAAAATAACAAATGTTCTGTGGTGTAAAACACTACTTTTCCTTAACTTCACAATTTCTAGGTAGCATTTAGAATGCTGGACACTCAAAGGGTGTTTCTCTCTCTCACCACCCCCCTCCCCGAAGTTCCATCTCCTAATTCAACAGTCTCATTCTTGTGTGCCATTTTCATCAACAGATGGTTTTGAAAAGACGATCCTTGTCATCTGGACACTTTACTAGTAGAAGTGCATTAATGCAAGTGCTTCAGGGACGTAGTTGTAATATGATAATATCCATCTACAAACAGGCATAAAAGGAAACTCTGGGTGGGGGGGCGGGGAAGGGAATCGAAATTAAAAAAAAAAAAAAACAGATCAGCATAGGTAATACAAGAAAACTGTCAAGGTAAATAATGATAAGAAGGTAAAAATCTACATTCTGATATAAAGTTTCACTAACACAAGCAATGTGCACAACTAAAACACTTTGGAACTGAATACAAATCATTCTAAATTAAGTGTCTAACATTACTGGATGAGGCGTAAATAACTCAATACTTTTAACAGGATAAAACTGAGATGGAGTATTGTTTGTTTTCTAGGTTTACGTCTCTGCATTGTACATTCCATCACTAGATATTAGCATCAACAAATCTGATACTACAGATTTGTAATAAATTTGAAAACATGGTTGTCACAGGTCAATTTTACTTCTTTGGTTATCATAACAGCAAAACAGACTGAACCATGGCTTATATAGTTATAAAGATAACAAGATGTATATAAAGAACACCTCATCTACTGAAAGAGTAGACATTAAATCTGTTTTATAAACTAATAATAAATAAATAGAAAATTGTGATTTCTTTTTAAAATATCACTTGGAAGTTTAAGGTTCATAACAATCTTAATTAACAGAAGTCCAAAAGTCACTTTCCTGATATGAACCTGTGGACTTTTTACTTTATATTTTCCTCCTGTAAACACACATATATATATATTCATGCTTCATTTCCCTCACCTGTGTTAAGGCAGAACATTCCACATATTTCACAGCTTTAAGTTCTCGGGAAAGTTTCTCTCCTTGTTCAATTGTAATAGGCTTCTGTTTATTCTTGGCTAATTTTTCTATAGTTGTAGCATCATCTCTTAAATCTAATTGTGTTCCCACCAGTAAGAAAGGAGTTTTCTGGCAATGATGTGTAATTTCTGGAACCCACTGTAAAGTAAAATATCAATAAGCTATATATGTAGGTAACCGACACTGACATTTCAAAAATGCATACATGTCCAAGTACACTATATCATTAATATTACATATTTATAGTATGATATATAATAATATAATCCCATAATTACAAATGTTTGATTATTTTGCCTCATTTTGGTTAGCATCAGAATTAGGATGGGAATTTTCAGAGGTTACATACGAAAATTTGGGAATAACTGCAGTTGGAAACTGGCACCACTGCCAATTGTCAGCCACCAAAAAACCTGTATTATAGTGCGATTTGATATACCCTGTATCAATGTTGTGAAATTATATACATTTCCCTTTCAATGTAGGTCATAAGTGACTATTTAAGTAATATCGAACTATAGAAGTGTAGTGCATGCACAAGAGCTAGTTTCAATTTCTTTTTTTTCCCTGTAATTCATTTATTTTTTGACAAGTTTTTACATATTACACAACACACAATATACAAGAGAATCCATACAAAAACATACACACACACATTCTCACACTTGTGTGCTCTTACTTGAATATGTCTTACACATATACATATATCATCATCATCATCTTTATCATCATGTACATGTATCTACTTCTTCCTGCACACAAACTCACTTATCAACATTCACACCCACTTACACTCACATAGCAAACTTACATGTACTTAACAAAATACTCCCACACACAAATACAATATCATATCACTTACACTTATAAAAGATATTTCCTCACACACACATACTCACTTATGAATAAGTTTATATATATATACAAAAACATATAAAAAACAAAACAAGAGAGAGAGAATTGGGAGGGTTATAATCATTATCAAATAAAATAGCGAAAATGGAAATTAAATAAATTTAAAGTCAGTTTGGTAAAGTCAAGGCCACTGCCATTGGGAACAGACTTCTTAGCATACATACTTTAGTTCTAAAATGGGCATCCATTTTTTCCAATTATTCTCAAAATTTGTTTTCATAATTGTGTTTTTGCTAGAAATGTTGTACTTTTGAACATGGAAATGATCCTTAATCTTATTTATAAGAGCATTTAAATCAGGAGATTTTTGTAGACATCTTGACATATAAACATAGTGTTTAATGAGAATTAAAAATTTGTTATCTACAGTGTTAGCATTAGGATGGATAATTCCAAATAAATATGTTTCTTTGTTTATCCAGAAACGAATCAGAAGAATATCATGAAGAGATTCAAATTTCTCCAATAGAGTCTGTACCTCTATACACTCCCATAGACAGTGAATGATTGTTTCTCTTTCCATATTACGCAGTGTACATAAAGGGCTAGGAATTAGATTAATGTTGAAAAGAAAGGAGTTCGTAACCAGAATGTGATGTATAATCCTTACTTGAAACCACTGTAGCTTAGAACTTTTTGTAATAGTGAACGGAATTATTAATATATTATTCCACTTCTGATCATCAAAGTCAAACTCATCACTCCATTTTCAAATACCAGTAAGGGTTGGTACTGGTTTAATAACAGAATTGTAGTAGTCTTTCGCACCTTTTTTACTTTTATGAAAAATTTCACATAGAAGTGGTATAAAAGGCTGAAATAGTCCTAACGGATGGAAGTCATGTTTTCTCAAGAAACACTTGACTGCTGTAATCAAGCCATGATACTGTAAATAGTAGGTATTGATTAAAAATTTATGAAGAAACTCATCAAAGGCGAAAAATGTCAAATGATCAGAATGGTTCCAATATCTTAATATTTGTCTGAAAAAGACAATGTTTTTCAAGGGGCACTCACAAACAAACAATAAGAGTTAATGTCTGAAAAATCCCTGATTCAATGAAATACTTAACATCTTAATTGAAATTGATTGAGACATGAACACTAATGAACACCTATTTGCTAAAAAAGATTGCTGTTTACCAAAGTTCTTCAAACAGTCATGATAAATTTGAATATGTGCAAAAAAAAAAAAAAACTGACAAGCACAGGAAATCTAGCTTTTGTTCCAAATAATATGATTTCTTTTCTTCACTCAAATACCGATCTTCATTACAAGATTACTCTCAAGTTATATGTCAAACATTAAAGTGTTTTAACAAACAGTTGCTTACCTTTTCTTTCACATTTTCAAATGATGATGGAGAGACTACTGAAAAGCACACTAGAAAGACATCTGTTTGTGGATAACTCAGAGGTCGTAGTCTGTCGTAGTCTTCCTGTCCAGCGGTATCAAACAGACCCAGGGTGTAGGGTTCTCCACCAATCATTACAGTCACTGCATAGTTATCAAACACCTGGAAAATGTGTATTGAAGGAATTTCATTAAGAATATTTTGTAACGTACAAAACTAATCTTGTATTATGCCAATTTAATCAACTTTGATCTGATTATATTTTGTCAAAAATCGAGAAAAGAAAAAAAAGTATTAAAGTTGGGGGGGGGGGGTTGCATTTGTGAAGTACTTTCAGCTTCAAAATTGGTTATTCTACAAAAACAAAGTGGGGGGAGGTATTCATGGACAGGGACTTTCTTGTGGATAAATATGGTACACAGATTGAAAACTAAGTGAGCACAGATCAACTTATGATGCAACTTTTATCGTAATACTGTATTATGCTGTTAAATGATAGTTGTTTGTAAAACATATTGTGTGCAAACCACATCCATAGGAATAGTAAAAGATCAATGATGTGATGTGAGCAGAAGTTTCATGGTCTATTTGAGTAAATATGTACTTACGGTGGGAACATATTCAGAAGGAAATTTATTTGTTGTGTAGGAGATCAGTAGGCAAGTTTTACCTACAGCTCCATCACCAACAACCACACACTTGATTGTTTGCATTATGACTTGACCAGATCCTTCAACAGCAAGTCTGAAAGACAAATATCTTAAACTGAATTACATAGATATAATGATGTCTTCAACAGCATAGGAAGTATAATATTAGTATCAATAGTTACAATTAGTTCCTGTTTGAAAAAGAACTGACTTTGACAATGGAGACACCTTTTGCTCATTATATCAAATGATATTATTGAGAGCATATTACTTTTCCGGAGACACAAAAATTCTGAAATGTGTTAGTTAAATTATACTAATTGTTTATAAATTCTTCTAGAAACAATATTTTTACAAATCGGTACTATTTTTTCCCTGCAATTTCCAACTTTATGAGTAATGGCAGTCATTGTGAATCAGAGAATGTCTGTAGCCGGGTAGACATAATATTCTCCGAATATTTGCAATGCAGCGATTCTTATCACTTGCATGCGGAAATATCAATATGCTTTTTACTTGAAAAGTGTTGAAATATATTAAACAAATGACTGGAACCTAACACATGTATGTCATTATTCTCAAAAAAGGGTGAGGCTACAGGCATCAAATTCGTATGTATAGTATTTTAAACTGTTGCTGATCTTTCTACATTCCATGAAAATAAATGCCGCCTTTGTGTTGATTTGGGAATATCAGAAATCATACAAGTAATATATCAAATATGCAATCACATCAGAATATACAAATAACAGAAATCTTCAGGTAATGTAACAAGACGGATGATATTGTCATGTCCGCCATTTTCTCGATGTCAGTTGATAAGGGGGTTCGGCTCAATGTTTGCTGGCAAGTAATGCCATATTTACAATACTTACAGACCATTCACTATTGCAAACGCTTTCAGTAGTTTCAAATAAAATAATTTATAATGAAATTCGGTCGAAATATGACATAATTTCGCATATATGTACCTTTCTGGTTCTCGATTTCCGGGGTGTTTTATCAAATGGGCTTGAACCTCCAACGGAAACTGCTGTATGCGCATGCGCGAATTGATGTAATAAGTTATTTTTAGTAGTAGTATATAAATCGCTCCGGAAGAAACACCGATCTCATTCCTTCATTCAAATGTCGGGGAAATGCCACAGACCAGGCGTTTTATAGTAACTCAATACTTCTATTTTTAGATCAACTTTGTCCGTTTATTTTTGGATAATATTACGTCCTATAAACGGAAATTACTTATTTCTTCTATAAATAACATATAGTAGACGCTAATGTAATATTGTAATATTTTAGAATTATCATAGTGCTTATGAGATATAATATTAGGCACCAGTAAGAGTTGTATCCCATGGACCATAACTGAGTCGATAATAGGTTAAAGTTGTTGTTGATGGAAATTTACAACAAAGGTACCTTGTAACTATATCGACTCTAATTATAGTAAGAAAATACGTTTGTAAGTTATACCTTATTGTGTGTTTTATTATGTAACTGAAAACCACCATATATAATACCAGTACAAATTTATACATATATTGAGCAAACCATTTCATCTTGTAACCTTGGATAAGCCGAATGTCATACAATTTATTGTGTTACTAAAGTGATTCACGTTTCACGGGTTTAAGTGTAGAAACAGATATAAGGAGCGAACATTTTTTTCTGTCACACCTGTCTTAAGACCAGAGACAAACTTTATGCCGTTTCGTCGTTTGGTCTCAAGTGATTGTAATGCACTGCCTCTGACCTGTTTAAGTTATGACGTCACAATTGAAATAACAGTTACATTCAGTCAATCACAATCCCGCAGAGGAGTATTTTCTCGTGTTGTCATGACACGATTTAGATTTATGAAATGTAAACCATTTATCACACAGCTTACGTGTTATAAGTGCAACTGCACCAATTATAACAACCCTTTTGTCAGTGTTAAAATACCCACTATATGTAATTACACTATTATCATTATAATAACCCACGTAATATATCTATCTAACAAATTAACTTACCACGTAAGGTCCCGGTAAACAGTAGAACCTTGATGCACGGCGCTCAGTATTACCACGAATATCAAGCATAACTTAATATCCATCGTCGTTATCCTATATTTAACGACAAAACTAATGTTTAGGAGAGAGACTAATCATCTCCAACTTAGCCGATTGCTAAGCAGCATACTTACAAATAGGTGACGTCACAGATGGATTGATGTTTTACCCATTATGACGTTGCGCTATTGTCACTGTCTTGGAAAAATCATGTGACTTTCGGAATTCGTTTGTTTTGTGTGATTGTGCATGTTTGGGGCTGCCGTATTTAAGGATGTTTCGTATTTTGAATGACGGATCTTTGTGTGCGATAGGCGAATCGAAGGTCCTGTTACGGTACCCGGTGGTGGTTAACTTGGAAATGTTTTTGAAATTTTTCAGAGTACCGCGACGTATGTACGTATCATGAACGAATAGAAAATTAACTTACCACGTAAGGTCCCGGTAAACAGTAGAACCTTGATGCACGGCGCTCAGTATTACCACGAATATCAAACATAACTTAATATCCTTCGTCGTTATCCTATATTTAACGACAAAACTAATGTTTAGGGGAGAGACTAATCATCTCCAACTTAGCCGATTGCTAAGCAGCATACTTACAAATAGGTGACGTCACAGATGGATTGATGTTTTACCCATTATGACGTTGCGCTATTGTCACTGTCTTGGAAAAAGCATGTGACTTTCGGATTTCGTTTGTTTTGTGTGATTGTGCATGTTTGGGGTTGACGTATTTAAGGATGTTTCGTATTTTGAATGACGGATTTTTGTGTGCGATAGGCGAATCGAAGGTCCTGTTACGGTACCCGGTTCTGAGGATAGAATATAGGCGAATCAAAGGTCCTGTTACGGTACCCGGTTCTGAGGATAGAATATAGGCGAATCAACATTCATGTTACGGTACCCGTAGGTGATGATACATTATAGGCGAATCAACGGTCTTCTTATAGTACCCGGTGGTGGTGATACATTTTAGGCGAATAAACAGTCATGTTATTGTACCCGGTGGTGGTGATACACTTTAGGCGAATCAACAGTCATGTTACGGTACCCGGTATTGGTGATACAGTATAGGCGAATTAACAGTAATGTTACGGTACCCGGTAGTGATGATACATTATAGCCGAATCAACAGTCATGTTACGGTACCCGATGGTGGTTAACTTGGAAATGTTTTTGACATTTTTCAGAGTACCGCGACGTATGTACGTATCATGAACGAATAAAAAATTAACTTACCACGTAAGGTCCCGGTAAACAGTAGAACCTTGATGCACGGCGCTCAGTATTACCACGAATATCAAACATAACTTAATATCCATCGTCGTTATCCTATATTTAACGACAAAACTAATGTTTAGGGGAGAGACTAATCATCTCCAACTTAGCCGATTGCTAAGCAGCATACTTACAAATAGGTGACGTCACAGATGGATTGATGTTTTACCCATTATGACGTTGCGCTATTGTCACTGTCTTGGAAAAAAAATGTGACTTTCGGAATTCGTTTGTTTTGTGTGATTGTGCATATTTTAGGGCTGCCGCATTTGAGGATGTTTCGTATTTTGAATGACGGATCTTTGTGTGCGATAGGCGAATCGAAGGTCCTATTACGGTACCCGGTGGTGGTTAACTTGGAAATGTTTTTGACATTTTTCAGAGTACCGCGACGTACGTACGTATCATGAACGAATAAAAAATTAACTTACCACGTAAGGTCCCGGTAAACAGTAGAACCTTGATGCACGGCGCTCAGTATTACCACGAATATCAAACATAATTTAATATCCATCGTCGTTATCCTATATTTAACGACAAAACTAATGTTTAGGGGAGAGACTAATCATCTCCAACTTAGCCGATTGCTAAGCAGAATACTTACAAATAGGTGACGTCACAGATGGATTGATGTTTTACCCATTATGACGTTACGCTATTGTCACTGTCTTGGAAAAATCATGTGACTTTCGGAATTCGTTTGTTTTGTGTGATTGTGCATGTTTGGGGCTGCCGTATTTAAGGATGTTTCGTATTTTGAATGACGGATCTTTGTGTGCGATAGGCGAATCGAAGGTCCTATTACGGTACCCGGTGGTGGTTAACTTGGAAATATTTTTGACATTTTTCAGAGTACCGCGACGTACGTACGTATCATGAACGAATAAAAAATTAACTTACCACGTAAGGTCCCGGTAAACAGTAGAACCTTGATGCACGGCGCTCAGTATTACCACGAATATCAAACATGACTTAATATCCATCGTCGTTATCCTATATTTAACGACAAAACTAATGTTTAAGGGAGAGACTAATCATCTCCAACTTAGCCGATTGCTAAGCAGCATACTTACAAATAGGTGACGTCACAGATGGATTGATGTTTTACCCATTATGACGTTGCAGCTATTGTCACTGTCTTGTACCGGAATTCGTTTGTTTTGTGTGATTGTGCATGATTTTAGGGCTGCCGCATTTGAGGATGTTTCGTATTTTGAATGACGGATCTTTGTGTGCGATAGGCGAATCGAAGGTCCTATTACGGTACCCGGTGGTGGTTAACTTGGAAATGTTTTTGACATTTTTCAGAGTACCGCGACGTATGTACGTATCATGAACGAATAAAAAATTAACTTACCACGTAAGGTCCCGGTAAACAGTAGAACCTTGATGCACGGCGCTCAGTATTACCACGAATATCAAACATAACTTAATATCCATCGTCGTTATCCTATATTTAACGACAAAACTAATGTTTAGGGGAGAGACTAATCATCTCCAACTTAGCCGATTGCTAAGCAGCATACTTACAAATAGGTGACGTCACAGATGGATTGATGTTTTACCCATTATGACGTTACGCTATTGTCACTGTCTTGGAAAAATCATATGACTTTCGGAATTCGTTTGTTTTGTGTGATTGTGCATGTTTGGGGCTGCCGTATTTAAGGATGTTTCGTATTTTGAATGACGGATCTTTGTGTGCGATAGGCGAATCGAAGGTCCTATTACGGTACCCGGTGGTGGTTAACTTGGAAATGTTTTTGACATTTTTCAGAGTACCGCAACGTACGTACGTATCATGAACGAATGAAAAATTAACTTACCACGTAAGGTCCCGGTAAACAGTAGAACCTTGATGCACGGCGCTCAGTATTACCACGAATATCAAACATAACTTAATATCCATCGTCGTTATCCTATATTTAACGACAAAACTAATGTTTAGGGGAGAGACTAATCATCTCCAACTTAGCCGATTGCTAAGCAGCATACTTACAAATAGGTGACGTCACAGATGGATTGATGTTTTACCCATTATGACGTTGCGCTATTGTCACTGTCTTGGAAAAATCATGTGACTTTCGGAATTCGTTTGTTTTGTGTGATTGTGCATGTTTGGGGTTGACGTATTTAAGGATGTTTCGTATTTTGAATGACGGATTTTTGTGTGCGATAGGCGAATCGAAGGTCCTGTTACGGTACCCGGTGGTGGTGATAGAATATAGGCTAATCAAAAGTCCTATTACGGTACCCGGTTGTGAGGATAGAATATAGGCGAATCAACATTCATGTTACGGTACCCGTAGGTGATGATACATTATAGGCGAATCAACGGTCTTCTTACGGTACCCGGTAGTGATGATACATTATAGCCGAATCAACAGTCATGTTACGGTACCCGGTGGTGGTTAACTTGGAAATGTTTTTGACATTTTTCAGAGTACCGCGACGTATGTACGTATCATGAACGAATAAAAAATTAACTTACCACGTAAGGTCCCGGTAAACAGTAGAACCTTGATGCACGGCGCTCAGTATTACCACGAATATCAAACATAACTTAATATCCATCGTCGTTATCCTATATTTAACGACAAAACTAATGTTTAGGGGAGAGACTAATCATCTCCAACTTAGCCGATTGCTAAGCAGCATACTTACAAATAGGTGACGTCACAGATGGATTGATGTTTTACCCATTATGACGTTGCGCTATTGTCACTGTCTTGGAAAAATCATGTGACTTTCGGAATTCGTTTGTTTTGTGTGATTGTGCATATTTTAGGACTGCCGCATTTAAGGATGTTTCGTATTTTGAATGACGGATCTTTGTGTGCGATAGGCGAATCGAAGGTCCTATTACGGTACCCGGTGGTGGTTAACTTGGAAATGTTTTTGACATTTTTCAGAGTACCGCGACGTACGTACGTATCATGAACGAATAAAAAATTAACTTACCACGTAAGGTCCCGGTAAACAGTAGAACCTTGATGCACGGCGCTCAGTATTACCACGAATATCAAACATAACTTAATATCCATCGTCGTTATCCTATATTTAACGACAAAACTAATGTTTAGGGGAGAGACTAATCATCTCCAACTTAGCCGATTGCTAAGCAGCATACTTACAAATAGGTGACGTCACAGATGGATTGATGTTTTACCCATTATGACGTTGCGCTATTGTCACTGTCTTGGAAAAAGCATGTGACTTTCGGATTTCGTTTGTTTTGTGTGATTGTGCATGTTTGGGGTTGACGTATTTAAGGATGTTTCGTATTTTGAATGACGGATTTTTGTGTGCGATAGGCGAATCGAAGGTCCTGTTACGGTACCCGGTGGTGGTGATAGAATATAGGCTAATCAAAAGTCCTATTACGGTACCCGGTTGTGAGGATAGAATATAGGCGAATCAACATTCATGTTACGGTACCCGTAGGTGATGATACATTATAGGCGAATCAACGGTCTTCTTACAGTACCCGGTGGTGGTGATACATTTTAGGCGAATAAACAGTCATGTTATTGTACCCGGTGGTGATGATACACTTTAGGCGAATCAACAGTCATGTTACGGTACCCGGTATTGGTGATACAGTATAGGCGAATTAACAGTAATGTTACGGTACCCTGTAGTGATGATACATTATAGGCGAATCAACAGTCATGTTACGGTACCCAGTTTGATGACAAAACACCCTTTAAATGACAAAACTAATGTGGGAGAGACTAATCATCTCCAACTTAGCCGAATCAACAGTACGGTACCGGTAGTGATGATACATTATAGGCGAATCAATAGTCATGTTACGGTACCCGGTGGTGGTTAACTTGGAAATGTTTTTGACATTTTTCAGAGTACCGCGACGTATGTACGTATCATGAACGAATAAAAAATTAACTTACCACGTAAGGTCCCGGTAAACAGTAGAACCTTGATGCACGGCGCTCAGTATTACCACGAATATCAAACATAACTTAATATCCATCGTCGTTATCCTATATTTAACGACAAAACTAATGTTTAGGGGAGAGACTAATCATCTCCAACTTAGCCGATTGCTAAGCAGCATACTTACAAATAGGTGACGTCACAGATGGATTGATGTTTTACCCATTATGACGTTGCGCTATTGTCACTGTCTTGGAAAAATCATGTGACTTTCGGAATTCGTTTGTTTTGTGTGATTGTGCATGTTTGGGGTTGACGTATTTAAGGATGTTTCGTATTTTGAATGACGGATCTTTGTGTGCGATAGGCGAATCGAAGGTCCTATTACGGTACCCGGTGGTGGTTAACTTGGAAATGTTTTTGACATTTTTCAGAGTACCGCGACGTACGTACGTTTTTGACATTTTTCATGAACGTAAACGAATAAAAAATTAACTTACCACGTAAGGTCCCGGTAAACAGTAGAACCTTGATGCACGGCGCTCAGTATTACCACGAATATCAAACATAACTTAATATCCATCGTCGTTATCCTATATTTAACGACAAAACTAATGTTTAGGGGAGAGACTAATCATCTCCAACTTAGCCGATTGCTAAGCAGCATACTTACAAATAGGTGACGTCACAGATGGATTGATGTTTTACCCATTATGACGTTGCGCTATTGTCACTGTCTTGGAAAAAGCATGTGACTTTCGGATTTCGTTTGTTTTGTGTGATTGTGCATGTTTGGGGTTGACGTATTTAAGGATGTTTCGTATTTTGAATGACGGATTTTTGTGTGCGATAGGCGAATCGAAGGTCCTGTTACGGTACCCGGTGGTGGTGATAGAATATAGGCTAATCAAAAGTCCTATTACGGTACCCGGTTGTGAGGATAGAATATAGGCGAATCAACATTCATGTTACGGTACCCGTAGGTGATGATACATTATAGGCGAATCAACGGTCTTCTTACAGTACCCGGTGGTGGTGATACATTTTAGGCGAATAAACAGTCATGTTATTGTACCCGGTGGTGATGATACACTTTAGGCGAATCAACAGTCATGTTACGGTACCCGGTATTGGTGATACAGTATAGGCGAATTAACAGTAATGTTACGGTACCCGGTAGTGATGATACATTATAGGCGAATCAACAGTCATGTTACGGTACCCGGTAGTGATGATACATTATAGGCGAATCAATAGTCATGTTACGGTACCCGGTGGTGGTTAACTTGGAAATGTTTTTGACATTTTTCAGAGTACCGCGACGTATGTACGTATCATGAACGAATAAAAAATTAACTTACCACGTAAGGTCCCGGTAAACAGTAGAACCTTGATGCACGGCGCTCAGTATTACCACGAATATCAAACATAACTTAATATCCATCGTCGTTATCCTATATTTAACGACAAAACTAATGTTTAGGGGAGAGACTAATCATCTCCAACTTAGCCGATTGCTAAGCAGCATACTTACAAATAGGTGACGTCACAGATGGATTGATGTTTTACCCATTATGACGTTGCGCTATTGTCACTGTCTTGGAAAAATCATGTGACTTTCGGATTTCGTTTGTTTTGTGTGATTGTGCATGTTTGGGGTTGACGTATTTAAGGATGTTTCGTATTTTGAATGACGGATTTTTGTGTGCGATAGGCGAATCGAAGGTCCTATTACGGTACCCGGTGGTGGTTAACTTGGAAATGTTTTTGACATTTGTTTTTGAATTTTTCAGAGTACCGCGACGTACGTACGTATCATGAACGAATAAAAAATTAACTTACCACGTAAGGTCCCGGTAAACAGTAGAACCTTGATGCACGGCGCTCAGTATTACCACGAATATCAAACATAACTTAATATCCATCGTCGTTATCCTATATTTAACGACAAAACTAATGTTTAGGGGAGAGACTAATCATCTCCAACTTAGCCGATTGCTAAGCAGCATACTTACAAATAGGTGACGTCACAGATGGATTGATGTTTTACCCATTATGACGTTGCGCTATTGTCACTGTCTTGGAAAAAGCATGTGACTTTCGGAATTCGTTTGTTTTGTGTGATTGTGCATGTTTTAGGGCTGCCGTATTTAAGGATGTTTCGTATTTTGAATGACGGATCTTTGTGTGCGATAGGCGAATCGAAGGTCCTATTACGGTACCCGGTGGTGGTTAACTTGGAAATGTTTTTGACATTTTTCAGAGTACCGCGACGTATGTTACGTATCATGAAAAATTAACTTACCACGTAAGGTCCCGGTAAACAGTAGAACCTTGATGCACGGCGCTCAGTATTACCACGAATATCAAACATCACTAAATATCCATCGTCGTTATCCTATATTTAACGACAAAACTAATGTTTAGGGGAGAGACTAATCATCTCCAACTTAGCCGATTGCTAAGCAGCATACTTACAAATAGGTGACGTCACAGATGGATTGATGTTTTACCCATTATGACGTTGCGCTATTGTCACTGTCTTGGAAAAAGCATGTGACTTTCGGATTTCGTTTGTTTTGTGTGATTGTGCATGTTTGGGGTTGACGTATTTAAGGATGTTTCGTATTTTGAATGACGGATTTTTGTGTGCGATAGGCGAATCGAAGGTCCTGTTACGGTACCCGGTGGTGGTGATAGAATATAGGCTAATCAAAAGTCCTATTACGGTACCCGGTTGTGAGGATAGAATATAGGCGAATCAACATTCATGTTACGGTACCCGTAGGTGATGATAC